>NW_025335780.1:11269637-11605989 GCF_004798865.1 Varanus komodoensis
CGCCTTCGCAGTTAAGCCCGGCCCGCCGCCGCCGCCGCGGGATTCCCGCGCGGCGCGAGCGGCCCCGGCGAGACGCGGGGCGCCGCGCGGCCCCGGCGCCGCGCACAAGGCTCCCCACGGCGGCCCGGCCCGGCCCGAGCCCCGCGAGAGAGCGCCGCCCCCGCCCCTCCCAGAACAAAAGCCCATGCGGAGCGGCCCGGGCGGCCCCCCGCCCCGACAAGTCCCGCGCCGCGCCTCCAACTTCGGCCCCGTCCCGCCCGCCGCGGCCAGGCGGCCCGGCCTCGTTTCCCGCTCACTCCGCTCCGCGCCCGCGTGCGGAGCCCGACCGCCCCCTCTCCATGTGCCCGCCGCCGCCGCTTTTGTTCTGCGGAGTTGCCCCGCGCCGAGCCCCGCGCTCCCCCCGCCTCCCGCCTGCCATACGTACCTCTGCTCCCGGCCGCCGGGCCGGACGCGCTCGCCCCGCGAGCGAGGCGGCGGTTGCAGCGGCCGCCGCGCGGCCTTTTCAAATCTCCCTCATTCCGGCCCCGCCCGCCCCCGTGCGCGCGAGCGAGCCCCGCCGTGCGGGAGGCGCCGCCGCCGCGGCTGCGCGCGCGCGCGCGCCTGCGTGGGGACTCGCCTGCCATGCGCCCGCCCGCCCCTTCTGCTTCCTCCCCACCCCCGCCCTGCGCCGCCGCCGCCGCTGCTACGCCGAGACCGCCGGACCCACCTCTCTCCAGTCACAGCCGACGCGAGCTCACGCAGGCGCCCGCGCGCGCCCGCGCCCCAATCGAAGCGCCGCCGCCTCCGGAGTAGGTGGCGCCGGGGCTTCTGGCGCCGGGGCGCACGCGGGCTCTCGCGCTCGCCCGCGGCCGGCCGGCCGGCCGACCCACCGGCCTGGCGGGCGACCGCCGCTCTCGGCGCCCGCCCCCACCCCTCCCGCCCTCCCGAGGGAGCGGGGAAGTGGCGGGAAAGGGGGGGGGAGGAGAGCGCCAGGCCGCGGGGAGGATGACGATGGCGGCGGCGGCGGCGTCGGGCGAGCGGGTGGGGGAGGGGAGGGAGGCGAACACCATGTGGATTGAAAAAAATGAAGGGCGGCGGCTCCCGCCTCAACGTAAATATCCACAAGCCTCCGCTCCTCCCTCATTAGCATAGAAAACAAAGTGCTTCCGAGCGCGGCGCCGCCCAATCAGGAGCCGCGCCGCCCACGCCCGCGGAGTCTCCGCCCGCGCCGCCTCCTCTTACTACGGCCACTATTATTGCCGCTCCGCCCGCCCCGCCCTCCGATTCATCGCCGCGCTGCAACAGGGATTCTTACCGGGCGGGAGGCTGGCGAAGTTAGCAGCCTGCTGTCGCAGGGAAGCCGCCTTCCTCCATGCCTTGTGCAGGGAAGCACGCTGCTGCAGCGTGGACGCCCGTGGGGGCCTGGTTCCCCGGTCGGGGAGGAAATAAACCCCGAAGTTGCGTCCGCCAGGGCTGTATGGTCCCGGTCCACGACTGCGCCTTTGTAAACACTTAAGGACTGATCCTTCACGCGCCTGCGATGCGTGTTCAGTTGACGTTTGAGGCGTGGGAAAAAGTAATTTCCCACGTTTGCGGGGAAGTGTGGGAGCTGAATATGCCCTGGTTCAGAGGCGACCGAGAAGCTCGTCTTCTGAGAGCGTTTCAGTAGCTCGCCGTGAAGCTTCGTCTTTCCTTGTTCGTTAACTTTGGGGCGAGGGGGGAGAACGGGCTGCTCCAGGAGGATCGCAGCCCACTTAGCTAAGGATGCAGTCCGAGCCCCGCTTCTCTGAGTGTAAGACCCACTAAGTTCAGAATTCAGTGGCGCAGTCGCAGCCGCACGGAAGTGGACGTAGGATTAGAAGGTCGGCATGGCTTCAGCCCGGATTTCTGCGCCTTTGGGGACACAAAAGCTCGGGCTGGGTGGCCGCAGTGGTGCGCCTGCTCGGTGGCTCACCCTCCGTGAACGCAGTGCCACTTGCTGCGCGGTTTACCGCCCCGGCGCAGATTCAGGCGAACGTACAGCCAGTCCTCGGAGGGTTTTGTGAACGAAATCAAAACGCTACGTTCAAGTTAACGGCGATTTCGTCGAGACATCCTCGTTTTATGCAAAGCGTGGCTGCCTCCAGCACAGAAGCACTTGGTGGGAAGAGTTTGCCCTACTCTAGCAGTTGAAAGCACTGGGAGTTCCCGAGAAGAGGCAGCTGTGCGTCCACGCTGCTTGCTTAGCGCACCAAAGGTCGCGGGGCTTGCCTCGCTCCTCCGAGAGGGAAGGAAGCCCGGGAAGGAGGTGTGCGAGAGGCGGGGAGGGGGATGCTTGCGCTGGCTCTTTGGCATTCAGCCCCGTCGCCCTCCCCCTCTCCTTCCTGTTGTGTTTGCTCACTCCCGTTAGTGGCCCATTCACTCTTTCTCATAGTTGTTTTTGTTAGGTTCGCTGGGATGAGGAGGAGCCTGGCTCCTAAGCCCCCCTCGCTCACGGCCTCCCTCCCTCGGCTGGTTACACGCACAGTGAGCGTCACATTGTAAGCCTTTGCTTACCTCCCATGACTGCAGTAATTCGGTGCCTTCATTAGATCGCGCATAAAGTGACTCTGCGCGAGCATCACAAAGAAAGGGCTGTAAGCACACAAGCAGAAGCGCGGGTTTGCTCCGCACCCCTCGCCCTCACCTCTCCCGAAGCAAAGGAATTGTTTCTTCATTGCATCCACTTCCCGTTCTCAGTTTTAAAAGCAAGTAGCAGGGACGGCGCACGTTGCACCGCTTGTAACTTGTAGGAAACTCGGGGCAATGGTTTATTTGCATGAGCGCTCAATCTAGGACAATCATTATGTATAGTCACGCCATGCCAACTTTCACTGTCATGTCGCTGAGATGAGAGAAATGAAGCCATTTGTTGTCTTCTGTGCCATTGGAGAGTTTTAAAATCCCGATGGTTTGAAAGGATACTTTAAAAATATGTTGATCGCATTACAAAGCCCTCTGAAGTTTTCTATGGAATACCTTTGACTCTTTCACCAAGCGGTTGTTACTTTTTCTAATCTTGCAAAGGAACCGTAACATATTTCCAAGTTTTAAAACACCATTCTTAAAGCTAGCATAATTCTGGTGTTGCTCTTGGCTTTAAAATAATCATTAGCAACACTTATCTCTTGCAATCACTCTGTCTTTTCATTTCACAGTACTAATTCCAAAGAAGGAGAAAGATGGCCACTTAAATTATTCACTCTTTAACAAACTGTTGATGTGATTTCAAGTGCCACATCTTTAAAACTGGTATAGCAAATGTTTAAAAAGATACAACAGGAAAGAATAACATCTAGCAAAAATGATTGTTTTCCATTTTCGTTGAGAAAAATAAACTACTTACATGTTTATCTGAAGAAGATAGCTATGGTTTGGTTGATGCAGCTTTACTGTGATAAGTATATCACCTCAGTTACTTAAATGTAATGAATGTAAAATACTGATTTATTTACAATATGTCATAGTTAAGGAAATTATATTTCATACACTGAAAAGCTTATCTCTGTTGTATGGAATTAGTGTAACTGTAGCCTTGTAGCTTGCTACTCATTTCCAGCTCTCATTTCTGCAGTATTTTAGCATGACTATATAGTTTCTAAAAAAAACATTTGAACTTCTAAATTGTACTTTATTTTACATTTTTAACAGAGTGAGATTTCTGTCCAGTTAAACATACGTACTGCACACCAACATGATTACACTGAGGCACTTGCCTTCTTGTTTACCTAAACAGAAAGGAAAGTTAAGGAATTCTCATTTGTTTCCCCAGGATGCTTTATGTGAAGAAACAATTGCCTGCACCTATCAGATTTTAATCTGATCTTAAGGAAAGGCAGTATGGCATGCAGGAAGGTGATCTGCAGCTTCTTTATTATTAGTTATAAGCAGCATTTATTAACAAGTAATTAAAAATATTTTATGAGAGACAAAGATGAGACAAATTTAAGATAGCTTTGTGAAATGAAATTAGATAATGCAGTCAACTGAACACTAGAATCTTTGTGTGCTTTTGAAATAATTCTTCAAACTTACGGCTGAAACTCTCTGCACCTTACTTGGAAGGTTCCATTGAAACTTTACAGGATTGCTGCTGATCCTAAGAAACCATGTAGACCAAGGCTAGCTGTGTCTACTCAGTAGTAAACTCCACTGACGTCTCACTTCTCAATAAGGCTACAGCTACGCACAGAGATGTTAACATGGATGCAAGACCCAGTGGAATTTACTTTTGAGGAAATATGCTTAAGAGTAAGCTGTAAGAGTCAGTAGTTGAAGTCCCATTTAACTCAGTGGGGCTTACTTCAAAGTGAAGGTATAATGAGGTTGTAAAGGTTTTAGCTTACGCATGTAGTAGAGATTGGGAAATCATAGAAGGTCCATTTTATTTCTTCTTCTCTAGTTGGACCTCTGGGTGGTGACTAATTTTTAACAGAGGTTACATCTTCAATAGTGCAGGCCCTGAAGGGTCAGCAATGTTGGCTTTGTCCATTGACACCCACACAAGCCCAGCCATGGGCAAAGAATGCGTTAATCTCTTGCAATGTGCATAGCAACAGAGACCTGAGGGTCACTATTATTCCCCTGTGTCTTGACTTAAACCTGTATCAGGACTGTGCCACTTCAGACAGCAGGGAGAAGTTCTGACTGAATTATTCTCCATAAGAGAGTACAAGTCTGTTACATAAATCTAGCCTCTAAAGGTGCTAGGACACATTACTCTCTAAAATCAGGTTTTGCAAAAGTTAAGTATTTTACTTGGTGTTGTTTATCTGTTTGTTTTGTTTTGTTTTCTCATGAAAGAGCTTTTAATTATGTGAAATTCCACCTGAAGTGGTACAGTCCAGACTGGTTTATCACTGTAGATGATCTTAAAATTAGACTGAGGTGCTTGTAGTTTGGGACTGGCACTGTTTAGATCTGAAATAGTATTCTAATTTCAAACTGAATAGATTTTGCAATGGACATACTCAGAAAGAAGCTTCTCCAACTGTGTATACAACTGTGACAAAGAGTTGTGTAAACTTGAAAGCTGCTGCTGCTTGTGGCCCAATCATTCCAGGAAAAATGTTGTGAGCCGCCCCGAGGCTTCGGCGAATGGGGCAGCATAGAAATGTTTTAATAAATAAATAAAAATAAATAAAAAATATCTCCAAACCACTTTGATCTTTTCTGATTTTCTTAGGAAAAATCATGGCAATAATTCTAACAACTACAAGCATATATTTATGTAGTTATAGAGGCTTTTGCTTGCAAGAATGCTCACAATTCATCCAGCATATTGTGAATTTTCTCTTTTTAAAAATAGAATTGTGTGTGTGTGGGGGGGGAGACCATTGCCATTTGGATCTATCTGTCAACTGTTCTGCATGAGTTATCCTACAAAGATGTGCACTTACGCCATTTGCTTGTGAGAATAAATTGTCCCTAGAGATGTCTAAGCGGAAGTTCCTCTCAACAGCTCAGTGACCGGATGCTTAGGCAGCACTTGAAAAAAGAATGGGTAAGCCAGAGACTGGAACTGAGTGAAAGTGTTCCTTTGCTCCAAAATGATCTCATGACTCACCTGAAGAGTTCAGATAGTGGGTGGAAGTGGTAAGCTCACTAGATGCCCTTCCCTGACTCTTTATCATTCCTCAGCCTGTTCTTTACCTTTCAGGCTTAGTCTGCAGTGGAAAACCCTTCTTTGTTACTCTTTTCTCCTTTTTAGAAGGCATTTTCATACAAACATAGAAAAATAAAAAGAATCTAATTGAACTTCTTCCTCATTACCTCTCACACTTCAGGAGTAAGTAGCAATGAAAGGATATAGTTAGAGGAAAGGTAATTTGCTGTCCTACTGATATTTTAGGATATACAGAAGAAATCTCTTAAAATAGAAACACACCACAAATTAGTGATACTAAGTGCTAATTGCTCAAAACCTTCTTTGAAGTAATACTAAGGCATACCTGGACCAGATATCCTGAATAAAATTAGTAATTATTTGGCGCATAATGGTAGCCATATTTTCCTACTATGTATGGCATCACCATTTTCATCTTGAAACTTATGGACAGACAAATGTATCACTTCAATTTGGCAAAACAAAATATTGAATGGCTGCTTACAAGCATAGTGTTATCATATGTGTTCAAGACATGATTTGAATTTTTAAATACGGAGTTGGAAGACAGTCAATAACAATGGTTTCATTTTTTCTGAGTGGGGAAACCATTTCGTGTATGATGCTTCTGCAAAACAACTTACCCCCCTTTTTAGCTGTTGTTGTTGTAAGACGCGAAGTTGTGTCCGACCCATCGCGATCCCATGGACAACGGGGCTTGAATATTGAGAATGTAATCCTGCATGGACTTCTCTGGAACTAAGCCCCACTAAACTGAATGGAACTTGTTGCTGAGTAGACCAGTATAGAATTGCATTGTTTATTCAACTAAACAATTGATGTAAAATATTTTGACTGAGAACAGGTACCACCAATTAATCAGACAGAAGTCTTGTTAATCAAAACAAATACTTTTATTACAAGTACTTATAAAAATGCAGATTACCATCTTTGCATGAAAGAAAGGAAGAGAATGCCTGTTGCAACCTATTAACAATCAACTTTCCTCATTTTTAAAGTTTCTTCAGATTTATGCATTTTAACTGAATAGTTAATAAACTACAATGCATGCAATTTATCAACTGAAATGTGACTTCTTAGCTTCCTCCCTTCACTTTCTCTTCATGGTGCCAAAAATCCCCATTTATTTTTCCTTGCCAGACAGATTTGTTTTTGAAAATAATGAAATTTGTTTAACTGGTCAGTTCTGTCTTCACAAAAATATATGAAAAAGCTTGTCCATTGTTTTCATATTGACAGTTCCTGCTATATGAAAAAATCTATAAACAGTGATGAATCACAGAGTGGAGGAGGTGGATTCTGTAACTGCAGGAAAAGAAGCTGGGGTATTAAATGTAATACATGGAAACTTGGTTACTTCTTGCCTGGTTGAGATTTCTTCTTGCCATGTGCACTTTGAACTGTTCTTTCTTGTACAGCAAGATGGCACATTGAAACTGCATTGTATACTTGGTCAAAAGTATTTTGGGGGTGGGAGAAAGTAACCCCGCAGGTGTGCCAACTGCAGCTTTGGCCCCAGGGCTTTCTTGGTTTATTTTTATTTTATTTATTTTTCAATTTATAGCCTGCCTTTTTCCTACAAAGGGCTCAAGGCAGCTTACATCTCCTCCTCCATCTTATCCCCACAACAACAACCCTGTGAGGCAGGTTGGGCTGAGAGTCTGTGACTGGCCCAAAGTCACCCGGTTGGCTCCACGGCTGAGCGGGGACTAGAACCCAGATCGTCTGAGTCCCAGTCCCATGCTCTTAACCACTACACCACACTGGCTTGACTCAGCATCTCACAGGATCCATTTGTAACAAGTGACAGCAAACTTTTAAACTGGCTATTGCAAAATTAACTTTGAATGTAGTATTTAAGCCTTGCTTTGCATTCCATGCATCCACAATTCTAGTGAAAATCTTTGTTGATGAATGTGCATTTAGAAGAGCTTGCTTCCACTTGCTATATTACATGAATTCTAAAAAGAATATCTGTCTGTCTGTCCATCCGTCCGTCCGTCCATCTATCTATCTATCTTAGTGTCACATACAACCATTCCTTAAAATAATGAATCATACTTTTGATTGCTGCTAAAAAATATAGTTTGACAGCCGTCATCTAGTCCATCTCTCTTCTGTGAGGAATACATTTTGCTTGATGTTTTTGTATTCCTGCACTGATGCCTAAATTCAAAATAAATATACTTGAAAGGTGTATGCACGGTGGATTCTCCCACTATTTAAATATGTACATGTGGAGATCAGGAAACATTGTGTTCCCTCAGGTCTATTTCTGTATATATATTCTCAAATCTGCAGCATCAGTTATGCTTTTTGTATCTGGAAGAAGAACATGTGTACGCACAAAGCAGTTCTTAAAAGGACAAACTAGAAAGTTCAAGGTATAATAAGAGGTTTCTCTGTATGAGGAAAAGCGACATTTTTTGAAACAAAATGATAGTGAAAGCAAACATGTTATATATGAAAGGGGAGCTAAAATTGCTAATCAGTTTGATCAGGATGGAAAAATGGTTTTACCTCCCCCAACAGGATAGGGTGATCAAGGCCTAGGAACAAAATCTATCAAGCTGTGCTCCTCAGAATATATATGAGTGCGTGTGCGCCCTATTCTTCTTTTGTGTCAATGCTGTTGTATTGAAGTGTAAGAGGGTACAGGACTACGGTCTTAAAATTCAGCTTTCAAGGAAAGACTTGAGCACAGACTGAAGTCTGCAGCACAGCTGATTTCCTCCCAAAGGACACATTCAGACGACCAAATGCCTGTAGAGGCATGTTTCTCTTTCAGATCATGTCTATTTGATGTCAATCATAAATTATCGCACATATTAGTACTCAGTGTTCCTTAACAGAGGTGTCTGATCGTCCATCTTGCTCTTTTGCATAAAGTCAACAACTTTGCCTTTCTGTGATATGTTGATTCCATTCTGGTGAGGCATGGCAGGAAATGAAAGCAAGGTGTAGGGCGGGACAGGGGGAGAATGGTGTCATTTGTCTTGGGAGATGCGATGGATGATGGAGTGATTCCTGTGTGATATGGGTGACTTCAGCATGCTTAGACAGTGACAAATGGTGCATATTAGATATTAAATGTCACCTGCTTTTTATCCAGCAAGTGCCCCTGTGAACATTAGAACTTGTGGAAATAGGAGCAGAAGTAAATTACCAGAACAAAATTAAATTTAAACTTAATTGAAGAACATTTGTATAGGCAAATTTTAGTATTTGTGAAAAGTTAAGGCTTATGAACCTTTGCTAAAATTGTTTTGCTCGATAGCTCCATTTCCTGTCCCCAGCCATTTATGCATTAACATGGCTTATAATACTTCATGCAATAGTTGTATGCAGTTTTTAAAAGCCAACCTGGAAAATATAAATGCTGCATTTTCAAATTATACTATGTGTTCAATGGGATTTATACCCTCATATGTTTTCATAGTATTGCAGCCAAAAGAATAATCCGTACGGAACATAATGAGACTTATTTCTCTGCACTCATGCATAAGATTATGCAACATACTACCAAAGTAGCATATAGCTTTGGTATTAAAGTCACCAATCAAAGAGCAGATTTGGGGAGATGCCAGTGAAAAAAGAATCAGGTCTTTCAATATTAATTGATAAATGATAAATAATATGTTGATGCTAGTTGTACATAATCTCTGTTCAACATACATTTTAAAGATACTGTTTTGGTAAATTGTGCTAGAGATAAACTGGCTTGGCCAGTCTAGAGAGCTTGGATCTTTGCTTAATAAAATGCAGCTTGGTATTGATCAGTCTCTTTGAACGAAGTTAATTTATGTTTGGCAAGCTGTGATACGTTAGAAAAGTCTAAGCTTTGCATAACCTTGGTTTGCAACCATTATTATCCGCTCACAGATCCTGTGAGCTTAGGTTTTATCTTAGAAATTAAAACAAATCAAAAAGGTGTGAAATAAGAAACTAACTTTTAGAGCAATTTTTATTTCTTCTAAATTTAAGGTGGGTTAGAAATTAGTTTTTACTTATAACAGTTACCTAGATGGCACTGTTTAGAAAGCAGCAAAGCTGTTGTTACTGCTCTTGACATTCAGAAATAAATTTCAAATAAATTGTCATTTCCAAAAATTGAGTGGACATGGGTTTATGTATGCATCGCGCCTCAGTATAGGCACTGTGTGAGGACACTATGTATTTATAACTATATTCCTAAAGTACATATGCTGTCCTACAACTCTCTCTCTCTCTCTCTCTCTCTCTCTCTCTCTCTCTCTCTCTCTCTCTGTGTGTGTGTGTCTGTCTGTCTGTCTATCTATCTATCTATCTATCTATCTATCTATCTATCTATCTATCTATGGAAGAATTATGCATGTGAAACCAAGGGTGCATGTTTAAAAAGAAAAAAGCCATACACTTCCCAACATTCCCTAGTCAGTGTCTCTGGCCGGGATGTGTCAGGAGTACCAGGAACTTTTTCTGTCTAAACATGAACAGGATTATACCATTATAGTCTACTCAGAAGTAAGTTCCATGGCATTTAAGGATACTTGCTCCTAAACAACTGTGTATAAGCTTCTGACCTTATTTACTTTCTCATTATTGCCAATGCCAAATGACAGAGTGCCTTAATGCTGGTAAAAGGGGCTGTGGGTGTTTTGTTTATGGAGAATGTTACTGTATCACATAGGAAATCCTTTAAAGCAGTAATTAGTTATTCATTTAATTCCACTTCTATACTTCCCGATATTTGAAGCCCTCTGGGTGGTTCATAACAATTACAGAAGGCCATTTGAACAAAGGTCTTGTGTACAAAGGATAAGGTAGAAGCCCATCTTCCAGAACTATTTGCCTAGAACTTCAGTGCCGTTGAAAATACCACTCTGAAATGAATGATCTGTACATAAAGTCTATGGGTAATCAAAACAGACTAAAGGCTCTGACCTGGTTCATACAAAGTGGCACTCCAACGCAGAGTACAACATCTGAGTAGAAAGTCTATTTAATATACAAATACCTTGTATATTAAATAAAGATTCTGTACATTAAATGAGAGAGAAGGGGAGAATAATGGGGGAATGCTCTGATTTAAGTGTGGGAAGAGTGTAGCTCTCCAGACATTCTAGTCGTCATATTGTAAAAGTCCGTGCTTCATGACCAATGGTCATGGCTGACAGCTGAAGTCCCAAACATCTGGAAATCTGCCTCTAACCCAGTCCTGTTGGAAATGAAGCCTGCCTGCCTGCCTGAGAAAAAACTAGCAATTTTCTTAGATGCAATAAATGGGAATTTTGGTATTCTAATTCTTTTTCACAGAAAGGTAAAAGAAACAACTCCCCTTTTATTTCCGATCAACTTTTCCTGCCTTTTAAAACCTTTTTATACTCTCTGCTAATATAACAACAACAACAATATTAATATATTTTTTAATTTATATTCTGCCTTTTTCCTACAAAGGACTCAAGGCAGCTTACATCTCCTCCTCCATCTTATCCCCACAACAACAACCCTGTGAGGCAGGTCGGGCTGAGAGTCTGTGACTGGCCCAAAGTCACCCAGTTGGCTCCATGGCTGAGCGGGCACTCGAACCCAGATCGTCTCAGTCCCAGGCCCATGCTCTTAACCACTACGCCACACTGGCTCTCTCCACACTGTTTAATGTCAACCAATTAAAATGTTTAAAACTCAATCAGAACGTTATTTAAAATTAGCAGTCACAAACATAGACTTGTTTTGAATAGCTGTATTTCCTTAATTTTGAACATAATTTGGGAGAACTTGGGCTAAAATGAACACTGAAAACTTATACTGCACCCCATTTCCTGTGAGTAAGCTGCATTGAGCTCAGCCTGACATCCTTCTGAATAAACATGTAGAGGATGGTGCTAGAAGCTTTTTGTGAATTTAGAAAGGAGATCAAAGTTTGATGCCTTTGAAAATCAAGATGAAAAATACTACAGGTTGATTTTAAAAAATCAGAAATTGAACTACTTCTGGGTATAAACCCATAATTTTAAACTCTGTGCGTGTGCAAAATAAACTTTTCCTTCCCCTGAAATTAGGGATCAGAGGATTTGGAAGAAATGTGAAATTCACTGGCATCAAACTTCATCCTGTCATGATAGAATTTCTGTGTCTGGATGCTGTTCCTTTTGTATGTAAAAGTAAGTTTTATTGAGATCAAAGAGAATTAAAAAAATTGGTTTTCTCTTAATCTTACAATATTGACAGCATATTATACTAACACAACAATCTTTTCTAATTACATATTGCTAAATGCTTTTTTTCACTTGCTTAATGCTTTTTTTTAAAGAATCAAAGGTTTTTATATTGTCTTTAATTACATTGTTGTATTTTATGGTTTTAAGTTTTGTAAACTGCCCAGAAAACTTTGGCTTTGGAGTATCAAATGAATCTAATCAATAACAGCAATTATAGTAGTATTCATTTACCTTGTCATCGCCTAACTTGCATTATGTTTAAAATTATCACAACATTTTTAATTAACCATGTTTAATATTATTATTAAACTTCTGTGCCACCCAATAGCTAACTATTTAACACAGTTCATCCCATGATAGATTATGTTGTATTTATTATAAAAAAGCTGCAACTTAGCACAAAAACATTATTAATAAAAACAGTAATGAAAATAGAATATAACAAAAATGAAAAGACCATTCATCATGATAAAATCAGATATTGGCATAAAGACATAAAGCACTCCATGGATTGATCTAGTCTTCAAATGTTTCTTGGATTCCTGGAGTTACATATTTTTGGTAAAGTTGCAGGAAAGGCCTTGTATTTGTAGGAATTGTGACAACATGTGCATTGCCAAAAAAGACGAAATACATCACCAAAAGTTGACACAGATTTCCATGCAATCCACACATGCAGATTACATGTATAACTGAAAACTTAGAAATGATTTGTATAATTTAAATAAAAAATATGGTGTCTCTTACCCTATTGGGCAAGAAGGTGACCAGGTGATATGTGGGAGGCTGATTTCTGAGTAGACTATGTAAGGGATCACACTGTTTTAATTTAATTTAACTTGAATTTAATAAAACATTTCTAACCCATCCTTCACTGCAGCGTCTCAGGACAGCTTACATGTGAACTGCTTCATTTCTGGATATTTGTGGAACAAGCTAAAAACAAAAGCCCACTAGTGGGCATGTATGTATATTGATGACAAATATCAACAGCAAATCTTAAATAATGAAAAGTGTTTTTCCAGGGATAACAGACGGCTATGAGATGGCATGGGACACTAGACAGCAGCATGAACACTGAATGTTGCAGATTTTGTTTTGTGATATTTAAGCTTAAGGAGCTTTTTACTTTTAAAAATAAGAATAAAAATGTTGATAATTCAATAGCACACTACTCTGTAGCTCCTTCAGCCATATTATTATTTTATTTATTTATTTATTTATTTATTTATTAAAACATTTCTATGCCGCCCCTTGCCGAAGACTCGGGGCGGCTTACAACACAATAAAATACAATAAAATACAAAAATAACAATATAAAATTAAAATTAACAATATACAATAAATAAAAAATATAAAATCTTTGTATATGTGTACACACACACACGCACGCACATGAGCTGATATAATCCAGTATGGAGAACACTGGACTTTGTTCAAAACCCCCAGTCGTGCTGTGATCTTCTAGGATAGCCTTGTGTACATCACAGTCTCTCAAACTACGTTGCCTTTCCGTAAAATAGGAATAATGTGACCCCCAACTCCAGGTCGTTGTTAGGATGGGTAAAAGAAAGACTTTAAATGATTTTCCACAATCCCGAAACAAAACGAACAACATTTACATTGACTAGCTGTGATTAGCAGAGCAAGGGGCCGCTCGACACGCACTCTTGAAATGAGTGCATCGTGTGTGTGGATATCTTGGGGATCTTCATGCAATCCGTGCAGATGTTCTTCCCTCCACCCCCCGATCTCACCTTAAGAAAAAGTGAAAGCACTGGGAATGCCGCTTCCCACTGTATCAGCCTAATGCACACTGAGCCATCTCAGTGATGAGTTTGGAAAAAAGTCGTGTCTTAAGTCCTCCTCAGAAAAGTGGGGCTGCAGTGGACCATTCAGAACTTCATGAGCAGAGGGTGAAAGCAAACAAGCTTCCTGCTTTCTTTGATGGCTACTATTCTCTAGAGTGAGCTAGTGCCTTTTCCTGTGCATGAAACAGGATGGTAACTTTCCTGTTTCTGGAAGAGGAGCTACAGTCTTGCACAAGATCCTTCCTTTCACGTTTATTGCATGTGTATTCCACACTTCCTTCAAGGAACTTGAAGCAATGTAAATTCAGGCTGTTTTATCCCCGCTGTAGCTCATGCTCTTTGAGGGCCAAGCTGCTTCTGATCGTAACTGGATCTCCTGACATCCTTTTCGCTAAAAGCAGCCATGTTCCAGGTGTGCAGCAAGGGCACAAAGAATTAACCTTCCCCCATGCCTAATAGTGCACCTCTGGAAGAAGAGGGCAGGTCACGCTGAGGACCCAGCATGCCCAATCCAAGTTGCAGCACCCAATGAACCTGTCTGTGGGAGAACAAATAACAAGAAAACCGGTCACGGATTCCTCATGCCACTCATGATTTGGCTGGGTCATCACTTGGCAGCTGGGCAGGAGTTTTAAATTCAGGTCTCCCTGGTCCAAGTCTGGAGCTTTACTGCTTTTTGCTGTAGTACCACTCTGGCTTACATGTGTAGGGTGCTTGCAGATCATTCAGCATGACTGAGCTTTATTGCTATAAGCTGCCTTGGAAGGTTTCTGCCCTGAAAGCCAGCCAAGAAATATCTTTATTTTTTTACACAGGCCTTTTTCCATCCACTGCTCAAGCCACTACTAGCCTAGCTGCTGAGACTTCAGCTGCAGCAAATGAGATAATAGTCAAAATTGGGGTACTTTGATTGTCCTGGTATTTCAATAGTGTACTCTGATGATGTGGTACATACTGGTGCTTCTTCCCGGGATCCTGGGTTTGTCTCCTTTCTTACTTACACACGTAGTTGCACGATACAATTTGCTACCGTAAGATGGAGTGATGGCTGCTTATTTGGATGGCTTTAAAAAGGTCATTGGGAGATACATGGAGGAGACGCTATCAAGGGCTGCTAGTCTTGATGGCTATATGTAACCCCCACTATCAGAGGTATCAGGGGAACATGGAGAATGGTGTGGCACTCATGTCCCATGGGTGGGTTTGCTGTGGGCTGTAGCCTGGAATGCTGGTATGGTGAAGACAGTCCTTGACGAACAGGCACTGAAACTGTACAGGACCTGTATATGAATACAAGTATACAGCACTTCAGCTCGGTTCAGCAGCACGCTGGCTGTCGGTGCAAATCCTTTAGCCCAGGCGTAATATGGCAAGGCAGCCCAGCAACCTGCATTCTGCACTAGGTGAAGCCTCCAGGCCTTCAGGGCAGTGCCACACTGCACTCAGTAGAGTCAGCCCACCTCTGTATGAATCGGAGTGGCCAGACTACCAGGAACAGGCATGGCAGGCATATCGGTGCACACAGAGAGATGTTCCGCGTTACAGAGGTCACTTGGGCCTCCAGGAGCATCCCCAGACCTTTCCCTCAGGAGGAGTGCATGTGCATCCACAACTGATCATAACGCCAGTGCCCAGCCTGGGGAACCGCTCACCTGCCGTGTTTCTTCCTTGTTAAGGTGCAGCTCCGGGTTATTGTCCCTTATCCAGCTCACCAGTGCATTCCAGCACAGCCTCCTCTGATCCAGACGTTATGGAGAAATGCACCTGGGTGTCATCAGAATACTGATGGGACCCCAGCTCAGGTTCTTTAATGACGACACCCATCAGCTTCCTGTGCTAAATAGCATCCGGGACAGGGTGGGACTTGTAAAACGGTGCTTGTCACAGAGGTGACCCAGGCGGTGACCATGCGCAACCGCACGTTCAGTGTTCTTCTGACTGCAAGCACAGTGACTGGGCAGCCACGAAGCTGTGTGAGATGCCTGGCTATAGGGCTTGAGGAAAACGGTAGGAGGGCTGCACTTAAAACAACGTGGAGCACAGTCTTTTCTATATGGATATGCACACTCTATAGGGGGGGAAAGCCATGTCTGAAGTCAAAAATCACGTATTTCCATTCACAATTTTAAAGAGCCACCTGATCGAGTAACCTGACCATGCACTCGCAAAAATAAATAAATAAATAAATAAATAAATAAATAAATAAATAAATAAATAAATATCTCTGCAGGCAATGAGTGGAAATTGCAGAACATCATTAGTTCGAAGAAACTACGCCTGAACTAAGCATAGTGCTTTTATATTCATGCTGCCCTCTAGTGGCTTTTTAGAGTACATAGCCAAATGGGGAAAAAATGGCCATTTAAGAGGAGAGCTTCTGCTATGGGCAGCATAGAAATGCGACGATGACGATGACGACGACAACAGCAACAACGTTATCATATTATTATTCCATAGGTGAACACAGGGAAATACTTGAGATACCTCTGTTCTCAGCCCATGCGGCACCGTTTGAACAATACCTCTCTGCTGACCGCACATCGCTGAAATGTCTTCTTGGTCTGCTGAGTTCATTTATTTTTATTATTTATTTTATTTATTAAAACATTTTTTCATCTACGTTGCACTACTCCTGCCTTGGACTGATGTGGAAGCAGATGTGAGGTTAAAATGTATTAGCAACTTGCATGCAAATAAATGCACTGCTGTGGATCATACCTTTGTAAAACCTCTGAAAAGGTTCCCATTCCTGCTGTGATTGATTCAACTCATATTTCTCTGTTTAATCCAAGTAGCCCATCTAATTTTGCCTTTGGCAGCTGCCAGGTCTGGCACATAGGTGGCAGGTGTCTCTGGCGGAGCACCAGTACCAGGGACGAGGGAGATACGTGGAGCACCTGGTGCTGATGTAGTAGGGTCAGAGGCAAAAATGAAGCGAGGAACAAGCCTGGGGCAGGTACAGTCAGTGTGTAGCAAGGCCAGAAGCAGAGACAGGGAGAGCATGAACATGCAAGTCCGTGATGCTATAGCTCAGCCTAGCAGTGCAGGGAAGCCCTTCATAGAACCTCCCATGTGTGTACAGACTCTCATCTTGCCTGTCCTACAGGTCTCATCCTGGTCCAGCAAGCACTTTGGTCCCGACAATGGCCAAATCCCACATTTTGATATACCACTCCTTTAGGTATGTCTCATCTTTTCTAGTATTTACATAAAGAAGGTGTGCTGATAATCTAATATAAAACAGTGTTTTTATTTGATTTTTGTTCTTTCATACTATCTCAGATAAGTCAATCAACAAATTTTAGGATCAAAACATTTTGCAGAATAGTACTGATACTAAAACAATTTATCTCCAGAATCTTCTCACTTCCGAACAATTTCATCCACAATGTGTAAACCTTACTTTTCCCTTCCTAAACTTCCAACACATATCTTTACAATTTTCATTGATCTTATATAACTAAAGAATACATGTAGCATTGAGTCAAAAACTTTAATAGAGAATTTAAGTCACAGAAGCTGTTTATCTATTTAAATTACCCCCAATAGATTTCCAAATTATATCTGGTGTTCTTTCTTCAAGCATCTTTTCTCATCTTTGCAATCTTGTCCCCTGTATTCTTCAATATGCATTATAACTTGGTTGATGTGGGTGAACATCTTTTATTGGTTTGTCTCATGTCATCTTCTCAAATGTATTTAGTTGTCTTAATCCTCCCTCCAAGTTTTTAACTGGCTATTTAAATAATCTCTAATTGTAAAGCATTCAAACAATATTAGCCTTATAGTAACTATTTTATTCTTAAACTGATTACCATCAATCAACAAATGTATCACCGCCCCATATCATTGCCATTTCATAAAATTACCAGTTATCCTATTTTTATTAAATTGTTGATCAAATGCCAATGGTGATTCTGAGGGACATAAACATACTTTTAATGTCTCCCAAACTGTCAGTAAGACTGTACTAATACAACAGTTTTCCTTTAATACATTTATGTCTTTTGCAAAGCATGTTTTTAAAACAGCATTTTAATAAAACTTTGTTTTAAGTACCCTTCTCTGATGTCATGGTACCAGTCTGTAATCCACATTAAACAGTTTGCTTGAAAATCTAAACCTCCCAGAAAGCCCTGCTTTTTTTTCTATTAATGATCACAGTTATTTTGTTATACTTATGGGAATATTCTATAAGAAAATAATTTTTAGGAAGCATTTTATCTTTACTGCTATTATGTTTCTGAAAAAACAATACTTTAAAATGTGTCCATCTATCCTATTTATCTCTTATTTCCAATGCATCATACTTTAGTACTTAGAAATACATATTTGTGGTCTAAAACTCAATCCCCAAATATTTGAAGGACGTTTGTTTACTTTAAGTTGAGTCTTTCCAGTATTATTAATTTCTGTTCTTTAAACTAAAAAGTTAGCAACTCTGATTTAATAATATAAATCCAGCCCACAAAGTTTTTAAAAACTGAATTAAATTAAACTTCTTTGCCCTGATTCCCCTTCTGTTCCCTGAGGTTTTATCAGCTTTCTTTCTGTTTCAGGATGATGGACACTTGGCCCAGCTAATAGGAACAACGGGACTGATGATATCTGTGCTTCTAGGGAGCTGTGGGTACTAGAGGTCAAATGCCTGAAGTGAAGAATGCCCTTTTCCATTGTCATTCTTTCCATGGGACTCTATGATATTTCTTCATCATCAATAGTAAAATGGAACTCCCAGGTCCAGATGTCATGAGAAGCTGCAGTGAAGTATGGAAACCTTTCAACCAATTGTATCTTTCCGTGATTTCAGGAAACCGGACATATTGTGCTGAAACTTTGTGACTGGGTTCTGTTGTCACAACAGATCAAAAAGGGTAAGAAATCATAATGGCTTCTCATGATGTGTAAGCACAGTCTTGGTGTTTCTGCCCCTCCTCCTCATCACAAGCAAGTGTCTCTGAGGTGTCAATTCCTTTCCAATTCCTATTGGAAAGGAATGATCAATGGATAATGGTCTGGTAATTGAAGCCCTGCTACCTTTGGGCATCCTTTTTAATTTTTTTGCAGAATGTTAAATGTAAAAAGCCATATACAGCGGGAGAGACACTGATAAAGCCAGCTAGGTTAGGTACCTGCAGAGAACTTCTTGGTGTTAAAGCAGTAAATAAGATCATTAAAATCCCATTCTCAGATGATAGTTATAGCACGTGTCTAACCAAAAACATGTCTTCTGAATCTGAACCTCAGCTTATTGCTCAACTAAACATTTCAAATTGTTTGCACTTCAAATTAATGAGTCAATAGATATTTTGAATGGTACAGCTTGCTTGATCTTTTTGTGAGTAGATATTAAGCAAAACCTGTTGTGTTCATGGTTCACAAAATACCTACATAAGAAACAATTCAGAGATATTTCTCGTTACTGATTAATCTTTTTCAAATAATGTTCTGGACTGGATTGTTGGTCTTTCTAGTAATGGAGTTCCTTCTGAGAGTGCTGCAAAAAATTGTGAACTTGCAAATGCTGATCTGCAGTTTACACACTGAGTTTGCATAACAAAACAAACCCACTATGGCTTATAAAACAGAGCAGCCAGTGCTACCATGGTTCTGTCAGGGTGGCTTATATTTGGGTTACAAGCCCCCCTGACAAGCCATGACTTGTTCTACCCATTGTGGTTTGATTATGTCATATGAACCCAGGCAACAAAACTGTGCACCACTGCAGAGTACTGGGAGAGAAATGACAACAGGAGAAATAAGGGTCATGGTAGAAGCACTTAAATGGGCGAAGGGGAGGAAGCCAAAGGAGTAAATACTCCCAAGAAGGAGACAATATCTACCGTCTGACAGTGTGATCCTCTCAGTTTTAAGCAGTGATGTGTTCAAGTCCTTTACTCTTATCCTCCAATCAAGTCTCAAGTCTTTACTTTCAAGTCCAAGTCGAGGTTCAAGTCACTGCAAGAAGTTTTCAAGTCAAGTCTCAAGTCTCTTCTTCAGTTGCAAGAACCAACTAACAGAAAAAGGGTGGTGGTGGTATGGGGGGTAGGTGTGTGGGTGGGGGAGAGTTATGACCCCTGATGTCCCCATCTGTACTTCCCCCAGTGATGCATTGAAGTCCTTTACTTCAAGCATGATGTATCTAAACAAAGCCATGCTGTTATTCACATTGATCAAGATGGCAATTTAGAGAAACAATTTTTTCAACATGATTGGGCCCAGCGGAATGATTCTGCCTTCACTGAACACCCAGCTCCCCCATGCCAAAAGAAGAGCTGAAGGCTTTCCTTCCCCACCCATCCTGCCCCTCTAAAGCTCTCTCCCTCCCACTGCCTCTGCTGCACTCATCTCTGCCTTCCAACCCAGCACAGATGCCTTTCCCCCAAGAGCCTGCCAGGATATCCTGCCACAGCTTGGATGCAGGCAGTAAGCCCTGGAGCCACTCGGTGGTAAAAGCAGGAAACATCTCAAGTTGAGTCCAGTCACTCATTTGATGCTCCAGAGCCGAGCCCAACTTGACTCAACATGACTTGAGTTGGACTGGAGAGTGAGTCACTCGACTTGACGCCCCAACACTACTTCTGAGTCTTGACCTGATCGTTCTTAGTGTCCTCTATCTTTTTCAACATTTCCCCAATTCTTCAGGAACACCAGAAAGGGTAGATATTAACTCCTCCCCCTTTTCTGCAGCATCCCTTCGGAGCAGTTACTTTAGTGGTTACTGCAGGTACCCAAAGCAGGTCTACATTAGTCAGTAGGTAACCTTGCCTTATCAATTTTCTTACATGCTACCAATTTCCTTTTCCTGCCTCCTTGACAGCTGAACTGCACAAGAAAACTGGTCAGGCAGGACTACTCAGACAGCCATAAGTGCACACTGGCTAATAATAATACTGATGGATAATAAAAGCTGTGGTCCCGACTGTATGTTTTTGAGGCAATTTTAAAAAGTCTGGGGCTATAAAGGGCTAGCAATCATAGTGAGGAAGGGACGAGAGTGAGGAAAAAAGGCGACTGCTGCAGACAAGGCCTCTAACGTGTGTCAGAGCTGACTGGAAGATGAAGAGGCTGCTTGAGGAGTGTGAGGGGCCCTAGCGATGAAGCATCTCAAACTCAATGGCAAAGTGGCAGCACGTGAGTGAAATAAGTAATTGTGTAAGTTCAGAAACAGGCCAAGCTGGCCAGAACTTTTCCTTCCCTTTTCATAGTAATTCTGGACAAATAATTGTAAATACAAATAAATCTACATGCATTCCTCATGTTATCCAAACGAACCACCAAGTTTTCCAGGTAAAAAAACCCAGTAATAGCAGCAGCAGCAAGAAAAAAAGTTCTGTTGGTAGAAAGCTAGTAGACTATGAGGGCTCCTCGGGACTCCCTGCCGTCATGGGTGAGCACTTGATATAATGAGCTCCTGACAGAGGAACCAAGCTTGTTCCCTTGGAGCCAACCTGTGGAAACTGAGAGAGACAGATACTAACTTAATGGTGGTGCCTCAATCCCTTGGTGTCAGTGTCTCGGCTTTCAGAGAATGGGAGCCTCGGGAGAGGTAGAGGATGCTTTAGGCGGGAAGCCATCCATGGAGATGAGCAAATATCCTCTCATGCTGAGGAAGTGCCTGGGGGGGGGGGGGCAAGGGACTTGTGATAGTAGGAGGCAGGATCCTTCCACAGAGCAGCTAGGATTGGGATGTGTGTGTAAATTGCCTAGTGTGGATGTGGTAAATTGCTTGCCTGGTGTGAGAGTTACGAATAGCATGCACCGTCTAGATAGCTTTGTAAATACAGCTGGAGTGGGGTCAGTGGTGGTGGTCCTTGTTGGTACCAAGGACACAGGACAAGGTAGTCATGAGATCCTGGAGCAAAATCTGGGTTGCTAAATATCGGCCCACCAAGGTAGCTTTCTTTGAAATGCCACTTATTCCATGTACAGGCCAAGGAAACAGGCAATGCGAATGAGTCTCCCTGCATGGAGGAGATGCTGGTGGAGGCACAGGTGTTCAGATTTGTTATTATTTCCTCTTGTGAGGAGCCCACAGTGGCTCCATTTTATCTTCACAGCAGCCCTGTGAGGTAGGCTCAGCTAAGAGTCTGTGACTGGCCCAATAATCTTCATGGCTGAGTGGGGACTAGAACCCAGATCTCCTGGAGTGATGATCCAACACCCTAACCATCATGCTGCATTAGCTGCAGGGAACATTTTTGGCCAAGCTGGGCCCGTACAAGAGGGATGAGCTGTGCTTGAACCACAGTGGAACCAAGCGGTTGGCTCTCAACGTAAAAAGGGCTGCAGAACAGCTTTTAAAGTGACTACTAGGAGAAAGCTGACAGGAGCTGGAAAGCCAGTTCAGGTTGAATCAACCCTAGGAGATGGAAAGGAAAATGTTTCCAACTGCCCAAATGTAGAAGGGGAGATAATAGGCAATCACATCAGGCGAATCATGATAGCAAATCAAAGGGGCCTGCATGCTGTAGCAGGAAATGCATTCTGCTGGGGAATGGAGAGAACCAGGAAGGGACAGATGTATGGGCATCTCTGTGCAAATGCTAGAAGCCTTTGAGTGAAAATGGGCAGTTTAAAACACCTGGTTTTGAAAGAGAACCTGAACAGAGAGGGCATGATAGAAAGCTGGTAGGATGGAGAGAACCACTGGGGTATCATAGTTTCTGTAGACTCCATGGGAAAAACTGGGAAGGCCACACTGGAGATGGTGTAACTCTTTCCATCACAGTGTGAGAAGCATAGCGATGAGCAGAATAGAGAACCACAAAGGGACAGACTATTCCATAGAAGTCCTGTGAATGACAATACCTGGCTCCAAAACAGGCCCTGGAACATGCGCTCATCCCCCCACCCCCAGACCACAATGCACAATGGAAAACAAAAACAGGGAGGCCTCCAGTGAGGAAGGATTATAATAATGAATGTTGTAGTTCAGTTACCTCACATTGACTGGGTGAATCCATGTTCCAGTCATGACAAAGAAGTTATAGTCTTTCCCCTGCCCCCATTTTTTATTTTTTTAAGACAAAAAAACCCATAAATACAATACATCACAACAGTAATACTTAGCATAACAAAACACAATAATAAAAATGTAAATAATAAAGTGCCCCCACCAACCCGGAGACCAATGCTACCACCATTCACATACTATAACAATTAATAGTATATAATATACTTCAATTATTTCCATATCCCCTCCAGAAGGTCATATAATCTTGACTGGGTTTACAGCCTATGCCTTCTATCAGTACTGCTTTTACAAGATCTTCCCATTTATTTGCTTTCATTAACCCTCTTTTAATTTTTATTTCTGTCATCAGTTTATCATTAATTACCATGTTCCATATTTCATTACACCATTCATGCCTTTGCAAAACCCAGTTCTGTTTCCAATATTTAACTATCACTAGCCTAACTGCCATTATCACAAAGAAGTTATACTCTTGATACTCTAAATACCCTGGAACATTTAATCATGGAATCAACCAGAGGGGTGGTGATGGAGGATTTAATCCTCTGTACTGCTGCCCAGGACCTCTCACGAGATGTGAATGCTGTTGGATCATGTAGGAAACTATCCACACTGCTATCAGATTTCATATATATTTAAATGGAAAATTGTAGTCCAACACAGTCATATTCGACTTGAAAAGACAGAACTCCAAAATGAGGGAATGGTGAAAAAGAAGTTGAAAGGGGTGTCAAGAGGCTCAGATTGCTTGGAGGTTGCTCAGGGCTACAATAATAGAAGCTCAGTTAGAATTTATACCACTGGTTAGGAAAGGTAGCGTAAATTACCACCATGGTTAATGAGCCAAGTGAAGGAAGCTTTTAGAGAAAAGGAGGCTTCCTTCAGAAAGGAAGGAAAAAAGGGAGCACAAACTTGCACAAAGAAACAGACAATAAGAGATGCAAAAAAGAAAAAATAACACTCGAAGAGAGTATCATTAACAACACTGAGGCTAACAATAAAGAATTCTTTAGCTATATCAGAAGCAGGAAACTATTTAGAGGAGACAGTTGAACTGTTGAACAAAAATGGACTAAAAGGCAAACTAAAGGAGGATAAAGAGATTGCAGAGAAGCCAAATATTTTTTTTCATCCATCTTCACTGCAGTAGATATAGGACACAGAGCCCTGCCTGAATTGATGTTTTCAGGAAGCAAGTTTGAAGAACTGAGGCAAATAATGGTGATAAAAAATGAAGTTCTCAACCTTATTGACAAATTGAAAGTTAATAAATCACCAGGCCTAGATAGCACCCATTTTAGAGTTCTTAAAGAACTGAACTATAACACTGCTGATCTTCTAAACATGTGCAATATGCCCTTGAGGTCAGCTTCAGCACCTTGGAGCCGCGTTGCACATTGGAGAATTGATTGGAAAGCAATCAATGTAAGACGAGTTGTTAAAAAGGATTCAGGGGGGTCAAGGAAATTAGGGGCTTGTTAGCATAGCAACTGTTAAGCTAACCAACCTGGTTGAAAGCACTGCTAAGGCTAAAATTCATCAGCAGAGAGGAGGAAATGGGTGAGCAAAGATGGGCTTATACTGTTACACAGTTGTTCTGCTTGTGGGTTCGTTGTGGGGAGCTGGTTGGCAAGTGGAACCTTGTTTCAGCATGACACTTCCTACGTTCTCATGAGAGCGAAGGATGGGGAAAACTTGTCACTGCAACCTCACAGTCTGATAGGCATATCGTGGTTTTTCCAGAAACAGCCGACCAGTTGGGGCTTATTCACCGGGTGACTCTGCGCAATGTGCAAACCCACCTGATACTGGCCTTCGAATGAGCTTTTGGGTCACTTGCGGTGGCCACTGAATGGGATGTCAAATTCAACCAAAGACCACAAATGTCAGGGTCCCACCCACAAGCCAGCAGCCCAGGTGAATGCTCGCCCACACAGGGAAGAATGGATTCGGATTCCAGGCCTTAGGAGGGAACAGTGGGAATGTTCGCCGGAAGAGGGATGTGCCGGCATCAGCACCTGGACTCGGCAGTCATGGTGCGACACCCCGTTCTACACTGTGGGTCTACACTGTGAAGTGTGAAGTAACTGAATGGATTTCTCTTTTTTGCAAAATATGCTCTGTGTCCCGGGAAAATCCTTTGTGGAGGCAGGTAGAGGAAAAGGCACTTTTACACGATGCGGGGGCTTGGCAGATGAACGAGCTTCTTCAGGCTGTTTCGTCGCAGCTGGCTCATATTGGCAAGAAAAAGCACTTCAGGAACCAGTGAAGTGGTAAAGGACTATGGGAGGGAGGGAGGGAGGGAGGGGACAGGAGGGCCGGGGAAGGAGGGGTGCAGCGAGACGATATACTTGCAGGCGGACCTCTGCAACCAAGTTCACTCGCCAGAGGAGCACCAGCATCCTTGGCTGCTCTTGCTTGGAGATTTGGTGGCAGTCAGTAGCTGTTGATCATCAGAAAGATCTTGGTATTGCACATGTGTGCAAAATTTTAACATGTGTTTCCATCATTTTTTACTGATTTGTATTTTGAGAAGTGCAAGCTATTCTGTCCCCCTGCCCTTGCTGCCAGGATTTGGTTCAAGAAATAAGTACATTTAAGATGCAGTCCTATGCCCCCTGCCCAATTACAGGCTTTGAAATATGAGAAACCCTGCTGAACTGTTGCTGGCAAGGTAGGAAGAAGGGCAGAGAGCATTTTTCATGTTTTCCCTTCTAGATGGGGCACTGCAGAGGAGGTGGGTTGGTGGGGGCTGGGTGGCGGGTGAAGAGGAAAGAGACTTGCTTGCGTCCTGGCCTCTCCTCTCCTCCAGCCTCCTCACCCACTGGGATGCCTCTTTCCCCTCCTTCTGAGGCCACCACCAGAAGCAGTGGGATCCACCCTGTGGGGTCTGTGAGGAGGATGGGGGACATCAGAGTATGTGCCCCCCTTCCGAGGACATCATAATGTCTACAGGCTCAAAGGGGCACTCCAGTGATTCCTCTGCTCCCAGAGACTCTCTCCTGGGCCCATAGAACTGTTCTCTTATATGATTGGTTCAGACTCAGAACTAATATGCTAGAAATGACGAGCCTGAATTGAGCACAACTGGAGGGAATCGAGAGCCAACTGAGCTCATGCTGCAACTTTTATGATTGGGTTATGCTGCTGCTATTTGAACGAAGGGATGCTGCTACCAGTTATTAATTTGCAGAAGTGGAGATGTGATTCAGGGGCCTGTTCTCCTAGTTCAGGTGTCTGTCCAGCTACCCAAAGGCATAAGGAATATTCAGTGACTTCAGTGGGCTAGTTCTGTGCTCAGATGGATAGCAAGACATCCCCATGGAAATTGTCAGCAAATGCATCATTGAGGTTAACAGAGGCAAGACTTTCATTGATCTACACTGGTGATGCTACATATGCAGACACAGTGAGAAGGATTTGACCCACCCTGTGTCATCCAGAAGGCATCTCCAGCAGGTTGCATGATTGCTGCAGTCAAATCTTTCACAGTGAATGTATCAGTCACATGAACTTCAAAAGTAGAAACATTTAAGTTAAAGGGTCTGCTTCCTTCTTCTGTCAGATTACAAGAATGAACTTGAGGTCCCCTGACATTCATTGTTGCTAGTCATGAAGTTGTGTCCGACCCATTGCGACCTCATGGACAACACTCCTCCAGGCCTTCCTGTCCTCCACCATCCCCCGGAGTCCCCTTAAGCTCACACCGACTGCTTCAGTAACTCCAGCCAGCCACCTTATCCTCTGCCACCCCCTTCTTCTTTTGCTGTCAATTGTTCCCAGCATCAGGGTCTTCTCCAGGGAGTCCTTCCTTCTCATTAGGTGGCCAAAGTATGTGAGTTTCATCTTCAGTATCTGGCCTTCTAAAGAGCAGTCAGGGTTGATTTCCTCTAGGACTGATTGACTTGATCTCCTTGCAGACCAAGGGACTCTCAGGAGTCTTCTCCAGTACCACAATTCAAAGGCCTCAATTCTTTGGCACTCAGCCTTCCTTCTGGTCCAGCTTTCAGAGCCATACATTGCAACTGAGAAAGCCATAGCTTTGTCTATAAGCACTTTTGTTGGCATGGTGATGTCTCTGCATTTCAGTATGCTGTCTAGATTTGCCATAGCTTTCCTCCCAAGGAGCAAGTGTCTTTTAATTTCTTGGCTGCAGGGACAGACACAATTTGCAAAGGGGATGCGGCGAGAAGCATCAGCTGGCCACGGAGCTCAAGAAAAGACAACAGAAGGTGAATGGCCTTGTCATCTGTATAATGGGGACTTAAAATAACAAATTGCTTTGATGCTAACTAGTAGAATTTTCTAACTATTCTTCCTTTAAACATTGGCATTAACTGTTGACTTCTTACCCGTGCAAAGTCTACTTCATATACAAAATTAGTCTAAAATTAGTCCAGTTCTCAGGGGGACAGTTGCTTGGTGGCTGTTGCAACTACAACTCTTTCTGGACCATGAAAGGAAATACAAACTAAAAAGCCCAAGTTTACCCCTGACTGTTCTGCACATCTGAGAGAACTCCAAGGTGCCAGTGTTTCCTTCCTTCCTTCCTTCCTTCCTTCCTTCCTTCCTTCCTTCCTTCTGTTTGAGGCATTCTGTAGCTGGAACTTTCAAAGATTAGTTATCATCATCTACATTATTATTATTAGCTATGATAATGATAGCTAATACAAAAAACCAATAAAATGCATGAACAGTGCAATTCTATACATGTTTACTCAGAACTAAGTTCTGCTGAGGTCAGTGATAGATAAGTGGATATAGAATCTCAGTCTATTTTTTATTTAAAGTTTTTAAAGCACTTTTAAGAATGATGTAAAAGGAAATGATATCTATGCAACAGCTAAAACATGGGAAATGCTTTAAAATGATTTAAAACTAAAAAATAAATTAAAATTCAGTTTTCAAAATCTTTTGAAATCTCTGGGGAATTAAAGAGATCTTTGCCTGGTGACCAAAGGGGACAAAGTGTATGCTAGGTGGACCTTTGCAGGAAGGTCATGCCACACGTGAGGGGCACTGTAGGAAAGTCCTGCTCATGAGTAGCCATCCACCAAATCTCAGTATGTGGGGACCTCAGTTATCCTATATTACTTCATGCTGGCTGAGAGGGACAGAACCTGCTTATTTCACAGGTTCCCAAAGAGGAGAGAGGAAAGGGAGTCCTTCTCACACTTTGTGCCAGTTTTTGGAGCATTAGCAGAGGCAGGAAGAGAGAGTTTAACTTTCTGTGTGTCTCCAAAGCCCTGCATAAAGTGAAGCTAAGGCCCAGTCCCTTCCCAAGTCTTCCACATACAACTGAAGACAGAGGGGAGTTGCTGCAGCTGTTGCTGCTACTGATACATTGCATTTATATCCCACCTTTCTTCCTCTTACAAGGAACTCAAGATGGCTTACGGGTTCTCCAGGTTTCCTCACAACAGCAGCCCTGTGAGGTAGGTCAGGCTGAGAGTGAGTGACTGGCCCAAAGTCACCCAGTGAGTGACCAAGAGGGGACTTGCATTGAGGTCTCCTGGGTCCCAGTCCAACCCTCTCACCACTGCATCACACTTGTGAATCAACGGCTCTAGACTTGAACAGGGGAGAGGGAATCTGCAATAGTATCAGCAAAACGTTCACGTACACAAACTCTAATGAAGCACACTGTACTGCAAGGCTTTCCTAGGACTCGTCTTTAGATTGCACAATCAAAACATATGTGGAACAACTGTAATTATGGCTCCTCTTACACTTTTGGTCCCTGGATAATAGTGCAAGAAGATAGAGAAAAGCTGCGGTTCCATCCACAATCACTGCAGATGGGCATTGCAATCCTAACCCCAGTTCTATGGCTGGGGCTGGTTTTAACTAGAGCACTTCCCATGGTTTCTTTTTTCTCTGCATTATATTAACTATAACACTGTTCTCCACATAGACCCAGGAGGTAGTATTGCAAAAGAGTTCTTCCTTTGGCACGTACAGTGACCGCCCTAATCCATTTCACACCCAATCCAGTGTGTGCTTAGACCAGGACAGGGCGATTCCCAGCATGTGGCAGTTGTCCTTCCAGTGCAATCATAGTCACATCTACTCAGAGGTAAGTCCCATCCAGTTTAATGAGACTTGCTCCTAAGTAAGTGTATATAGGAAGTTGTATGTCTTTTTCAGTCTAAACTTTCAGAATATGTGTGTGCATATAAAACCAGAATATATAACCAGTGAGCTGGTCAGAAATGCAGATCTCCAGAGGAAGAAATGTGCAGGGCAAGATAAATTTACTCAGCTACTCACTCCCAGCACAGGGAGAACTGTTTGATGTAGTAAAACTAAGTTTAATATCCTTAGTATGACAATGCTTTCAAACTGTCAATATACTTATGCTCTATTAAAGAGTGAAGGGAAGGGAGTCTGGAGACAAATCTGCATGGCCTGTTTGTCAGGATGAAGGAAACTAAAGACTCCTCCTCACCAAGAGACTCAGCCTGAACCGGGTTTTGTGGACCAGTCGTGAGCTTGGCCAGCATTGTGTGCTTATTCCAAAAGCAGAACAGGCTCCCTGGAGAGAGCCCTCCCATGAGATGGAGGGAGGCAAGGGCCTCAAGCAACTGATACAGGGCGTCATGAAAAGGCAGGATGATGTTTAGTTGTTGTATGATACATGTTTGTTTATTCACAGTGAAAGGAACTTATGGGTTATTTTGCCTCAGATGTCAAGGTGACTTGGCCAATGCAGGTTTCATGGTGTTGACAAAAAATGGGGAGTGGGGAAGGACAGAGACTGCTGTTTCGACTCATACATAAGATGTCTTGGAGCTTTTCTGCATGAGGCTGTGAAGCAGCTGTTAATCCACTGTGTGCTTCTGGATTTGTTACAGATTGGGTTGGGACCATCCAACCTGGAAGCTGGCCTTCTTCCATTCCTCAGACATCTTCTCGTGTTCGGCCCTCTCTTAGGAAGTGAGCTGAGCCACGCGGAAGTGTGTGAGCACTTGTGGAACTCCACTCATGCAGCTGACAGCCTTCTCCTGCAGCATCCGCAGCGCAAAGGCTGCGAGTCACACGTGCGGAAGAGGGTCACCACTTGGACAGCTTCCATGCGGTCTTGTTTCCTGGCAGGTGTCTCTGCAAACATGGTGCGCTTGCTAAGTAGGTGGGCTCCTGACTGCAAGAAAGCAGGCCGGAGTCTAGGGAGCCGAGCTCGGCTGATGGATTCCCTCTGCCAAAGTGAACTCCTTACACAGCCCTGGAATTGAGTTAGTAGTGCGACGCGGAGCGTCCCGTTTCCTGTTTTTCCACCATATGACCTCTAGGTGGCAATGAGGTGCAGCAGAAGGGGACCAGTCCACCATCATGCTTCCTTTCGTTTTGGTGATCAAATGCTGCATGTTCACTGCTCTGAAAATATTTGCAAAAAGTGCTGGTGGGACGCAGAAGTGAAGCTTGGGAGGATTACGATGTCGTCAAAAGAACCTTTAAACAAGCAAAGAGGGAAATGATGAGCACATGATGAACCTCTCATGAAGAAAAACCTTTAGTTTGGCATTGCACTGCTTCTTAAATTGTTCTTTCTGAACCTTCTGGCCTCCAGATGCTTTGGACTTTAATCACCATCAGCCCCAGTCAGCATGCACAATGGACAGACGTTCTGGGCGTTCTAGTTCTAAAACATCCACAAGACACCAGGTTACAGAAGGTTGTGTGAACTTGACAGAACAAGACTGCCTACTCTGGATCTCATAAGAATTAAAACAGTCACTGTTTAAGTGACACTGAATATGCAGTCTTACTAGGGGGTGGCAGCCTTAAGTTCTTTCCATAATCAGTCCAGGGTCCAGTGTATGTAGGATTTTTGGCAAGAATGCCAGGAATCAGCAATCAATGTGTGATCTACTGGGAACTGGCCACCCTCCCCACCAAGCTGCTTTCCACCCATCACTGTAATAAACCACCATTCCCAACAATATTTTTGATTCAACTTGGTCTTCAGCAATAGTATTCCTCTTGATAAATCGTCTCTGATCTAGGAAGAAACAAGTAGGAAACATACAACTCTTACTTTTAGATATTGCTGAGGAGTCCCAAAGAGTTCCTCTTGATATGTTTATTGTGATGATAGGAGAATGCCGCCCGGGCCTGTGGTTGCAGTAGAACAAATACCAACCGCCAACTTGTGTTATCTGCTTACATCACCAGCTCATCCATTTGGGAGCGATAACTCAGATTTGTTTCAGCTTTTTGTGAGCAAGGGATATCCTCCGAAACAATAAAAGAGCCCGCGATTCTGGCACTTCCTGTACTTTTGCATATCATCAAGATTCAGAGCCTCTTGGGCTATTTCAATTCCGCTCCAGCCAGGGCCTTCCCTACCCTCTGTCTGCTGCTGCAAAGGATTCCCTTACGGTGGCCTTTGAAGTGAGTTTTATTCACTCACTCATTCATTCCCCACTGGTTTTCCTGCAAGGAGCCGAGGACAGCCAACTGAAGCCTCCTCCTCTGCATTTCTTCCTCGCAGTAGCCCTGTGACAGGCCAGGCTGTAGTCAGCGGCTGCCCCAGAGTCACTCGGCAAGCTTCATGCCTGTGGATCAGCCATCCTCAGACTGGTGCTCTCCAGACATTTTGGACTTCAATTCTCATCAGCCCCAGACAGCGTGGCCAGTGGTCAGGAATGCTGGGAATTATGGGATGGAATAGACTCATACAGTTGAAAGGCGCCTAGATGGTCATCGGGTCCAATCTCAATGCAGGATTCAAGTCTCCCATCAAAATACTAACCAAGTCCACAACATCTGGACAGGACGCAGGCGAGGAAGGCTGCTGCGGATGGCGTCCCACATGGGTAATGCAGCGGGCAGGAGTGAGGACCGGAGGCCAGAATGAGAGAGGACACGGTCGAGCTGTGACTGGATTTCTCAATATCATGTTCTCTCCTTCTGGGCTTAAAAGCAGTTGGGGCATGTTCATAGGAGGACTTCCTCTGTCTTTCCCCACACGCAAATCATTGTGGTTGCGCGTTAATTTAAGCATCCGTTCCCTGCTTTTCACTGAAAATCCATGGTGGCCACTGTAGGAAATGGGGGCGCTCCTCCGCACATTGTTTAATGCTCCCCAAGCAGGGGAAGGCAGCGGCAGCGGCTGCCACTAGCTCGCCAGTTCCCCTCTTGCCTGCCTCTCCCAAAGTTGTAGGCTGGACACATGGGAATTGCCAAAAAGGAGAAAACGCATCACCCAGAAAGAGCACGAAAAGGAAGGCAGCTCTGCATCATCTTTGCATACGCTGATCCATATGATTACACGCACATTTTGAAGTGTTTGTATAACTTGGAAAGAAACAGAATCCATTTCATGATACTGTGGAAGTCTGTGACCCGGGGAACTGTGTGCCTACCTGTTCAGTCTCCTGTCCCAGTACTGTTGATGGGTAACTTCAAGGCCCAGTTCCTCCTTCCAACTGGATTTGGCCTAGACAGCCCTTTAAACAGAGGACTGCCCTCTAAAAAAGAGGAGACATGGATAGCCAGGAAGCAAAGGAAACTTTTCCTTGGAAACTAAGACCCAGAGGGAGATAGTGTGCGATAGAGTACGTGGCTGGAGACCGCTGGTCACCCGTCCTGCCACTGGTGTGCCATCGGCGCTTTTGAGGGCACTACCTCACTGCACCAGCAGCTGTTCTCTCTTGGGGTGCAGGCCCCTCCGCTGCCCCCCTTCTGATGGTAATGCAAGGAGGCAGAGATGCTGTTCGAGTGGAGCACACGAGGCCTGGAACCCTCTGCTTCGTCAGGCTGCCGTCCATCAGACTTGCTGAAAGAGGAGTCCCGGGCCCCCGATGACCTCAGTTGCATCTGATCCCGCTGGGCCAGCTGGCTTTTTGCTAACACATGGTTCACCTCCTGTTGCCCATCTGAAGTTTTCTGCCTAGTTTCTCCTTCTGAAGTCAAACACCCACTTCTTCCCTGTCCACATAGCGCCCTCCTTATTTTTCAAATGTAGATGCCATTAGGAGACAAGGTCCTTTAAAGACAATCGCACATGCACACACAGAGCGGGGGAGAGACTTTAGACCCTAAATTACCATATGCAAATTGGTACTTTTTTTTCCTTTTTTTTGGTCCAGTGGACCAGAGCCCAGAATTTTAGTGTGGCCCCTGGGAGGGAAAGGAGTTGCACCAAAGGTCCTCATCCTCCTACCTGATCAACCACCCTTGGTGTTTGACTTTAAGGAGAGTTTTCTGCTGTGCTCTTCTTATTCACCTTTGCTGAGCTAAAGGAAAAGCAAGAGCAGTCCTGGCCTAGCCCAAGGCCAGGCCCATGGAGTATTTCTTCCAGGACTGCCTAGGTCATGCTGAAGTGCAGCCTCTCTGCAGGGATCAGCAGGTGAAATGCTCTCAGAAAGGTGCTAATTTACATTGTCACTCACCAATGCCAACAGATTAAGGCGCAGCTGTTAAAGGCAGAGCTGCAGGGCAGAAAAGCTGCTGGAGAAGCTGGCCATCTTGACAGAGAAAGGAAAGAGAGAAGCCTCACAGAAAGCCTATAGCCGGGAGGATTAGGAAGGAGAGAAGAGGCAGAGCTCCAAACTGCTGAAAAAAGTCATAATTTATTGTTACATGAAAATTGCCCAGTCCATTATGGCAGTCATGTTTGGTGGGGCAGTGAAATTTAGCACGTATAAATAATTTTTAAAATGAATGCAGAATATTTACAAAATTTACCCCAATAAATGTTTTGGAGAAACAGAAGATACCATGCTGCAAGATCAGCATATAGAATAATCAGCAGCAATACAGAAATTCTCTAGGCATCTTAGAAGTGATTTGCACATGATTAATAGTAATAATACAGAGGATCAGCTACTGCTGTAAAATCATTCCATTGATGTTACTGATTTGCAACAGTTTTTGCTGACTTTGTGACTATTCTCTTGTCCCAGTTTATTCATTATATTTTCCCCAAGGAGCTCAAGGTGGCCTCTATGTTCCCCTTATTCTAATAAGAACCCTCTGAAGTAGATTAGGCAGAAAGGCAGTGACTGGATGAAGGTACCCAATGAGTTCTATGGCTAAGATCCATTGGGAAGGCCCAGGATTTGAACCTGGCTGTCTGCAGTCCTACTCCAACATTCTATCCCAGGCATGGAGAAACTGTGATTGTGTTGCCTGATAACTCCCATTATCCCCAAGCACTGGACCTGCTAGCTGGAGCTGATAGAAGCTGGAGCCCAACAATATGCCAAGGACCACCCCTGGGTTCTTCACCCCTTTCCTAGCTACCACACTTCAATTGTTGATATGGATATGTGGGTTTTAGCCAATCCCAAGGAACTAAGGAATCAATATTATTGGAATTAATATTATACCTCTCAGCAAGTCGGGAGACTCAACTTTAAGCATAGTAAACTGCTTGTGCAACAATATGATTAAGGTATACTTCTTAAAATTCAAAGCTTTTCTCTTGGTTCATGCACTGGGGGCCTTTGAAGAAATATTATACAAATGTGTTTATCCAATTTCATAATCAAGAGAAATACTGTCTATAAAATGAAACCCTGACAAAGATAGATGACAGGAGGAACCCTCAAACCCAAGAAGTTTTATAACTTGGAAGCATGAAGAGGATGTGGTCATTGGATGCATGCCAATCAGAGCCATAGGAAGACCACCAGGACTGCCACATCCGAATGCTGGCGTCCGTTATCACAAGAGAGACAGATGGTTACAGTCCAGAGAGATATCACATTAGTAGCATCTACTCAGGGGGAAATAACAGCATTCCAGAATGTAAAAAACAAAAACTACAATGGATTTTTTTTCCTGTGTGATTCTAGCAGAGTAACTACCAACGCATCGGACAATGATTACAATGGTTTTGCATGCACCAGCATTTTGGTGCAATGAGAAACATTCCATCTTCGGTTCAAATGTGACATTACTAGTTTTAGTAAGATGACCTAAACTGAAAACAAGCTGGGAGTTTGTCAAACATCAAGAAATATTTCTCTTGTGGAATCAAATGTCATGGTTTATAACTCTCTTAAGGTGGCAAAAACACATTTGGGACAAACTCAGTCATGTTGGTTCTTTTTAAGGTTGTTCAAGATTGACAGCCTAATTACGTGTTCCAATTGCTTTTATTTCCCTGGTGCAATAGTGGAGAACCTTTGTGCTTCCAGTTATTGTGAACTGCACTCTCATCAGCAGAGCCAGCAGAGCCGGTTGTCCGAGGGGGTGGCAGCTGTAGTCCAACAACATCTGGAAGGCTGCACTTTCCCCATCACTGCTGTCAAAGTTTATCAAAGCGCATTCAGAGGATAAGCGAGGAAAGTTTTCCAGCAGTGAGGCTTCAGTCACAGGAGCATGATCCATTTAGGAAAAACCCAACTCTCACTCTATTCAACCCCACAGCATTGCTATAAGGATAGAAGCTAAAGAACTGAAGTGGCAAATCGATGTAATAATACATAAATAAATAAACTGTGTGTGAGGAGGGTACAGCAGGAAGATGTGCAGTGCCACACACAAAAGAACTGAGGAATCAGAGCAGTTGAAGAAACAAATCTTACAACCTTGTGCTGAGGTTTCTGCTAGAAATGTATGGAAGAAACAGGTGTGTATGAATCCAGCAGAATCTAGGGCAGGGTATGAATTCAGTGGGTCACCGCATGTCTAGCATCTTTTGATTCAATGGCACACTATCACCACCTCTACTACAGTAAGTACTTATACATTTACACTTTTCTCACATGTTTCTACCAGTATTCCAAAAGGTCAGGAATAACAGTGATATACAAAATATGTAAACAGGATTTGTAATGTAGATGAAAGATAAGATCTGGCAGGATTAAGAGTCTTGAAGCTAGTTCTGGTCACCTGAGGGTTCTCAAACAGCAGTCCTCAGGTCCACAAATGAAGCCTTTCAGAAGACATTTTTGCTATGAGATGGAGACTTCTTTTTCCAATGGGAAAAAAATCATGGCTTAAGTACATGCTGCCTTTCATCTGTATTGGCTTCTGCTATTATATGTATGTTTGGTTATAGCACTGCTCTGCATTTCTGGGACCCGAAGCAGCCATGTGGGTTGAGCAAGGGTTTCTTTGCCAGAATGGATGCCTCTGTGAAGATCCTTCTGCTTCTCCTGTACACAGAAGCAATGAGACACTAGCCTTGTAGAAGTGCTGATTTCATCTAGAAAATCAGGAAGGGGGGATTGGTGTCAGACTCCTGCCTCTGCCCTGATCTGGATTGCTCCAGAAATTTATTGCACAAGACCTGCGGTGTACCATGGGGAAGAATGGGACACATGGAACACACCCAGAGAGCAGACACACACCCTTGTGTATATCTGTAGGCTCTTCTGCAAACAACCATTTGAATGCCTGGAGCAGAGCCAGTCCAGTAAGGGCAATCCTGCCCCTCACCTCCAATGCAGCTCTTTTCACCCAAAATGAATGGTCCTGTTTTTCCATTCATAGAATGGAAGAGCCCTGCTATGGTTTCCAAACCCAAGCCCGAGACTGAAATGTTTATTTGTCTTTTGAGCATCTCGTGGCTGTATTAATTTTCAGTCTGTCAATTAATTTGCGATAATCAATTTCATGCAAAGAATGTGGGGGGAGAAGGAAACCTGAATCGTTGCACATACAGAACACTTGGAGCGTTGCTTTGCAATGATAATTAGTGCTACTCTGTGGGAATGGTTGCGGTTCCCACTCCTCACCATTGAGGTCAGTGCTTTCAATCATGTATTTTAGATAAAACGAGAGGCCAGGTGTTTGAGATCATGGCAGAAGTTCACACTGGCAGAAAAGTAAATTTAGGCCCATTTGTGCGCAGTGCTCCCTGCAGCTTTCAGTGGCCATGGGCAGGATACGCCCCATGCGCCCCTCCCTCCATGCATCTACTTTCTCGCTGCCATCGCCAGAACTGTTTTTGCTCCTCGCCACCACTGTTGTTAGGGCCAGGCAGAGAGGCGGAGTCACCAGAGCGCAGTGGTGAAGAGGGGGAACAAGTCCTTCTTTGGGTGCTCAAGTGGCATCTATGTAAGCAAGCACAGTCTTTCACCCGCTTAGGCAATTGCCAAGCCAAGGATCCTGTTCATGCAGCTGTGCAGATTTCAATAATGCACTGAGAACATAAGCAGAGCTGCGCAGAGTTAAACACTGCATTGCCACATTGCAATTTTACACTACACTGATGTTTTCATCAAGGTATTCCACCACAACCTTAAGGTCTTTTTCCTAGTCAGTCATGCCATTTCAAAGCTTTAAGTATCCATACATGTGACATGGATGCTTCCCCAAATATGTATTATTTTATATTTGCTTACATGAACTACATTTGCCTTTTTCCCAATCTGACAGATCACTCTGGAGTCCTTTGCTATCCCATTTTGGTTTTACTATGCTGAAAAATTTGGGGTCATTAGCAAACTCGGCCACCTGACTTCTCACCCTTAACTCCAGATCTTTCACCAACTAGTTAAAAATCTCTTGACCCAGTGCAAGTCTTTGGGAATCCCATTATTTACTTCTCAGCATTGTGAGAACTATTTCTTTGCTTCTTGTTCTTGAACAAGTCACCAATTTAAATGCAATTTCCCCTTGCATTCCATACCTTTTTATTATTTTGCTCAGGATACTTGATAAGTAACTTCTTCAAAAGCCTTTTGAAAGTCCAAGGGAACAATTTGTGCTTTTTTAAATTTTAGGTGTGAGAGACAGGGACGTATATGCAGATTTCAAGGAAAAAATCTACACTGAGGACAAATAAAATGCAATTTACCTGTCCATTTACTTTTCAGTCTTGAAATCCATGTATATGCCCTATCGTTGTTAATTTTTTAAAAAAAGTTTCCCAAAGAGTTAAAAAAAATGAAAGAATGGGATGGATCAAATGGGACACTCCCTCAGTGTGACCCTATTCCTTTCATCCCCTTCACCCACCTTCTTGGGTTTGACAACTGTCATGAAATTGGAGTAATGACTCTGGAAAGGGACCATTAAAGGTAGTTCACCAAACTCCTCCTTTTGGAGTAACTGGAGTTTCAGTGAAGTTGGATGGGGTGGAGGAGATTGCAAAGTATACGTTGAATATAATTAAGAAAATTACAGTGCTTAGGAGGAGATCTTAAGCCCCTTTCAGTGTATCTGTTTTCCCCATTTTTAGTGGTTTTCAACTAAAAGATGCCAATTGTTCACAATTTAGTCTATATATATTCTTGTTTGCTCAACCCATTAGTATTTGACAGCTGAAACAAATAAGGGCATTGACTAGACAAAATATCAGAAAGCCATAAAAGCATATTCATACAACCACAGAAGATGGAACCTTTTTCCTTTTTTTAAAATGAAGACTTTTGCTCATGTTGTGCTTAGAGGAAAAACAAAAACAAAACACACACTCACAAACATAACCCCAGTTGCACTTTTTAAAAAATCCTCCCATATCCTGAATGGCAGCAAATGAAAAGGGGTAGAGGAAGATAAGTTGTTCCACGAGGGACTTTGGGACATTGGTTGGAGGTGTTCCTGGGGGAAGAAGGAAAAGAACAACAACCCACAGGAAACTCAGTGGCACGATTCGTGGGTTGTTCCATTGTCATGCCATGTGGACTCACCCAGTGTTTACCAGACAGCACTGGCTGAACACACTGCAGCTGTGTAAGCAGAGGCCTTGGCAGCCAGAGGGCCAGTATAGGCAGAACCAAAGTCTGCTCCACTCAAAAAGGAAAAGCAAATTAACTCCAAGATCAAGAGTTCGAAGCAAGGGGTTCTGTGGTGACCCTTGCCCATGAGCAACGCAGAAGAAGGCTTATGGCTTATAGGTCGGGCTAAACATATAATACATAAATACTCCATCAATCACACATCTGTCTGCTTCATCAGCAATCCAATGCACAGAAAAGGCAAACTGAGAGAATTCATTTTAAAATCACAAATGCAAAGCAGAAGGGGGCACCTGCACAGCAACACAAAAATATGCTATAAAGCTGGTATAAACTATGTCAGAAATAGCCATATAATTTCTAAAACTGAATGTGCTTTCATTTCTCAGCCTAGCAGATACACTACATTACGGTGATGCATATCAAACTGTTAGCTATCTTGCCAACATTTCTTGTGGGAATTACATATTGCCTGACCTTGGAAATGTGTTCTCTTTTTATTCTTCCAAATTTTGGATATAAAATATTAGTACACTTCCGTGATGTACATTCTGTTATTTTATAGTCATGTAGCATAGTCAATGATACCGTGTATATGAAGTAGTAGAGTAGAAATGTTGAAATTCAAGGGATCTCTTATTTTTAGATCAGAAATTCTCTATCTAGCAAGGCTGAGTATATTATTAGATTAAATGTTTTGTCACAGAAACACTTTGGCATACTCTGTGTTCACAGATCAGTGACTACAGCAAGCAATTCACTATCTTTCAGTTATTGTTGAATGGGCATAAAAGTAAATAGATCTAAGGAAAAGTGTCCTCCCCATTCACAGAAGGGATGGTCAGCTTCTGGGCATGGCAGGAAAAATGCTCTCCCTCTATGTGCTAAATTGTACCCAACATTTTTTGCATTCATTTCCTGTTCTTTTTCACATCCACAGTTTGGTACTTCGTGGTAACTCATCATTACAAGCCTACTGACCTTATGCAAGTTTCAAACACTAGCCTTTAAGCAAAACGTCCATATATGTATACATTTCAAAGATGCTAAAAGGATGCTAGAGAACTTGCATTGATTAATTCATACTTTACACCTGTCTGTATATATTAATCTGTATTTAAGTCTCAAAGCTTATAGTAGATTGCCATAGACAATTTTTATTCCCGTTGTCCCTTTGGAGTACTTAACTTACACTGATTTTTGTGTCTGCCACATAATAAAGCTTGCTGTCAAGCTTGACATGTTGGCTTCCTTACAACAGAGATGGGCAAGCATCCAAAAGTTCTTCTCAGATTAATTTGGAAATCAGAAGAACTCTAATAATTGCTCTAACCCAATCTGAGAGTACCTATCAAGATGGTGTTTCTTGCTTCTACATGATGCACTAGCAAACAGTCTGTTTTATAGGGGGGGTGGGGTTCAAAAGGTGTGTGTGTGTGTTTGTGCATGTGATGGGGACAAAAGTCAACTCCCATGGATAACTTACACTCACTGCCTTTCAGCCTGTACTGTCCAATATTACCCCACAAGTTCCTCATAGGAACTAGTGGAGTCATTAGTTCCTGTTGGAATATGAAAATACCCCCAGGAGCCTCACCCCTGGATCTTCTCCCCATGGTATTTTTCCTTCCTCAGTGAAATTGCTGTGGATAAAATTGGGGGATTAAGAAGGATAGCCTGATCCCTGTGAGTCTCAACAGAACTTGGACCCATCTCCCTCAGCCCTGATTTATCTCCACAGTCGCGTCCCATGTAAATAACTTTTACTTCATTAACTTGCACAGGCAGGGAAATATGCCCCAATGTAGGGGGGGAAATTGACCCCCCCTGAAGGACAATTTGGAGTAAGCCTACCCCTGTCCCCAAATGCCGAAATCCCTGCAGCTGGATTTGTTCCTGCCTCTACATGAGTGAACAAGGAGGAACAAATATATACACTTCAGCTTTAGCTAGGAAAAACACAGCAGGGCTTTTTTTCCTGAGTGCTTGAGTTCCCCACACTCAGCAAAGGAAGATTCCGGGGTTGGAAGGCTCTAGCCCACTTCGGCCATTGGCCTTTCTAACACTCTGGGTTTGAATCAGACCCAGGCTTGAAGGAACTCTTGCATCAACTGAACTTATAGGACATTTGAAGTTTTGCCGGTCCTGAAATAGCACGGAGGATTCACCATTTTATTGGCCGAGACTGCAAATAGGGCTTAAGCACATGTCTGTTCCTCCCAGCTTGCTGAGAATGTCTGGAACCTGGGTATGCAATGTGGCATGCATTGATACCAATAAGCCCAGATCCATTTTCTTGGTACTCACCAAGATGTTCTGCACCTGCTATGTATGTATGTATATATGTATGTATGTATTCATAATTAAGGCTTCTTCTTACTGGCAACTGGGCCTGCTCTGAAATAGGTTTCTTTAGTGCTGAATACTGTTCATTCAAAGGACTTTTAAGCATGTCTTGTGCTCAGGTGGCCCATCTTTGCACTGTATACAGTGGCAGGTTGCTTCTCCTTTGCTGTGCCTCCCAGTGCAGCCATTTTGTGGTGGTACCCAGGGCAATTTCTCAAATAGTCAAATATATCCCAAGCACCCAAATTGCATCTGTTTTCAGGAGCTGTTTGTAGGGGTGTGGTGCTTTACAATGTAATAACATCCCATTGTGTGTTTTGAATAACTCAACTGTAAGAGGAGAAAATGGATGACGACTTTCAGTATCAGCCATGGTTGTGTCACAATATCCAGTTCTACCCAGAGAAGCATCAACTAACTCAAAAATCTATGTTGTATCTAATGTTTGTCTAACTTAAATACCATTCACTTTTATGAGCCTACTCTAAGAAGGACAACCCACTTTCCCAGGAAAAAAAAGTTACTTTTCCAAAGTTGCTGTCCACGTTTCAGAAGAAACCACCATTGTCACCAATGTTGGTTCCCTAAGAAATACGAGCACCATATTCAGAGGCAATCTTTGTTAGGATCATGGCAAAGATGATATTGAACGGTTTACACAGTTCTCTTCCACTTAACCTTGCAATTAGCCTCTAATTAATGTTGCATCTAGTTTGGTCCTCAGCCGAGGCAGGAGCAGCTCATAAAACCTTATGTGCAGGTGGTTTATCTGCACAAAGAAACTCAACAGTTACTTTTGGCCTCAGGATATTAGGGATTCTATTTCTGAGGCATACAGATTGTTGAATAAGATGCTGGGATGCAGCAACTCTTGATTCTATGGTTCCCAAAAACCCAAGTAAGTATGGCCAGTCCCTCCTGTTTCCACCTACAATGGCATCTAGGATTTTAAGATGTTATTTTGCTGTTACCTTGATACACTTGTTGCTAGCAATTGTGTTTTAGGGCTGGTGGGCTGGCTGGCTGGCTGGTTGGTGCGCTCACGCGCTCACACGTGCTCACTCTGTGTGTGTGTGTGTGTGTGTGTGTGTGTGTAAAGAGGGGGGAGAATAATATATATAGAGAGGGGGGCAGAAATTTAACAATATTGTAGATTCATTGAGTGCTTTTGAACAAGGTGATTAAGAGGTTTTAATGCAAACTGTCTTATCAAAGATCCTCATGCACAAATTTCAGTCGTGTACTATTAGAAAAGGCCCTTTTTGAAGGATTTGCCATATGTTTGAATTCCTCCTTTCAGCAATAGGTGGCAGCATTAATCAATGCATCAAGGCTATGTTCCCGAAGACGTCTTAAACAAAAGGAAAGCTAGCTGCAGTAGGTTATGAATACTTAGCAGTGTTGTGCTCTCTAATATGAATGTCAGGGATAAAAAGATATTTGGTTAAGTTACACAAGGTGACCTTATCTCAGTTTCTTTTACATCATGATTTCTTAGTATGTTCCAGAGTCAGATATTAGGTGAGGTCTATCATTTCCAAAATGTTGCAGATTAACAATGCTTTATTTTGTTAAGATTGATTTTGATGAGATCTATGTAATTCCCATCCCTCTGAACATCAACTAAGCACCAGTATAGGAAAAATGCCTGCATCTCTGATTCATATATGGGATGAAGTAAATTCAACATTTTCCCGTGCTAATTAGCTAGTGCTCTAGCTAGCTTCTCCACATCAAGGGTAAGTAAGAAAGACGCAGCAAATGTGATCTCTTGCACTTGTTCTATAATTGAAAGCTACAAAAGCAAGATGATCCAAAACTGAGGTTGATTAAGGTTAAATCATTGCCTGATGATCTCATATAATTGTTTCCAAGAATAGTAACACAGGTGCCAGGAAGAGATTGCTGAGGGCCCTTTATTGAGATGGGGTGGGGGAGATGGAGCACCACAGTTCTCTGCATGAAGTCTCAGCAACTGCAACCGTGTGTCTAATTCCAGAGGACCATTCAAATGACTTCAGTCCCATGAGTGTCTTCTCAAGTCATAATTAAACCAGCAGAGAGGTAGCACCAGCAGGTGCTTCCCTCCTCTTACCAAGCCTCTGCCGTAATATCCCTAAAGGAATGTGCATGAGAAAAACGTGCAAAGGCCACACGCCAAAACAGCTGGCTAATACAGGTTCCTCCCTTCAGTGTGTCTTTATGGCTCCATTTGTTGTTGGTGTTGTTGGCTGCAAAGTTGTGCCCGACCCATCACGACCCCATGGACAACATTCCTCCAAGCTCTCCTGTCCTCCACCATCCGTCGGTTATGGCTCCATAAGATACTATTATTCTTGGATTTCTTTCTCACCCTTTTTCCTCTTGTCAACATCAGCCTATAGACCAGGAGTGGACATCCCTTGGCCTGCAAGTGCCCCCTGAGCCATTTTTGGTGTTCCCCTAAGATCTCCAGCTGCTCTTGCAAAAACTGTTTCTGCTGGGTGCTGGTGGTGGTGGTGGTGGTGGTGGTGGTGGTGGTGGAGGAGGAGGAGGAGGAGGAGGAGGAGGAGGAGGAGAAGGAGGAGAAATCTTGTGGTCCCATGCAGCCAACTGCAGCAGCAGAACAGCAATCAGCTCAGGCAGCAGCTTGATCACTACCGCTGGCAAAACGGTGATCTGGTTGGGATGGCTTGGAACAGAGCCTCTCCCTTCGTTAGCGACCAGGACGACAGGAGGAGGCTAAGCCTCCCAGTCCCCAGCAACAAAGATGTTATAGCCCCAGTTTTGCTCTGCAGGGCCAGAAAAGGTGGGGCACCTCTGCTCTTGGCCATCGTTTCAGCGCATTCGCAAGCACTGATGTGTAGCCATGCCTCATCTCAGCACAGCTAATTTTGCCTTGCTTGTCCAGCCCGTCAATGTCCAAGATGAAACTTTTTTTTTAATTCCAGCACTCAGCTACAGCAAATCACCCTCTTTTTTGCAATTTTTTTGGCTGTAATGTGCAGTTAGCTCTGAATTAATGATTACCAATTTATTTGGTATGCTTCTCAGGCCATTGAATATTATACATTGTTTAATCTTTTCTCTGTGCCTACTTATTTCCCTTTCCTTCTGCTCATAAATGTAATGGTTTATGAGTGAAATTGGTATTTTTATGCCTTATTTTTATAGCTAATTTATATATATGTTATTGTGGCTTTTATCTTAAAGTGAGAAAAAATCTGCTTTAATATTTTCTGTTTGCACCATATATTTTGAGTGAAGCTGCATGGAAAAACATGCTTTGCTAAAAGAGATGAAATTAAACACTTAGAATGCCATATTTCTCACAGTGTAGCCTATGATTAAAGCAATACATCCTTTAAGTCAATTTGTTCAATACGGCATTAATGAAAGTCCTGGCAGTGTAGATGGCTTTCATAATTTCCAGGCACCTTCTTGTTAAATCATACTGGAAACTAACATGCTGCACATTTATAAAAGTTGGACATGCTACTTCTGAGCTGTGCTTTAGATGGCACTGTTTCCATGGCTTTCATTTAGCACAGGGAGTTCCACAACATTAAATACTTCTGCATATTCATTAATACTGGATTAGCAAACACCATTTTTCCAGTAATCCAGTACTGGATTTTTTTTCAGCATGCATATCCACCCTTTACAGTATACATAGCCCTTTACACCAGTCTCCCCAACATGGTACTCTACAAATGTGTTGGACTACAAGTCCCATTCCTCCAGGGTGATGGAATTTGTAGTCCAACATGTCAGGATGGCAACAGGCTGGGGAACATATTATAAGATCGGGGGTAATTTCAGAGAAGCATTTGCCCTTCGTATTATAACAGCTCTCCTAATAAATGTTTATTTTAAGCTATATGACAAAGGCCAGGCTAGATATTAGTACGAAATACTGCTGATGAATGCATACCTTGGCAGTGTAATGAGCCACGAAGAAAGAGTACATTAAGATATGATCCAGATTGTCCTAATGCAATCATGTAAGCACTGTAAAAAACAAAAGAAGGAACCTTTTCATTTATAATTGATAGGATGAGCAACATAACTATTTTAAGAATTATTTATCTGAATTAGTTTAATAACTTGGTTCCAGTCTATATCCCTCATCTTAACATCTACTTTTCACGTATCTTTGATACAAGTTCCAGTGATGGTTCTAAATATAAATAAATAAATACTTTATCGCAGAAATTATATTGCATTTTACTCCTATATAAATGCTGTCCTCAGAAGTTGCCACAGCCAGGTTTTAGAGCACAGTCCAGCCACAGTGAAGCATTTCAAGTTGGTTTTAATGAGAGAGGTATAAACACTTAACTTTCACATTGAAAGGAATGGGATCCCAATGGGCTTATGTTTTGCTGGATTGTACCCTCCTATTTCTAGATGGCACCGTATGTCTGACCAGGCTGGCCCAAATGTGTTGCCTGAGCTGGAGGACAAGATAATACCTTGCCATGAAAGCCCCTGACCTGTGAACGCCTAGGGGGAAAATCAGCAAGAACAAAGCAAAATAACCAAAAAGCTGAATAAACAGGAAGAAAGATCACCTCACCTGGAAAACTGGGAAGGATTAGTTCTTCTCCGGTGTTGTTGCCCTCTGTTCCCCCCCTCCCCGCTCCAAGCCTTCATGTCTCTGTCCGTGAACCAGCACACTAACACACACACACGGATACACGGTCCGTAGGCAGAAGCTGGTCAGCCTGGCAGCAGGGCAGTGCTTCAGTAACGGCACAGGGACAGCCTCTCCTGCCGCACAGGGTGGCAGGGGCTAACTGTGCGGGGCTCTGCTCCACCTGGCACCTGCTTGCAGCCTGGGCGGACAAGTCCTGCACTGCATCAGGGGTGCCTCTGGCAGGTACGACGTGAGCCCAGCAGGGCACGAGCTGGCGTGAAGCAGCAGAAGTATGGGTGGCTCATGCGGGCCGCCCCCACCTCTTTGCTCAGGGAGGGACCTTTCCCCGTGGAGCTGCGTGTGATGTGCTGGGAAGAGGCAACCAGGCGAGGCAGCCTGCCTGCTCAAGTTGCAAGTTCCTCACAAGTTCCTCACCTGACCTGAAAGCCACATTCAGGGGAAGGAAGTTCTCAGGGGCTGCATGCCAGGGGTGGGTGGGCCATAACAGAGCCCAAATCGCAGCACACTTTAACTTAAACCTCTCACTGCCAGGAACTCGGCCTTAGGAAAGGCCTAAATCTTTTAGAATGGGGCAGGAAAACTCAAGCAACTTGAGGGAAGGGTCTTGAGCAACTCAGACCACAGGCTTGGCTTACCAAATGGGGGAGAACTGCTCTGTGCCAAGTCATCAGTGGGTGGAGGTGGCTGTGGGAAAGGCTCTGGGGAAAGTGGGGCTCAGCCACTAGGATTTCCCCGTGGCAGTTGGTCTGAGGCCATATATCCCACTCTGTCTCACGGTAGCCATGGCTATGAATCTGCTAATTATGCAGCTTCTGCGCTATTCCCTGTTCCTCCTTTTTATGCCTAAAACGGTTATCTGTATGCCTGTGATGATTTCATTTTTCTTCCAAACTGCACCACTCCGCAAGATCACGAATTTGTACGGAATCCATGCTGCTGACAAATACATTGGCTTGTCTGCAGCAGCACTTTAACCCTCTTATCAGGTGTTTCAAAAATGCGAGGAAATGCAGAGTGCCTGGAAATAATCAGTCAAGAGTCCCTGAAAAGAACTGGTAAAATATTTATGCTGATTCTGGATGCCCTATTCATATCAGATCATTCAGAAGTGCCTTGAAGGGGACATGGAGACTGGAGGCTAGGCGAAAAAGTGGCTTCCATTTCACACACTGCATTTCATGCAGTTGGTTTCTTTACAAATGGTCCTCTTAAGCTTCTCTTAAATTTCACCTAATTCCAGGATTTGGGAAGATGTGGGCTGAAAGCAGGACTTCTTGGTATTATAATTAATGCTACCTAATCTAGGGATGAGCTCTCATCGATCTCAGTGTAATACTGACTTTCTCAGTGCTGCAGGCATGATAGCTCTCCATTCACAGGTCTTTCATAGAGCTGTGCACAGATGACCTCTTGCAATTGTCTACCCCATTTGTTCACAAAGAAATTGTGGGGACAATTCACCAAATATCTTCAGGGAGAGGAGAAATCCTCAGCAGTTTTTTACTGGTAGTAGCTGGAGATGTGAGAGGAACAGCAACCTAATCTCAGAATCTAACCTGTGAAATACGGTGCAGATTGGCTTTTTCGGAGTCATGCAGATTCTATGACATGCAGACTAGATTTTCAGTTTTGGGGAAGATTTGTGTTTGTATTAGTGCAAGTGTGCATTAGTGCTGAGGTGCACTTATGCTAATATGAATTAGCGCTAGTGCAAATGGGCAAAAGCAGGACAAGGAAGCTTGCATCTCAAGGTGGTTTGTGGCCTTTTTTTGGAGGTGTTTTAAGCTTATCTAAGCACCACGAGGCAGCACAAGATGTTGTGTTTGTGTCTTTTCAATATTACAGAGCTGATCATTGCTCTGAAACCTCCCAGGCTGTGTGCTTTCTGATCTAGGAAAACAAACATAAAACTAGGAGAAGAACCTAGACGTGAGTTGAAACAAGCTGTGACAGGGTAGGACAGTCTTTCCCAATCTGGTATCTCCAAGCCCCACAACCCATAATAGGAGTTGTAGTCCAACACAGTATGTAAAAAGCTGTGCTAGATCTTTTTGGGGGTGATCCTGGATGCTTTTAAAGTACCAATTTTGTTTTGATAAATCATCTAAAGGACCTCTAGGCTGAAAATCCATAAAGACTGTGAAATAAATATTCAGTCCTCTAGGGTCCAGTGAGATCATTGCCACTGGGGATGTTTCAAGGCCAATAAAATATCAGGATGTCTCTTTGAACTCTAGTGAGGGACAGCATGAATTATCCAAAGTGGAAATGATAATGGAGCTAGAGAACAAGGGCAGCTGGTGACCTCTGGCTGTTCCACCTGTGTCATCCTAGTGAAGAGTCCCAGTGACTCACAAGACCGCTGCTAGGACGGGCATGCACTGGGTCTATGAAGAGCTTTTGCACATGCAGGAAAACCTTCAGAGCCTGTTTGGTATTGTGTGGTCTGGTGATGGCAGTGTTGGACTGGGACTCAGGAGATGTGGGTTCTAGTTCCCACTCAGCCATGGAGCTCCCTGGGTGACATCATGCCAGCTGCCAGCTCTCAGCTTATTCTACTTCACCAGGTGGTTGTTGTGAGGATATAGTGAAGAAGAGAGACCCTTGCAAGCGACCTCTGGTTTCTTACAAGAGGAAGAAAGGCAGGGTATAATTTTAACGTAACAACAATACAGAACCTTTCAGTCCAACAAACTGTGAGTTGCTCGCCAATGATAATTAAGCAAAACAGAACACACACACACACATCTATATAAAATCAACCTGAACTAACTGGAGTGCTGAGAACTAAGCAGAAAACTAAGCAGATGGATAAATGCAAATTACAGCTGAAAAGTTGTTTGACTTATTTCCAATTTTGTTGCATTTTCAGCAATGCCTAGTTTAATAACTCAAAAAGCCAGATGAAATTGAACAGTGGACTACAAAATGAATTGCTGCGATCCATCATAATTTCAGACGCTACCAGCTAGACCAGAGATGACACCTGCTGCAATCATAACCCTTCCCATTTAGACTTCCTCTGTGCTGAGAGAGGGAAGTTTCCTCTAAGCAGAGGGGAAAGGATCCCGCCGGTGCTGGGAGGAGCATCTGCTCTTCCAGGCACCGACTGCATCACTGGCTTCACATTACATGCTGTGAAGAGCAACTCGGCTGGCCCTGGGGAGAGCAGCTGAGTCCTGGCTCTGCATCTTGCACAGCTTTCTCATTGCATGGGGTGCCATGGCCGAACCTCTCTGCAGCACCATCTCTAGTCCACCACTGCTCACATTTTATTTATTTATTTATTTATTTAAACATTTTTATGCCGCCCCATTCGCCGAAGCCTCAGGGCAGCTTACTCCCTCCTCTTAGCTTCCATTGGAGGCTGGAGAAAACCCCAGGAATTCCACCTGGGACCGGATGTTTTGCACCCTTGAGTTAAACTGAAAGAGAGGCATTCTTTTTGTTTTACATATAAGTTCAGAGTTCATCTTAAAAATGCTACCAAGGTATATCCAGTTGGATTGAGAGTTCATGTGCTACCATATGTGTTTGTTCTATCCCCAGCCTAGCACACGCTCTAAGATTTTTGCAGTGCTTTTACCATTCGATGGATTTGTAATGCTTGGCCTCCTTTCAGCTGCTTTTCCTTCGCTGTGTGTGTGGGGCAGTGGCGGGGGGGGGGGGGCATTGTGTTGTTTGTGCTTCTGTGATCCTTCAACTTATTCCATAAACTCCCTTCATAATTTGTACATTGAAAGGCAGTGCCAAAATCTGATTAAATCTATAAACAAGATACCCAGAACCTCTGAGGTTGGATGTAACAGAATGGGGAGAATGCTGTTGGTCAGATACAAATCTCTTTGGAAAACTCATATAATATATCTGTATGTACAGGGAGGATCTGTGAAATTCTGAGGGGGGAAATGCTGAGGCTTGTCTTCCAACTCCATTGGTTCCTAACCTTTCATGAACACTTAATTCCTCACACAGAAAGAAATAGTCATGCTGTAGAATCCTGTGGACCATGAAGGGTAATTGGATAGCATCTTTTGAAAGATTTACAAGCCTGCCAAGGATTTTGCCTGCTTTAGAATTTACTGATTCAGTATGGAAAGATCTGAACAAATCTGACCTAAACGTTTAAAGAGTGATTTCCCTGAGAGTATAATTTAGAGCTTGCAGTAAAATTTGTTGGGGAAGCAGGATTGTGGGGGTGGGAAACAAAAAGAAGAAAACAACGGCATGAGATAGATAACTTAATATCACATTAAAAACACAGCACACACACACAAGGTGGCCAAATATTCTTAAAATACTACTATATATGTAACATTTTCCCTTGTTTGCTGGTGCAGTTTGTGAAACTGTCATCTTTGTATAGTAACAGGATGTCCAAACCGTGCAGCATCTCTGGTTCTGGTGGATCCTGAGTTGGGCCCAGCAGACATCTCCTGTGGCCCAGCTCCCACGTTCTGGGGATGAAACAGGCATGGCTCCCTTGCTCCTGCCACAGGAGAGGACCCAGAAAAGAGGCAGTTAATGCTTCAGCGTTCTCCTTCCAGCAGGAATTCCTCTAGGCTGATTTGATGCAGCTAGATCCCAGCAGAGACACTTCTGTGAGGAGGAAGGTCATGCTGAGGAGAACGACCTGTATAACTGGAAGAGACCTTGACTGGGGAAGGTGTCATCATGGGCTTTAAGCACCCAGCATTGTCTTGCATCTCTGGCTTACACATTTTGACAACGTATCAGTTAACTCATTACAATATTTTCTAAATGGGGTTGGGTAAGAGAAGTTTAATTATAATAGGTGGTAAATATAACATAGATATTACAGTAGGCTGGGAATCTCCAGGCTCAAATTCAAATTATTATCCATGAATGAGCTGCCTAGATGATCTAGTCCAATAAAATATAGGCACGTCTTACACACGTGGAAAGTATCAAATAGATAGCAGTTCTTAGCTGTGCTTAGACCAAAGCATGCTGGCATCTGACTTAACTCATGCTCCAAATTGCATCCAGCACACAAAGAGTGTGAACCATCATTTATCAATCACTTAAGTGTCTCCAAAGTTGCATTTGTGAGGAATTATCTCAATGTATGGAGTGTTTATCCTAAAAGCAATCATGGCAGTAATATGCAAGGTAACACTTATAGTCACACTGAATCCAGGAAATTGTATCCCCAAATGTTTGTTGCATTTATACATGTTTGCATCATTAGAAAAGGGTTTGAAAAGCTACCCAATTATGACTCAGCAAGTTAGAATGTAAAAGAAATAGCAGGAGTTCTGCCTTTTTATCTTGGGAAGAAAGTAGCTTAAGCAAACTAAACTACCATGCAAACTAGAGCAACAAGAAATAGTCTGAATTTTTTGTTAGTATTTTCTTGTTCACTAAAGCACTGAACACTGTGTGTGCTTAGAACTGAAAGCCTGGTGTATGGTGGTCAGCCGTTGATTTGGGCTTCGCCTAACAACACAAATCCTGATTGCAGATCCTGAAACTCTGCATTAGGGTGCCATACCGTGATCCACACACTTGAGGGCTTCGTCTGTCCACTATGACTTGAGTGAAGTCCTGAGCAGGGAGTTAGACTAAGAGGTCCATTCAGCTCGTTCCCATGACCTAGTCTTTCTCCTACCTCCATACCAAATGATTTCAAGTTCATTGACTCCCTCTATTAGGTTGCTCTGAATGCTTGACAATGGCATTATTGAGAAGGCTGGGAATCTCTGCAGATCAGCAAAAGCTAAAATATGGCACATTTATTGTGTGGATTAATCTGATATAATGCTGTTTGAGGACATTTTTCTATGGATACCATCCTAAAACATCAACTGAAATGGGACTTAACTGGAGATAGTGTTCTGCTTTGAAGACTGAAAACCTGACTATAACTTGACTCCCATCAGTGTGTTTGTGTTTTTTAATTCAACAAACTCAATTCTGGCATTAGGTTAAATATATATCCTTCTTCTCCCAGGACCGAGTGTTATACAATGTATATACAGTGAACACTTTCTGTCAATATTAAACTATTATAATCTAGTTGTTTGAAAACTTCCATGGAACTTAATCAGAGTTTAGATGGGGATTCCTAAGGCGAATGATGCTGAAATAGCAGCCTTTTCGAGGCTACTTCATAAGGAAAGGATGAGTAATGAATACATTGACCTGCTTCTCAGCTTTGTTTGCTGTACATTATGCAAGGCACCCCTTTGTCTTTCCAAAGCCCCTCAGCCATGGGCCCTACTTTGCCTCCCCAAAGGGGTTATCATTTCATGCAAGCCCAGTAAGTAATAGCAGGGTTAAACAATCTAGGGTGTATTCCAGGGTTAAGTGATGGTTGTCTAACTCCACACAGCTCTCGCTATCTGGGCTGACACAATGAGATAACCCACAAGCAGGAGCAGGATGTGGAAGATGGTAGCCGCACTTGTCTCGCACTTGCTGCAGCCTCATCTTGGGTTAAGGAAGTCACGGTGAGTTGGCATGTCATGTGAACTGGCCCGGTGTGGCATGCACACCAAATGGGGCGACCAGAGGAAGGCCTGTTGGACAGAGCTTAATATTTGGGCAGGTGTAGCTATAAACACCATCTCAGACTGAGTCACATTGGCACCCACCCACTGCAGAAACATTCACAGCCCGTACCTTTAGGTCATCAGAGGCCTGACATCAGAAGACTTTAGAAGGAAAGGAGGGGGTTAATGTTGATAAATCAGGGAGGCTTTGGGTCTACAAGAGCCCCCAGTCTCTGCATATGTACCTAATATGGGAGGCATCCATATCCGTTCTGAAGCTGGCAGAAATAACTTCTTGCTGAGGAAAGAGAATTGATAAAGAGAACCAGATGACAAAGGGACAAAACCCAGAAATACTTCTTTGCTGCTGTGCTGTGCTGGGGTTCTTGGCCTGCTTTGGATCTCTTGGGAGTTCCAGTGTTGGAGTTCTTGGCAGTAGCAGGAGGAGGAGGAGGTAGGATTCTGCTGTCCATATACCTGTAGATGTCAGAAACTGAGTGAGAAATGTGTTTGAGTTCATTTACTGGTGTGTTGGTCGATTTTCAAAGCATAGCACCAGCTATGGAGCATACATTGGAAGGAAAGTAAAAAGAAAAGGCATTTTTGGAAATGCTTCAAGCCAATTTGTATAGGGGTTTATGTTGTTTTATTTTTTGTTGTTGTCTATCCTGTGTTTTCATTCAACACATGCACACAAGGTTCTTAATTCCATCTATTTGCCTTTCAAGGAGAAATACTGAGTTTTCTGCTAATGACTGCATTGAGCAATCCCTGAGATAAGCCATGGATTAAGATGCCTTTTTATAAAGATTAGGAAAAAAAGAATACATGTCATTTTATATAACAGTGCAGAAGACTAGACATTTGTTCAAAGAGATAAGTTTGTTTATTTGCAAGATTTATACACTGCTGCATATCCTAACCGGTTTAGGATGACATCCTATAATACTTATTTTACTTGGTAGTAGGACTCGTTTAGGAGTAAATGTGCATATGACCAGGCTACATGAGAACTTATTCAGGGTTGTAGAATATGTGGCCCTCCGGACAGAAAGTGGAGGAAGGAACAAGAGGAACAGCTATCCTTGACTTGCTATTAAACAACAGGAGGTGGAGAAAGTGGAATTTTGAGGGAATGTGACCATGCTATGCTTGAATTTGAATTCTTGATTCTGAAGGAAGGAAAAGACAATTGTAACCAGACATGTATCCAGGACTTGGGGAAAGCCCATTTTAATGAACTCAGAACAGTGAAAAGTAAAGCCCCATGGTAAGCAACTCTAATGAAAAAGGGAGTCCAAGATAGATGGTAATTAAAAGAAGAAGAATTATATTTATCAAATTTTCAGGAGACACAAAACTGGGTGGGATAGCTAATACCCTGAAATACAGGAATAAGATTCAAGGCAAATCTTCCAAATCGCGTGAAGTACTAGTTCACTTTATTCAGCACTGGTTAGGCCTCATCTTGTGTATCATGTTCAGTTCTGGGCAACACAGTTGAAGAAAGATGCGGACAAGCTGGAAAGGGTTTAGAGGAAGGTAACAAGGATGATACAGAGAGTGGAAAGAGTGCCTTCTGAGGAGAGATGTAAAGAACTGGGAATGTTTAGTCTCAAGAAGAGAAGACTGAGGGGAGAAATGATAGCACTCTTCAAGTACTTGGAAGGCTGTCACAAAGAGGAAGGCCAGACTCATTTCTTGATCATTCCAGAGACCAAAACACAGAATAATGGGCTCAAATACATCAGGAAGAACTCCCTGATTGTTAGAGCACTACAACAATGGAACCATTGACCTATTCTAGGGGCATTCAAGAGGGAACTGGACAGCCATCTGAGAGGGATGGTTTCACTTGGAGTTAACTTGGCGGTGGGACCTGATGACCCTCTGCCACCTTCCATTCTGCTATTCTATGATTTCTCTGCTTAACAGTTGGGAATAAGGTCTTCTTGTTCACCTGTAAATCAACCAAATATCTTAAACCTTCTCTTCATCCTTGCCTTCTACACAGGTGTTGCAGCTCAAGCACGAACTTGCACATCAAGGTGATTGAGACCTCTGATGTCATATGGCAGGTCAGATCCTCCCCTACTGTCATTTCAGAAGCAAGGGTGGCAATATGGTGGAGCCACTACAAGCAGCCTGAGCATACTGTCATTCTTGGGAGAAACCAAAAACACCCACAAGCTCCAGCTTGAAAAGTGAGAGACAGAAAAACCACAATTGAACAACACTTCATGCAAACATTAGTGCTTGTTTAGAGTGAGGATTTTGTTTGATGCAAGAGAGGAGGTGTAGGCACACTTGCAGTACCTGACAGCTGTTGTCGGTTGGAGTACAGCTCCCATCAGTCCCAGCCAGAATGGCCAAAGATCAGGGAGGATGGGAGCTGTAGTCCAAAGATTCTGGAGGGCACCAGGTTTTCCACTCCACTCTGGAGGGCAATCTCACAGTGTAGCTAAGGCCAACTTCTAGCAAAGGGGACTAAGAGATCGCTGCAGCTGAACTGCAACACAGCCCTTCAGGGGCAGCCTTTGCAGTGCTGCGCTCAAGCTGCCGCCACCGCGGCCATCTGTGGGGCTGAGCCATTCCCATCATGCATGCGAGAAGACAGGGCTGTTCTGCACAGACACAAATATACTGAGGCAATCAATCCTTACGCTGTCTGTACACTGACCTTGGTTCTTAATGTGTTATTTATCCAAATGGCTCTTGTGGGAGTGTTCTTTGGAGGAAGAGTTATTGGAATAGAGGAGATGCTGTGCAGCTTTGATTCCGGCACACACTGTACTCCTCTCCTGGGCCCCCTGTCGGTGAGGGCTGGGTTGCCCAATGTGAGGAACGTGGAGGTGCTGTGGGGAGGGTTTATTCCCATCATAATGGTATCTGCAAGTGCAGGATCTGTCCTTCCCCATTCTAGTTGATAGCAGCAAATAATTTTTATGTGGGAAAAAGAAAAAGGGAACCCTTGGGTTGGGGGACGCACATGGTGGCTGCATCCATTGGCAGGGAAGCTGGCTGCACTCTCCTGGGCTCTGCTTTTCATCTCCAAAACATGCAGCCTCTCCTGAATTACATTTAGTTTGTTTATGCAAAGGAATAGCATGGAAATATGTTTTGTATCGGGCAATAGCTAGAAAACAAGATATATTTGCACCACCAACTTTTTTCTTGTAATATAGACTCACTTAGAAATGTATTTTATATCAAGGCTGATGTTCACTCTGCCTGACTCTCTCTCACACTGTTCATATAGAATGAATTAGTTTACTGTGTCAGACTTGGCCTCAATTTACCCATGAGTCTTTTCCTGGAAATCGTAAAAAAAGGAGGCATAACACAAAGTTACTCTTCAAGAAGCCATATCAATAATCCATTGTGTGTCAATAAAACATGATAGAGTTACAACCTTGCAATGCTGTTGCTTGAGCTGGGTTTCTGAGGGCACATAAGGAAGTTTATCTCGAATTTCACAACACTGCATGAATAATATGTGTGTGAATAGAGATTGTTGGCAGCAAGGGTGGGCAGGGGGATGGGGTTCAGCTCATCTTTATAGATAGTTGAAGGATAGCAACAGTTGAAGGAAGTCTTTTCACTCTCTTATTCATGCTGTGAATGTGACTCAGAAGAACCTTCTCTTCTTCTCAGAAGAACTTGACCCTTCAAGAACCTTTGAGGATAAAGCACATTGACCTCTGGAAGAAAAAGTAAAAACGGGACAGTTTCTTATTCCAATCTTAGTTCAGTGAGTGCAGTCCAAACATCACTTTCATCTGAAGATACTAGTGCTCAATGAAGGTACGGAAGGTTACACCTTCACAGGAGGGGATTTTCCTCCAAGGATCTGTTCCCAGTCCTGCTATCTGACTGCCATAGTAACTCCCTGGAGGGATTCGGAGTCACAGAAGGCAGAAACTCAAAGCCAAACACTAAAACAAAGAATAATGAAAGAAAAAAAGAGGGAATAGGAAAATAAAGTGATATTAAATTAATTGTATTAATTATCTTAAAGCCTCCTTTACATAAGCCTTTCAAATTTACAGCCTTCTTTCTGTATATTTAGTACAGCTCCAATACTATCTGAAAGAATGGGGAAATGCCATTTGTATAAAAGGATTACGTGACAAATAACTGTGTAGATTATTTGGGACTGAACCGACATGGTGTCAGTGAATTCTGATGACATACTGTACATTTGGAAGATAACAGAATTGGATTAAGTTGTTTTTGTTTTTTAAAGGAACGCGGTATTATACATCTGTCTTCTTTATGGTTCAGCTTATTCTCAGACCGTCACGAATACCAAGGGCAATGTCACTGTCACACAAGAAACTCCAGTATGTAGGATCTGCACTGGTTGCACAACTGGCAAGCTTTTCTCTCTCTTGAAGAACCACTTGGTCTTCATCCCCACACCCCACAAAGCAGTCCCGAATCAAAATTAGGGATCCCAAGAATCCTTGTTCTTAAGAAAGAGATGTAGCTAATCTTAAGCACCATGTTTAAGCTTGTGATGTCACATGAATTGGGCCTTGAGAAGAGAAGAAGGTATGAGTTGTAGTTATATTAGTCTACTTAGAGTAGATCTGCTAATATAAGGCTGTTATTCATTGTTTAATTAAGTCTCCTCTGAGAAATTCTCTTTTTGGACTAATATGGGATATAATCTCATGCCATTTCCTATTGAGACTCAGATAAATGAATGCGGCTATGTTATATCCCATCCATTCCGGTATGTTTAAGTGGGACAAAGATGGAATGCAGCCTGATGTAAAAATGTCATTTTTAAAATCATTTTAATAATTTTAGAAATTACAGTCATCTTTTTGATTATATTTTTACTGGTTATATATTATTCTATTGTATCATTTTATTGATTGCTTTTATCAGTTGTTGGTTTTAATGTTGTAATGTTGGTTTTAATGTTGCCCTGAGCCGTTGTCATAAAGGACGGCATAGAAATATTTTAAATAAATAAATAGTAAATAAATCTCATTCCCGCAGAACCCCATGAAAAAAGAAAGGAAGAAGGATGGATTCTTTTCTCTGTGGTTCTTCCCACCTCCTTTTCAAGAGCCCTGGATGAACTGAACTGAACTTTTTGGCTTTTATCTGGGAGAACTGGGCGAGTGAGAGGAACTGCAGGACAGACAAGGCAGGGGACCAATGTAAGGTCTTGGAAGGGATACCGATGGCAGGCCAGGAGATGGCCTTGGCGGGAGTCACGGGTGTTGCTGTCCACTGCGAGAGCTGCGACATGTCCGCCCTTCTTCCCCAGGAGAGGCAGAGATACACTTGCCCTCGGTGCATGATGGTGACCCTGCTAGAGGAGGAGGTGAGGTGCCTGAGGGCCGAGAGAGCCCTCCAGGCCCCCCAGGAGCAGCCCCCCTCTGGACAGAGGGTTGAGGGAGAGGCCACGGGAGGAGCAGCCATGGAGACATGGAGGTATGTCACCCACAGGAGGAGGAGGCCAGCACGGCCTCCAATCTGGAGCTGGGAAACAGGTTCTCTCCACCTGGGGAGGCTGGGGCTGATGAGGCCTCGGGGGACCAGCAGGACCCCCAGCCTGGGACATCAGGCGGCAAGGGGGCCGCTGCAGGAAAGGCGAGGGCCAGGGCACGGCCACCCACCAGCACCAGGAAGGTACGGCGGTGGGTGATTGTTGTTGGGGACTCCCTGCTGAGGGGCACTGAGGCGGCAGTGTGCCGCACCAACCTGGAGACAAGGGAGGTTTGCTGCCTGCTGGGCACATGCATCCAGCACGTGAAGGACAGAGTGGAGCATCTTGTTCGCTCTGGGGGTCACCAGCCGCTCCTGGTGATCCATGTGGGCACAAACGATGTGGCCAGGCAGGGTGTGGTTGGGACCACCAGGGACTTTGAGGCCTTGGGGAAGAAACTCAGGGAGCTGAAGGCCCAAGTGGCCTTCTCGTCGATCTTACCTGTCCGGGGATTTGGGCCAGGAAGGGACAGGAGGGCCTCCAAGGTGAACGACTGGCTTAGTGTGTGGTGCCAGAAGGAACGCTTTGGGTTCCTCAACCACGGCACTCATTTTCTTGCCAATGGACTTCTGGCAAGGGACGGGTTACACCTCATGAGGATGGGGTAAAGGTCCTTTGGAGATGCTCTAGCGAGCTGCGTCCGGAAGACTTTAAACTGAGGCGGGGGGGGGCGGTTCAGGCCCCCCAGAAACGTGTCTGCACTGGACAAGTGTGGGGGGAGGATCAGGGCTCTGGAAGCAGGCTTTTAGAGGTACTGCAGGGACTGACAGGACTCCTACAGAGAGGGGCCAGGTATCAGGGAGGATGGGAGGAAGGAGGAGGTTGGGAATTCCAAGGAAAGGAAGCGGTGGGAAGGAGTTGAGGTGCATGTACACCAATGCTAGGAGCATGGGTAATAAGCAGGAAGAGCTTGAAGCTCTCCTGAGAATAGGAGGGTATTATTATTATTATTACATTTCTATGCCGCCCCTTGCCGAAGCCTCGGGGTGGCTTACAACATGATAAAATACATTGAAATACAATAGTACGTAATAAATTACCATTAAATACAAAAATACAAAAAATACATTGATTTACAAATATAAAATTAAAATTATCAGTATAAAATAAAAATATAGGAGGAGAAAGAGAAGGAAGAAGAAGTTGCCCTGGCCAGTTCATATGTTTTAACAATTGAAATGATGTTTAAATATAAAGGTCTTTACCTGGCGCCGAAAAACCAGTAACGACGGTGCCAGGCGAACCTCTTTGGGGAGTGAATTCCATAGGTTGGGTGCCACCGCAGAGAAAGCCCTCCTCTGGGTACTTACTCTCCTAATTTCTTTCATGGAGGGTTCCCAGAGAAGGGACTCTCCCGCAGATCTCAAAGGGCGGTCGGGCATATACGGACGTAAGCGCTCGTTCAGGTAGCCAGGACCCAAGCCGTTTAGGGCTTTATAGGTCATAATCAACACCTTGAATTGGGCCCGGGCTTCAATGGGAAGCCAGTGAAGCTGACGGAGGACTGGAGTCATGTGAGCATAACGCCCCGTCCCCGTCAGCAACCTGGCAGCTCTATTTTGCACCAATTGAAGTGTTCAGACTGTCTTCAGGGGAAGCCCCATGTAAAGCGCGTTACAGAAGTCTAGGCGGGAAGTCACCAGCGCGTGTGTCACCGTCGCCAGGCAGTCGTACTCCTGGTGGGAATCACATAAACTTGGTGGGATGAAAGGCAAGTCTGGAATGTGAACATAGAAGGGTATCACCTGTTTAGAAAGGACAGGAAGGGAAAGAGAGGTGGGGGCATGGCTTTATACGTCAGGGAAGGGATAGGATGCAGTAAGATAGAATGCAGCACAGATGGGGATTCGGTAGAGGCAGTCTGGGTGAAACTTAGGGGTTTTGAAAGGGAAAGAGACCTGACAGTGGGGGTATATTATCACCCTCCAGGTCAACTTGAGACCCTGGATGTTGTCCTGACAAGCCAGATTCTAAGGATATCTCGTGGGAGAGACACAGTAATTATGGGAGATTTCAATCTCCCGGATATTACTTGGGAGACTCACTCGGCGATGACAGCCAGGTCACGTCGCTTCCTAGAAGCTATTGAGGGAGCGTTTTTCACACAGAGGGTCCGAGAGGTGACGAGGGGGGGAAATATCCTTGACTTGGTCTTGACCAATAGGGAGAAGCTGATAGATGAAGTACAGATTAGGGGGGCTCTGGATGCGAGTGATCACTCCATCCTTTGCTTTGAGATCAGGGGACTGTGGATGGGCAGCACGTCGAGCACTAGAAGCTGGGACTTCAAGAGGGCCAACTTTGGCCAACTGAAGGCCAGACTGGGGAAAGTCTCCTGGGATAGGTTACTGGAAGGTAAGCGAGTGGAAGAGGGGTGGATAGCACTCAAAAGGGAGGTTTTGGAGGTGCAAGGCTTGACGATACCTCTAGTCAGTAAGGTGGGGAGGCAGAGGAAAGTGCTGCCATGGATGCAAAAGGAGGTGGTTAGAGGGATTAGACACAAGAGGAACCTCTGTAGGAAATGGGTACTGGGGGAAATAGACAAAAGGGTATACTGGGAGGAGGAGGCCCGTTGCAGAAGGATTCTTTGCAAGGCTAAGGCTGATTACGAGCTGAGACTTGCCAAGAATATCAAGAGCAACAAAAAGGGCTTCTTTCAGCATGTAAATAGAAAGAGGAAGGGGAGACAAGTGGTGGGACCACTAAATAAGGTGGAAGGAGATCCAGTGACTGATATGAGGGAACAGGCACAGAGGCTAAATGAGTATTTTGCCTCTGTGTTCTCCCCAAAGCAGGATGGGGGATATCCGCATAGGAGATTAGATGAGGCTGAGGACTTAGGGGCACAGATTAGAGTCACCCTCCTTGAAGTGGAGGGGCTCCTCAGGGCATTGGACATTACAAAGGTGCCAGGCCCTGACGAGTTACACCCGAGAGTACTTCAAGAGTTGACAGGGGTTCTCTCACGCCCACAAGCCTCCATTTTTGAGGCCTCGTGGAGAACGGGTGAAGCTCCAGAGGACTGGAGGGTGGCATCAGTGGTCCCAATTTTCAAAAAGGGTAGTAGAAGGGACATGGGGAATTATGGACAGGTTAGCCTTACGTCCATTGTAGGAAACACAATGGAAAGGCTCATAATAGAGAGAGATCTAGTGATGCCAGATAGGGAAGGGAGGCTGACAGCCACACAACATGGCTTCCGCAAAAACAGGTCCTGCCAGACAAACCTTGTGGAATTCTATGACAAGGTTTCGAGATGGCTAGATGGAGGGGATGCAGTGGATGTGGTATCCCTGGATTTCTGCAAGGCCTTTGACAAAGTGCCCCATGATATCCTGGTGGAGAAACTGAGGAGTTTCGGGATACACCAAAGCACTGTCCAGTGGATTAGGGCATGGTTGACTGACCGAAAGCAGAAGGTAACCATTAGTGGGGAATCATCAGGATGGCGGCCAGTGGTACAAACAGGGTCCCCCAGGGCTTTGTCCTGGGGCCGATTCTATTTCATCTTTTCATTAACAACATGGAAGAAGTGGTGAACAGTCTGCTGATCAAATTCGCAGACAACACTAAAACTGGGGCAGTGGCCACAAATGAGGAGCAGGTACTCCAGATCCAAAAGTATCTGGACAGACTATGGAAGTGGGCAGGAGACAACAGGATGGCGTTCAATGTGGCTAAGTGCAAGGTCTTGCACTTGGGGCATAGGAATAGCTGTCATAAGTACAGGTTGGGGGACAAGTGGCTGGAGAGCAGCACTTGTGAAAGGGACCTTGGGGTGCTGATTGACTGAAGGCTAAACATGAGTCAGCAGTGTGATGCAGTGGTCAAGAGGGCGAATGCCACCCTTGGTTGCATAGCCAGACGTGTGGCTTCTAGAACAAGAGAGGTATTACTACCACTCTACACGACTCTAGTGCGCCTGCAACTGGAGTATTGTGCTCAGTTTTGGGCCCCTCATTACAGAAAGGATATAGCCAGGTTGGAGTCAGTGCAGCGTAGGGCCACAAGGTTGGTGGCCAGTTTGCAGGGGATGGGGTATGAGGCGAGACTGAGGGAACTGGGTCTCTTCAGTCTGGAGAAGAGGAGACTCAGAGGGGATATGTTGGCGACATGCAGGTATGTGAGGGGATGTCACATGGAGATGGGTAGAGACCTGTTCTCCCCTGCAGAGGAAGGCAGGAAGGCAGGGAGCCAAGGTTTCGTTTGGATGCCAGGAAGCACTTCCTGACAGTCAGGACCCCGAGGGTGTGGAATGGGCTTCCACGAGAGGCCCCATCGGTGAGGGTGTTCAAGGATAGGCTGGACGTGCACATGGTGGGCATGTCGTGAGCGGAGCCAGCTGGAGCCGGAGGTCAGACTAGATGGCCCGGGAGGCCCCTTCTGACTCGCTCTGTTTTCTATGTTTCTATGCCATGCATTTGCATTCCTGCTCTGGAAATGATTTCTGTTCTCATTCTCTCTCCCACTTTGCCAGTGTGTGTTTGCTTCTGCAATGTTTTTCAGTTGAATAATTGAACAGCTGATACAACTTAAGTGTGACAGTTATACTGAGGCTGAGCTGCACACGTCACTTTTGATGTACAATATATGGCAGTTTCGGAAAAGGTGGTTATTATTACTGGAATATGTGTAGCTAAGAACAGATATGAAGGTTCAGAGGTGGAGGTCATTACACCTCAAGAAGGATTTCCCTTTTCAGACACTGGCCACATTCACAGTTAACAAGAATCTGGGAATTCTGGAATATTGAACCACATTGTCAATGAGCCATGTGCTGGTGCATGCAGCCTTCTTATTCCTATATATTTTTACTTATTTATTTATTTTAAAATTTATAGGCTGCTGAATAACCTGACAGGGCCCTCTAAGTGGCAAACAACAATAAAATACAAGACCAATATTACAAGTCCTAGTTACAGGAAGAGAAAAATCTGCTTGTAGTTGAACAAGATCTTACACACAATCAGTTGTCAAAACCAGGAGTCAAAATACCTATGAGAAAGGACAGTAGTGACAGCACCTGGTGGACCATTCTAGGAAGCCCATTCCAAAGGTGGGGGGCAGTCACTGAGAAGGCCCTTCTAATTATCACCCCTTTCACTTCCACTGGGGATGACTCTTTCAGAAGGACCTCATGCCCAGATCTCAATGAGTGTGCAGTTATATATGGGAAAAGTAACTAGGACCCAAGCTGTTTAGGGCTTTACATGTTAAAACAAGTACTTTAAATTGGACTCGGGCTTCAAGTGGCAGCCAGGGCAATTTATATAGAATAGGTCTTATATGGGCTTGCAAACTGATACTGGACACTAGATGTGCAGCCCTATTTTGGACCATTTGAGGTCTCCAGACCAGCTTGTACGGCAGTCCTATGTAGAGCACTTTACTGTAACCCAGTCAGGATGTTACCAGTGCATGAGTAACTGTGGTCGGGCTCTGTCTATCTAGATAAGGCTGTAGTTATTGTACTTGCCACAGCTGAAAAAGAGGCATGCCTGGGAATCCGCCTGGAACTCCAATGATACTTTAGGGCCCAGGAGTACCTCCAAGCTGCAAATCCTGTCCTTTGCAGGAAGTGCAACCCCATCCAAGACAGGGCAATGGCCATCTAAACATTCAGATAGGTTGCTAACCAACAGCACTTCTGTCTTGTTTGGATTGAATTTCAGTTTATTGGCCCTCATCCAGTCCATTATTGAACTCAAAACCAGTTCCACATGGAGAGTGCCTTACTTGGATTTGATGTAAATGTGAGGTAGACATTATGAGCCCAAACTTCCCAACGACCTCTCCTGGCAGTTTCATTTAGACATTGAAAAGCACGGGAGATAGTATAGAGCCCTGTGGAACCCCATGACTCCCTGTACCACCTACTGGGCACAGTCAGCCAGGAAGAACTGGAACCAATGCAAGGCAGTGCCTCCAACTCCTAATCCAGCCAACCTTTCCAGAAGGACACCATGGTCAATGTAGATGAAGGCTGCTGAGGGCAAGAACCAATAGGTTCACACTCACCCATCCCTCTCCTAGCAGAGATCACCATGCAGGACATCTAAGGCAGTGTCCATCCTGAACCCCAGCCTGAAACCTGATTGAAATGGGTTCAGATAATCCACTTCCTCCAAAGAAGCCTGGAGGTTCCTGGCCACCACCTGCTCCAACACCTTGCTCATCACAGGTCAGTAGTTGGCAACTATCCCTAGATCCAGGTTCAGCATTTTTAAAAGAGGTTTTTTATTTATGTGAACAAGCATTCAAACTGGGAATAGAAAAGCTTCCTGTTATGTCCAAAGCTGGGATTATGATTGATTGCACCCAAACAAACCATGATTTGTAAGCAAATCCTAGTTTAAAGCTGACTTGCCATTTTATTTTGTGTTTTTCCAATACGTTTAAGTGTACAAGTACTCACCTCCCTTATTAACCTGCTTGTGCAAAGTGGGCACAAAAGTGATGTTAAAATTCATGCTTTATGATGATGTATGAATATGGCTACTCTAACAGAACATAGCCTTGCCAAAACCGATGCTCTCATGTGCAGTGTGATTTCTAGCACCCCAGCAATGCACTTCAGTTGCAGAATATCTCAGATGTACTCACACAGATTAGCCATTTAGGGGCTCTTATTTGAAGCTTCATATTCAGCTCTGAAGTATGGACAATTTTTTGTAGTATGAATGTGCAGTAAACTCTATGGGAAGTCTGGATTTTCACCGAGGGACATATTTTTCTTTAGAATGTGTAGACTGATTATCAGGCCAAGGTAAGGCCAATTTAGTATAGTCAACAATGGGGGGTTAAAGAGGAACAAGAGTAGCAGCAGGAGCTGGCAATGGTCATGACAAGGTCTCAGCATGAGCTAGATAGAGATTGCAAGGTTTATTTGTTCATTTACCTCAGTATCGTGTTTTCTTTCTTCTAAGCCCAAAAGACCTCAAGATTTTTCTCCGAGTTTCCCCCTCTTGACCATCTTTTAATTATTTTGATCTGTTCACAAAATTATTGGTGTATACAAGGAAACCCCGACAGATCAGCACAATATTAAAGTTTGCCACAAGTTCGAAATAACAGATTGGGCCACGCTCCAATTGAGTGACGAGCTGATCCATATCTTGCTGTGCTTTTGCCTCCGGACTATTCAGCTAGGAACTGTCAACAGCACAAGAGTCAATAAACAGGTGACAGTTTAGACTTGAGTTCAGTAAAGACATAATAGGCCACCCTGGTTCACCATTGGGTAGAGTCTAGCAATCCCAGAATGAGACATCAAATGAGGAGAGACAGAGAGAAACAGCACAGAGGAAAGTGATTGAGTGACAGAGACTTCTTGGGAAGGATCCACCTTGAAGGCAGGGCTTTGTCAGCATGCTAGGTCTGAATGGGAAGGTTCTCACAGTCCCCAACAGTTTGGTTTCAGACAGTCATAGGCCATGCCTGCCTTCCACTGGAAATAAGACATGGCTTTGTAATTTCTATTGGTTTGGAGTCATGATAACCATAGGAAGATGCCATGGATATCTCTGACCCACTTCTCTAAATACAGGAAGTTGCATTATATACTACAACAAAAATATCCAACTTCACTGAAAAAGCAAATGTTCACCCACCATTTCAGGTTACTTCACAACATTAAAGCAGTGTTTAATTTAGTTAAAAACATTATTTTAAAAGAGCTGCTGAGAGTCATTAAATCTCTCCGGAAAATTAATGCCATAAGTTATTCTTTCTGCAAGAGATTGAGCTTTAATGTGGTAAACAATTGTTTTCTGTGCACTTTTTGGATACTGTGGGCCTACTAATTACCACATGTTTTCCTTTTCAAAATGTGTTCTATGGGTCACTAGCAACATATTTTAGCGAATGTAAATGAAAAAAATTGTGTAAACACAGAAATCAAAGCTAAGGAACAGCTGTGATTTTCCCTCTATCAGCTGCTGTAGCTACAGCAATCATGACTTTAATAGCTGAACACCTGTCTCTTATTATATTTGATAGAAAGTGTTAATTCTATTTCCTTGCCATTGCTGTATTTCAGAATGTTTTATTTCTCTAATGTAGAAATGCATGGTCCATTACCATAATCCTTTTATTTAATCTTGAGAATTCTAAAAATGGTTTCACAACTAATTGTGTGGAGACTGAATGTTTCTCCCAGTTATAGTTTAATGAAATCATTTGTTCTAACTGATCCATGAGAAAATCAATGGGGTCCATTTTGATTTACTAGAATCTGCCCTTGCAATGTTACTCCAACTTCACAAGGAAATTGTGCTTTTCCTAATCAGTTGTGCCAACATAAAAAGCCAGTGCAAAGGGAAGGGGTTGCAAACTGTTTAAGAGTTAAAGCAAAGAAGGACAAAACTTTGGGGCTAAGGAGTGTGAGATTCAGGGATGAGAAAAGCTACTGCTGATAATATTCCCTCTCCACAATTATCATCTGAGCTCTCATTTCTGCATGTGGTTGCTGTAGTGAAAACACTATCACAGTAGGAAGCCTAGAAGAAAATAGTTTGTATCCATGCTGGTATATCTAATATATCGATGAAATAGAATAATTGCTATTTGGACCTCAGATTGGACTGGCAGCTCTTTTGCTGGGCAAGTCCCTCCTTCTAGGAAGAAAAAGAATTGGAGCTGCAGTGCAAGGGAAAGATTAAGTGCCTTCATCTAATCCTGATTGTCCCACCATTGCACTCCGTATTTCTTTGTGACCATGTATTTCTCTTACTGCCTAATCTGACCCTGAGGGATCACTCAAATTCTTCAGTACTCTTTAATAAATAAAATTAGACTAACAGACTTAATGAACAGAGAAGCAAGCATTATGAATTGAATGCTATTCCTACAGTTCTTTTAATGTGCAGTATTCGTTACGAACACTGCAAAAAAGCTGTTGAGGCGATATATAGGGCTATGTCAGATGCTACTTTTTATCCACATGGATTTCCCCTTTCATAAGATCTGTACCATTGCCATGTTTGAATGGTTAGTTCTAGTCCCATTCAGTTTCGGATAGATTGTATCTCTTTACAAATTCTCAGAACAAATTGAGGGACTGATCCTGGAGAATGCTCCCTTTTTCTTTTGTTGTTCAAGATAGGTGACTCCTAACCCTGCAAATTAGCACGGGCAAGTTATAAGTGAAAATCATTAATGTTGTCTGGGCATTCCCTGAATGAAATAGGCAATAACATTATAAAAAGTATTTATGCCTGCATTAACACTAGTTTGACATTTATTATTATCTGAGGAAAAAACCTAAGGGCTGTGCCCTTGATGCTTGTATCCCCTGGACTGAGAGGCTTATGGGCATGCCAGTGCAGGCAGAGAAGATCTTTATCTCCCTCTCTGTGTGTCCTGTGTTTTTTCTAGCTGGGCTGTTTGGCTCATCTGTTGAAAGTAGATTGGAGGGAAGGAGGCTGACAAACAATAGCCTCTCCACCTTTCTTCCCCGAACCGCTTTAGCTCACCCCAAGTTGCTCTCCCAGCCTTGGAGAGACAGCTGGTGGTGTTCTTTCTTTCCACACTGGCTGTGAGAGAGAGAGAGAAGGCAGAACTGTACTTGTCAGCTTCAAGGTCAGAGAACTTTCCCTGACTTTAGAACTGGGAATCTGAAGTATCCTATCCTTAAATGCTGTCCTATGGCCCCTTAGGACGTATGTATCCTATGGCCCCTTAAACCCTAAATCACAGGGTTGCTTAATTACTGTCTTAACTTGAATTTTATGGATTGTGTCAGCCACCTTTGATTTATTCATCAGGTATAAGTGAATTTCTCTGTGGTTTGTATCTTTCTTAAACAAAACATTCTCTGATCCTAAATATGCTCTTCCATATACACATGCAAACTTGTACACTGTCTGAAAAACCACTTTAATTTAAAGGATTTTGAAACTTTGGCAAAGTGAAAATCCCAAATAATCTGAATAAACACACAAACTATTTCAAACAATGAGCAATTTATTAAACACAAGAAAAAAATAAAATGTACTCCTATTATTTAGGGCAGGGGTCTCAAACGCAACTTCCCTGGGGGCCGCTGGAAGTAGAGTCTGGGTGAGGCTGGGCCGCATCAAGTATCCCACCACCGCGGTGGTGGTGGGCCGCTCATCCCGCGTCGCTCCCGGAGGCCGGCCCAGGCGCCACCGGTGCTTTGAAGGCCGCAGGGCCCCTCTCCCGTGCCCTGCTCGTCCCGGCAATTGGCCTGCGGGCCACGAGTTTGAGACCCCTGATTTAGGGTGAAGCTACTTAGTAGGGCAATTGTACTTTTAATGTGAGTATGGAAAACAATTAAGACCTTCAAAAACCTGCAGAGGACACTGTTGGTTGGGAAAATTAGTGCTGTTCTCTCAGTGGCTGACTTGGGAGATGAAATTAGGGCATGGACATGCACTGACTGTTCACCCAGCAGCAGGATGAAGAGGTAAATGTGGGGAATAAGTAAATTGGAGTCCCTGATGCTATTGGGAGCAGAAAAGAAGGCTTGGGGAGCATTGGAGAGGGAAGGGAAGAAGTCCAAGGGGATTTATTCTAGTGTGGGTGTTTAGGTTATTCAGAGTATCCCTCGGTACATTATTCACAGTAACTGGAAGGGATGGAAAAGGGGCTCTACCAAAAATTCACAATGTATTCATACCAACTGCAAGTGCTTTGTGAGTTCCTGGACAGACAGTCAGCTGAGATGGTACAACAAAGAAGTAACATGAAATTGTACAAAAGAGTCCCTGCTCCAGCATTTTCCACAAACTGGCAAGTAAAAGGCACACTTTTAGGACTCTAACCAAGTAAGTTCAATATGTAGTCAAATTATACTCATGCACACTATAGAAAAGGGGTGGGGGTACAGAACTTGGGAAGATGCCTTCTACTTAGTCTTGCAAATCATGCACCCCACCACTGAACTATAGTCCCTCCCCTCCCAAGACCACAACGGGATTCCGCTATACTTTCCCTTGCATCTGTTGCACCATTACTGAAGCTGCCACTCCTGGTCTCTGCAGGAATGGAAAAGGGTACCCTGTTACCATGAAGCTTTTTCCAGTCCCTCTCCTGTGCAAGTCGTAAATCTAAAATAAGTGGTGGATGGGTAAACAAAACAGAGTGTCGTGAAATCTTTAGACTGGGTTCCTCAAACTTTTTCAACAGGGGGCCGGTTGAAAAGTGCCGGCAGTGGGCGTGGGCCAGCGAGGGGGCGGTGTGGGCCAGCGAGGGGGCGGTGTGTGCATGGTGAGGTAAGGCAGGGGCAGGCATGTGCAGCAAGGCAGCATCTTGAGCATCACTGAGCGAGTCGAAAACTACCTCCACACGAACAAGCCGCCGTCTTGCCATGTGCACGTGCAGGCACAGCAAGTCCAAAACCGCTGAGGCGGGCCGGGTAAATGGGCACGGCAGGCGGGATCCGGTCCGTGGGCTGTAGTTTGAGGATCCATGCTTTAGACCATTCTTTCTTGGCTTGTTCAAGGTTGATAGGGCTGCATGGTTTGTCTTTATCTAGGAAAGATTAGTGGGAACTCTTTCAGGGATTAGCCAAGAGTCCAAGGGATGAACATGGATGGTATATTCAGCCATAGTTGATACTGATAGAAAACCCAAATTGCATAAAAGATTGAATGTATACACTAAAACATCCGCTGCTGCCACCACCTTCAACATCACGCCTTCTCGACCAAACATACTTTGCAAGGAACCCCTCAGGTATCAAGATTTACAGTTTCCAACTGAAAACAAAAGGATCGATGACCTTGCTACCAGAGACACCAATGAAACACAAGAGAGAGTACTTTTTATAAATGGGTGCGCCATCCATCCAGCTGAGTGGTTTCACAGCTTCACCAAGCTGAGAAGTCTGCACAGTTTCTCTTTCTCAGACCTCAAGGGTACTTCCTTCTCATCAGGAAAGGGAAACAACGTCAGGACTGGTGCCTTGCTTATTTGCTCCACTGCCTTTCTGGAGACTTCTGAATATATCCAGGGTTGATAAAGCAATTTCTTGCCATGTATTCAGGACCCAAAGCTGTTGAGTTATCTCCTTTGCTATTTTTTCTAATGAAATGTTCTTAATGGCACTGTACATGTCAAGGAAGGGGGGTGGATGCAATACTGGTCAAGCAGACAATTCTTAACCCATGCTGAACACAAACTCTCTTTGTCTTCCCTGGTATCATCCACAATAGGGGAAAGGAGCTGTTCTGACATGGGGAAAGGAGCTAGAACAGAGATTCTGAGGTGCTACTTGGAAGATGGCCCAGGAGCTTGGATCTTTCAGTCAGAGAGATGTCATTCTGATTTCATTAGAGATTTGCCTGGGAATGTCTAAGCACTTCTTGGCTCAAGGAAGAGAGCAGCATATGAGTAAGATCCTCTTTTTTACATCAATGGAGGATCACCCACACTTGCAATTGGTATTGAAACATAGTTAGCCTTTTGATTTATAGATCATTATTTCAGAATAGAGTTTGCAAGTGGGGAGTCCAGATCCATACTGGATCCATAATGTGTGTGTGTGTGTGGGGGGCAGACTTAACCGTCTCCCCAGTCTACATGCTATGGTCCCAATCCAGATAAGGGTACTTGTGCCTTCTCTAATGTAAATATGTGGGGTGCTTTGGCATTCAATCTAGCCTGAAGAGCTGCTGCTTCACTCTGTATACGAATGTCCATTAAAGCCCATATTGAAGCACTATGGAGAACCACCAATGGTTGACCATGACCCCTCCCCACACTCCATACACTGATCAGATTGAAGGGACAAAAAGAAGGAAGAGACCTTTGTGGCATCTGCCAAGTCAGAACAATCTGTTGGGTTAGAGGCAGAATCTGGAAGAATGTGAAAACTGGAGATTTTTCATAAGTCAGTGCTGCTTACCTGAGAGAAGACAGCTTTATGGCCAGGCCAGAAGGATGGGCTGCTCAGTTGTCCACTCATTTTTTCATTGACAAGTGTAAAGACTTCAAATCCTGCACAATTGCCCACAAGCATGTGTCTCAAGGATCCAGCTAATTTGTTCTGCTTTTAGGTTGCCTACAAATGCCTTAAGCTATAAGCAGCTTGTGAATAATGCTGGGTGTAACAGCATTTTCTCCCTCATCCCTCTCTAGTTCCTGTTATAGCTGATTGTTTCATTAATGTAATTAACTTTACATCTATCATTTTGTTAGCCTAGTAGAAGTTGGTTCTCAAGGCCAGTTGCTTTCCTTCTCTGATTAGACTATAAAGAAAAACATGGGACAGAGGATGAAATAAATGCAAATTGTTGTCAAGACACTTATTGATGTTCTATTTTCCTCTGACTTCCAATTTCACTGATGTTGTGTTCCTTTTTTTGCTACTGGCAGCATGTTCCCTTGGTTTGCTACTTTGTCTTCATTATCGCCAGCTTTCTGTTCACTTACAAACTTTATTAGTCAAGCTAATAACCATGAATTGTAGTTCATTAATTGAAACTTCAGTCTCAGTGGTTTTAATAAGAAGGTTTGCGTGCAGTTCTTTAATCATCTTTAGAAGTGGTTAATTCTTACCATAGGTGTATTGCTTTCTCTTTTGCTGTTGCTCTTTTCTGTAAGATGTTAATAGCCGTTGCATTAAATAACCAGGAAATTTATTCGGGCTTAATGGAGTTAAGGTTGTGTTTGCTTCACAGCCAACAGCAGAGAGTGCAAGTGCTTAATGCCATAGGCAATTATAATGTGCAAAAGTTGCCTGGTGGTGTTCGTGCTTCTCTTCCTGCTCCCTGTGCTCAGTTTGTTGATCATTCTGCTAGTGATAACAGCTGTTCTCTTCATGCCACTTAGAGGGGAATCAGTATGACATCTTTTTCAAACAAACAGCTTAAGGACTTCTGCAGATGGGAATTCTGGTTGTGCAAATGGAATCTGGTTGAATTAAGTGTAGCTTCAATAAGGATTGTACGTTGCTAGAAATAAATGTGTGGCCAGGCTGTGATATTTATTAGATGCCGCCGCCGCCACCACCACCTATTTAGAGAGCACTATCAATGGAGCATTTCACAGGGTTCCGCAAAGCCAAGCAAAACAGACTAGAAGCCTAGAAAGTTCTCTATCCCCAAGAAATTTACAGTCTGATACTTGACATATAGGGCAAATGTGAGCAAATACAGGCATTAAACCCGATCACATTCAGAAACAAGGGATTTTCCTGAAGACTATTTGCCTGAAGTGTTTCACATTGTACACCACCCTAGAATCCAAGTTGGGTCAAGCATGTTATATAAATGTTTCAATAATATTGCACTGTGGGCCACCCAGAGATTTTCTGGCTATGGGATGACATACAATGAAATAAATAAATAAATAAATAAAGTCACCTGCTCAGTTCTAAGTATTACTAATTATGGGTGACAGCATCTCTGAAGAAGAATGATCACCTGGATCTTTATACTGTCTGCCCAAACCTCCAGTTGGTATTTTTTCATCCCATCACTTTTAGCAATGGAAAGGAAGCTGGTGAAATATGGAGGTATTCATTCCACCAATATTCATGGATGCTTCAATACTCTAATCCCAATGAATATATTATGCAGATGTGGTTATGAACATATATGTGACACATTTCTTTCTTCCTTCACATCCCACTCGAAAGCACACCTTCTTATGCAATTGTGAAAAATTCTTATGTATTCGTGCCTCTGTTGCTCTTCTCTTGCCTCAGCTGTGAATCCTGACACATTTTTCCCAGTATTGTCAGCTCTGGCTGGCAGCTCCCCATCATGTGCAATATTCTGCCTGAAACCCTGAGGAGCCACTAGCAGTCCATATCGGCAGTGGTGAGTTAGATGGACCAGTGGCCTGACTCCATATAAAGCAGTTTCCTTTGTTCCTCAGAAACCAGCCTACAGTGGCTCCTCTCAGAAGGGTATTCCAGAGCCTGACAGAAACCACTGAAAAAGTCATCTCATCAAACAGAGCTCTGAAGGTGGTGGCTCTGAGAGAAAGGCCTTCTTCAATCATTTGGAGACCCATCAGTATGGGAGAAAGTAACCTGGTTTTGACCTGTGTCGTAACTTTGTGTATAGCCTAAAGTCGCTCATCCTGCCTAATCTTGGAAGCTAAACAAAGTCAGGTCTGGTGGAAATCTGGATGGGTGACTTAAAGGTTGTGAACTAGCCAGAGAGCTTTGGCTATGGGTGATATAGAAATGTAATGTAACAACCAAAACAACAACCATTACCTTGAATTGTATCTAGAAACAAACTGGAAGCCAGTGAAGATGCTGTAAGAAGTAAATATCTGTAACTGACTCCAGGATAAATTTTAGCTGCAGCATCTGTGCCAGCTGAAGCCTTCAAATACTTTTTAATGCAGCCTCACAAGGAGTGCATTACAGGTGGCCAAATGGGATAGAACTAAATAATGCAAGAGTGTAATCAGATCAGATATAATTCAGAATGGGTACAGTATGAAAGCACTCCTCACCACAACTGAAACCATGGTTTCCAAATTCAGAGTCAAATGTAGGAGTACTCTCTAACAGTGAGTCCAAGTATTCAAGGGAAGTGTAAACTCATCCAGCAGAGACTTAATCCCTTTTTTCAATCTGCCTTTTAATTAATGGCAAGCATCCCTGTCTTGTCTGTCTGGATTAGGGTTGCATTTGTTTGCCCTCTTCTACTCCATTAAGAACATCAGTCACCAATTTAGAACTTGAACAGCTTCCTTGAATTTAAAGGAGAAGGACAGACAGAGCATCAACACACTGGTTACACCAAAGTCCAAACTCTGGAGGTACTCTTCTACAGGTTTCTTGTACATGCTAAACAGAAACATAGCGCAAGTCAGTCTTTGTGTAAGCTAGTAAACTACACTAGTCTAAATCCTGGCTAACATAAACTGTACATATGAAACTTCTGAAGGTTGCATGTCATAGGAAGCACCATATGTAGGTTCATGGTAGGCATATTGTGAGCTGAGCCAACTAGAGCCAGGGGTCAGACTAGATGGCCCGGGAGATCCCTTCTGACTCACTCTGTTTCTATGTTCCTATATGGCACAAATGACCAAACTGTTTCCATTATTTAAGGGTGGGCTTCTAAGTGAATAGCAGTAAATTAAATTTGGCCCAGAAAACATCAGTTCAAGGAAGATTATGCTTAGATAGGCAATCATGTTTAGTACAACTATGTTAAACTTGTTGGCGTGTTTTATAAATGATGCACTATCTCAAAGTAAATCCATGGAAAATCCCTTTAATAATTTCCCTCCAGTTTTGTAAGGAACACATTTGAAGAACTTTTGATGAATTGCCATTCTTGCCAACTATCCTATTAATATCAACCCATGGGCACACTACTAATTTTGTGCCTGAGAATTGTGTCTGACAAAGTATCAGCTCTAATAAAGGTAACATATGACTTTGTGACCATTGCCAGAATGAGTTAGTCTTTGGAGGCGCTATAAAATTGGTGTGCGTTGGAAACAGAAGGAAGCAGGCACCCAGGAATCCAATTCAGAGGAATGAAGACACATCTGTAACAAGGAGTATAAGTTATTAAGATGAAGACTTAGTCAGGATACACTACGGAGTTTAATTTTGTAAAAATGTACTGAACTGACAGCTGAATTTTTAAACTAAAATGTTTATACTTTGAATTATATAGAGGGACTACATGTGTTTCAGACTTTGGGGGCAACTTAAAAGACTGGAGGAATCCCTAAACACATTCTGAAGAGGCTGTTAATGCCTCTCAAATAAGTAGGCTGTATCCAAAATGTCTACCTCTGCTTCCCCAACACCACTTGATGAGGCCTCATTACCAAGATCTACTGTACAAACCTTCCTGAAGGAATGTTAAGTTTTAATAGGACCTTGGCAGTGTGACAATGAGGATATACGTGATCAGCATAGGAGTGTGGTTTGTGTACTGAATGGGTGAACTTTCCATTCTTTCACAAGTCAAACAGGTTCTAATCATTTTGATTCTGTCCAGTTACTCTCTCCAAATCCCATAGAATCCATGTTTCAAGAGATGTGGCCAAGAATTGCACAGAAGCATTATGGTATGGCTGAAATCTAAGGGTGATAACTGAGCAGGTCATTTCTGTGATTTGTGCACCATATTTTTCGAGGGCCATTTGGCATAGACACATTCGATAGCACCCCTCCTTTCTTAAGTCTACCTTCTCACCAACATTGACAATGGCTAGGGATGTGTGAGGGATCTGTTTTGGTATGGGAATCCATTGGATTCTCTGGGGTTAGCTCCATGGACTCTGGTCCACCTTGATACAGCCATGAGTCTGAGTTCAGCATTTGTGGGGTGCTCACCATGAATCAAACTTCATGTGTTGCACAAGTTGCATCCCTCTTCTGCCCCATGTGTGGCAGCTTTCGTTTGTGTTCCTGCATGTGACACAGAAGGTTGCTGGTTGCATGACCTCAAGTGTTTACAGACTTCATCTTGGCAGAGCTTCTTTCTAAGACACTACTGAGCACAAGTGGAAGACTGTAAATGCTAGAGGGATGGATTCTGCTGAATTTCATCCCAACCCCAACAACAGCTGCTATTCGTCCTCCTCCTCTTTCCCATCACTGCTGTCATGAGCTTGTTTGACAAGCAGGGAGCCATTGAGCAAATAGGCAACAGCAGCCCTGATTTCTCCTTCTCATCTCCATGGTTGCCTGGGCCAGAGTACGAGGCACATGAATAAGCATGTTGCAGTGGTGAAGAGAAGGATCTGCTTAAGGTGAATCTTCTCCATGAGTCCCTGCTGGAATTTAGGCTCTCAGCCAGGCCAGGCCTTCCCATGAAGTCGGCTTTTTTTCCTGGTTAACACAGCCATCTGTGGTACTGATAATTTTTTCTTTAGCAAATTACGGGAGGATAAGCTTGAGAGGAGGAAGGGAATGATGTAAGCCACCTTGAGTTCCTTGAAAGGAAAAACGGTGGGATATAAATATAAATAAATAAATACAATATTACAAGGGCATTCTCATATAAATAAGCATTGATTGTCTCTGAGGGCTGATGGCCACTAGTGGATATGGATTGGATATGGCAACTGCTTAGGAACTGACTTATATCTCCCCAGAGTAGACAGATTTGGAAGAAAAGCTGGAGAATGAGGAAGCGGCTCCACAGGCATTGGATGCTGTTGTCCGAGTGCTTCCTCAGTTTGCTTGCTGAATTGCACATGCATGCTCAGTTTACGAATGGCTGCATATGTGTGCACACACAAACATCAAAGTCTTCAGAACAGCTTCCTTACAGGGGAGAAAACTCTGTCTAAAAAGCTTTCCTGGAAATGTTTTGCAGCTTTGGGCAGTAACTAGCATGAAATGTTGGGATTCGCTCGATGAGTCACAGCTGCATGTGTGAGGCGACTCCATTTAAAACACTGTCTATCATTTGAAGTAGTATGAAAGTTGTTGTCCGCGGTCCTTGATTTGTGATGGATGGCTCGTTCACACAAGCATGTCCTCACTCAAAATGGCACAGTCGTTAGGTGATGAATATGTATGTGCGAATTAACTTACGCAAGCAGTGAAACAGACAAGTGAGCACCTCTAGTGTAAAGTCGGAAGAAGGGCCTCGTGCACATGCTCTGCATGTAGATTCATAAAAATGGCAACTAGAGCATTTACATCTCCTCACAGGAGAGAGCTGATAATGTCCTCATCAGACATTACATGGAATGTTGCAACTTGTGGTCCTCCAGAGGTTTTGCCTACAGTGCCATCATCCACATCATTCCATGTGCTGGCTATGACAAGTGGGATTTGTGGGCCAAAACTTCTGGAAAGCCACACATTCCCAATCTTTGCATTACATGGAAACATGAAAAGGAGGTTGTAGGTCATTTATATTTCCGGCCTTGCTGTTGTGTATTACATCAGAGTTTCCATGAGACTGCACTGCATAGTGTCTCAAGGGAAGGAGCCCCTCAGACAGACAGACAGACCTGGGACATTGCATTTCCTGAAGACTTGTGATGGGTGCTTCAAAGCCTCATCCAAGCCATCTATCTCAGTGACATCAAATAAAGAGGAGGTGCTGGTGACTTCTACATCAGTGGGGCTCCTCATCCATCTCAACAAGGAGTTCCATTGGAGCTGTCCATGGTGCTCCATCAGGTGCCCCAAAATAGGTTCACCACCACCACAGAGAAAGCTCCTATTAAGCTCAGAATACAGCTTAATTGGCAAGCGGCCAGACTCACACAGGAACCACCAACCTCCCCTGCCAACGAAGTGTAACTCATCCAAGAGTTCATCCATATAGCTCTGGACATCCTTTTTAAAGAGAGAGCTGCCCAGGACCAAGCCTGACTTGATCGATTAACTTTGCCAGCTGCCTATTGACAAGGGGAGACGAAGCTTATTTACGTTTTTGTAAGTGGGCTGGGCAGCCCTTCCAAAGTAGCCTAATGGATATAACAATTTTAGTAACCACACAGGAAACTTTTCTTTTTTTCAGTCATTGTTCAGTATAATCTACTTCTTTAGGACAAAGAACTGAAAAAGAAAGACACATTTACTTATGCAGCCAATCTTCTTATGCCTCTGGACAAAATTCATTTTTGGGGTTATGAGAAAATAGATTCTTAGCTACACTGCTATCAACACATCCCTGGGAGCAAGTCCCATTGAACTCAATGATACTTACCTCTCAGCAGAGATGAACAGAATTGTGCTTTCAGTAGGTCAAAAGAAACCTACATTTCTGCACTGGGCAAGGGAAACAGAGACACAGTGCATGTGTATGTTGGGAAGGAAAAATGGAAATTTGTGCCCAGGTTTCCATAGACCTTGGAAAAGTGTCATACAAGAGTATGAACAGGAAAGCTTAAGATCTCCAAGTCACGGATATGGAGCCTATTACCTGTCTTTTTGCTTTCTCTTGCCACTCCCATGAATTTGGGATTGTGTGGAGCGGGACTTCAGGCTCCTTACAGGTGCCAAGAGTACCTAAGGCATAGTTAAACTTCAGACATGTGAGCAGAAAAGCGAGGGCTAGTCATGCTGTATGGATCCACTGCAAATGAAGCCCCCATTATTAAAAGAAAGGCTCTACTCCTTTTCCTGCCAGCCCTGTTTTTGCACAGAAGCTTCTGTGTGTGGCATCGAGCACTTCCAAGTAAGCATGAGAGGAACCACAGAACATCCTAATATGAGATTGTGTCCTATGTTGATCTAACTTAGAACAGTCCCATTAAAAGAAAAGGGATTGTGGTTAGTGATGAGTAACCTGTCCATTTGTTTCGGTGGGTCCATTCTAAGCCAGATTGACAATTAACAACTAATACATTTGAAAGGATGTTGAAGGCATCTTGCAGTGTGCAGTGTTCCTATTCAGAGTCCAGGCCATGACCTTTCCCAGGTCAGTCCATTTCAGTCCTCCATTTTTCCATTTGCACCTCTGCAGTAGTCAGCAGCATTCAGTGGTGGTGGTTTCTATACCGTGAACACTTTCTGTGTGGTACGAACTTCTTTGATAGCATGCTGGCCCTCAGTTACTCATGAAGTCCCATCATTTCCATGGTCCCAAAGATGCTGCCTCTAATTATTGCTTGGAAACCTGCAAATTGATGCACTTCTGTTAGAATAGTGAATCATATGCCATCTACTATTTGCCACAAATTCCCCAGGTCATGAGACATTGCATAGCCTCTGGAAGTGTATGCAAGTGGCAATGTGCAGGAATACATTTTTACATAGGCTGTGCCTCCAATAGCATAGCATGTTGTTCTCTGCTAGAATGTCAAGAAAACCTTCTGACCCCAAACAACACAAACATCAGCCACCCATCATTAATACAGAGGAAAATAACAGCAATAATAACATATTTCCATGCTACCTGTTCAGGAAGCTGTAGAGGGAATATAACGCGGTGGTTCTGGATGCCATCAAATCCTATAAACCTGGCCACAGAAAGATGACCGGCAAGCTGGAGGCCACCAGGGCTTGGGGCAGTCTGCTGAGCAACATTTCCTTTGTTAATGTCCAGGCAGAGGTAAGAGTTAAGACTGCTCTCTCTGTCCCTTGGCTAAGCCATTCCCTGGTCACTCCCATATTGTCTAGCAATTGCAGACTTTGGGGGAAATACTGTCATTTCCTCAACTGCTTTACATGTTTCCAGTTGTGTTTTACAATGCTCAACTGGGAACTGCCAAGACCACTCATTGAAGTTATCCTCAGATTAAGGTGCCTATATGGAATTGTGTGATGGCTGGCCCAAATACATACAAATGAGTGCTTTTTGAAATGTTGAGATGGCCTGAGGTCCTTCTGCCCGGGGGCATCACTGGTGGTGAGCAAAGCACAGCTGGGAATCAAAGGTAAAGCTCCATATCCGTGTCCAATCTGCACCTTCCTCAAAATGTTCTTTTCTAGATTTTTTGTGTTTTGGGAAAAAACAAACACACACTTTGGCCTTAAAAAATCATTCTGCTAAACCTAGAAATATCCAATTTACTATATGATGCATTAAGATGAAAATATGATTCATTTATCTCTCCCAGGACTCTTTTAGTGCTGAAAACTGTAGTACTCTTAGAGGGGAGTGATGCAACCCAACTTTTCCTAAGGCAAAAATTCTTCAATTTTTCATGGCAGGGCTTCATGCCACTCTTCTGCTTAGCATCCACATACACATAGAGACTGCCATAAAAATCAAGCAAAGCAGCTTTTCCCATCTCGTTACTCCCATTTCCTCCTTTTAGGAAGGGAGGAGAGAAAGAAAAAGAGAGAGAAAGAGAGAGGGAGGGAAGGAGGGGACAGGGAAACGGTATATTATTATATCATCACTTTTAAAAGATCTGTTTATTTTGTTATTGGAAAAACAAGTGTGTGGATTTAGAATTTGTTGCCAAGAACATTGTTGTTGCTAGCTGTGAAATTGCATCTGACCCATCGCGACCCCATGGACAACACTCCTCCAGGCCTTCCTGTCCTCCACCATCCCCCAGAGTCCACTTAAGATTATGCTGACTGCTTCAGTGACTCCATCTAGCCACCTCATCCTCTGCCGTCCCCTTCTTCTTTTGCCACCTATTGTTCCCAGCATTAGACTCTTCTCCAGGGAGTCCTTCCTTCTCTTTAGGTGGCCAAAGTATTTCAGTTTCATCTTCAGTATCTGGCCCTCTAAAGAGCAGTCAGGGTTGATCTCCTCTAGGACTGACCAATTTGATCACCTTGCGGTCCAAGGGACTCGCAGGAGTCCTCCAGCACCACAATTCAAAGGCCTCAATCCTTTTGCGCTCAGCCTTCCTTATGGTCCAGCTTTCACAGCCATACATTGCAACCGGGAAAACCATAGACTTGACTATACGCACTTTTGTCGGCAGGGTGATGTCTCTGCTTTTTAGTATGCTCTCTAGATTTACCATAGTGGAGCAAGCACCTTTTAATTTCTTGACTGCAGTCCCCATCTGTGGTAATCTTGGAACCCAAGAAAATAAAATCTGTCACTACCTCCATCTCTTCCCCATCTATTTGCCAGGAAGTGAGAGGACCAGATGCTATGATCTTACTTTTCTTAATCTTGAGTTTCAAGCCAACTTTTGCACTCTCCTCTTTCACCTGCATCAAGAGGCTCTTTAGTTCCTCTTCACTTTCTGCCATTGGAGTGGTATCATCTGCATATCTGAGGTTGTTGATATTTCTCCCGGCAATCTTAATTCCAACTTGTGATTCATCTAGGACCTCCTTTCTCATGATGTGCACTGCATATAAGTTAAATAGGCAGGGTGACAGTATACAGCCTTGCCGAACTCCTTTCTCAATTTTGAACCAATCAGTGGTTCCATGTCCAGTTCTCACTGTTGCTTCTTGACCCACATATAGGTTTCTCAAGAGACAAATAAGATGGTCTGCTACTCCCATCTCTTTAAGAACTTGCCACAATTTGCTGTGATCCACACAATCAAAGGCTTGAGCATAGTCAATGAAGCAGAAGTAGATGTTTCTCTGGAACTCCCTAGCTTTCTCCATGATCCAGCATATGTTGGTAATTTGATCTCTAGTTCCTTTGCCTCTTCGAAACCCTGCCTGTAGTTCTGGTAGTTCTCAGTCCGTGTACTGCTGGAGCCTAGCTTGTAGGATTTTGCAAGAAGATAGATGCATAATTTGGAGAGTCAATAATCCCGTAAGCATCAACTGAAATGTTTCCAATATAAATTATGTTAATAGCTGCACAGGATGTCAAGATATTTGCTCTGCAGGAGGCTCTTTTATTTTATAGCCCTTTGAAGAACAAATAAGTCCCATTCAGGCATTATTAGTTCACATAATTAAAACTGTATGAGGGGGAGAGCAGGGCTTTATCTGCTGCCACCATGTTTGCAGGAAGGTCTGAAGAGAGGAGTCTACTGCCTCAGCATAGGCTTCCTATGCCACTTGGAATCCTGACTGCAAGCAGATTCCCACTTCAGACTGTCCTTTCTATGACTGGGTTCACATGTTACAACAAGCAGCCCTGTGTGGTTTCCACGGTGCATGGTTTTTTGCCAGATAGTTTCTGTTAGAGGATTAAGTGGTTTCTACACTAGTGTGATTTCCATTCTCCTTGCTCAGTCCTTCTGCTGTTGGCATGTATGTCATCAGCCATCATGCCTGAAATTCATATTGGAGGGCTGGAGCAGCCCTTGCCACAACTGACACTCTTTCTAGGGGATTCTGTGGTAGCTGCATTTTAGGACTGTGGAAACCACAATGGCAAGTTTGCACAATCAGAGAAACCACCGAAGCATGGAAACTATAGAACAGGCCATTGTTTCTTAATCTGGTTTCTAAAAATTCAAATGTAGCATGACAGGACTTGGATGACACATCAGACCGTCCTGTGCAAGACACCACCATGGCATGTCACCATGTGAGAACTCACCTGATATATGAATGGTGATGTCTACGGTCAGTTGGGAACACAATGGTCAGACTGGTAGGCGTGAACCTCTTGTTCTTCTCACATGGTATTAGCCATGTGAGCTCAAAATGCATAAATAGGGCTTAATCTGTACATCTGGGGTAAGAAATAATTAAAATAGTATGAGTACTTACCTTGGAAGAGCCTGGTGGTCTTCCTAAATCTCTAACTCCCTGGACATAGCTCAAGAAACTGGACTTGGTTGGCCACTTTTAACAGAGGCCATAGTTTGAACTGAGCAAGGATTGAAGGATGAATAATATGAGTGTCTTCCAACTCTGAGCAAGATGCAAAGAGCAGCCCTGTCATCCATTCCTCCTCAGCCCCAGGCGGCAGTGGCTAGTATACTGAGGAACAAAGGCTTGGATCTAGCCATTAGTGTCTCTGAAATGCAACATCATGCCAGCTTATTTCACCACACCTCCTTTCAGTCTCACCAGCCAAAACTTGTTCTATCATGGCAGGTGGCAACTCAGTCCTCAATGGCTGCCTTTATAGTTCCAAATCAGGGGATTATGGGCAGCCTGTGGACCCTGCACATGATGGCAGCACCTATCCCCTCCCCTCCCTGGCTATCCTCTCCCTGAGCAATTCCGTAATGCCATAGCTGAGTCACACATGCAGCCTTGGAGCCGCAGCTGGCATGATTCCTTCCTCCTCGGCTCGGTGGGAAGAGGGCTGATCCAAATTCAAATACCCAGCTTTGACCCTGGCGCTTGTTTCCACCGTTGGAGCTGGGGGATCCAAGCCCACCACAGCTGCTTAGGCTCTGTGTCCTGAGCTGGCATCAACGGGTCCCCCATGCTTGGCAGAGGGCAGCTTCCAGAATTTTGCATGCAAGTTTCCCACCAGAAGTTGAATGCTTCAAATGACTGGCACTTCCACCCCGTGCCCCCAGCAAAAGCAGAACTGAAAGTGCTGGATCTCAGTCCATGTTGCTGCTTATTCTATTTCTGTCACTAGCATGCCTCCAGAAAAGTGACATGAAAGCTGCAACTTCATCTACAACAGGACAACTTGCAGGAAGCAACATATCTTTCTTTTGAGGAAGCAGGATTTTCTTTTCTTTTTCTTTGTGTGTGTGTGTATGTGTGGTGGGGGGAGGGTTACACTTTGTTTGTTTTTCCAAAATAAAATTAAAAAGCTTGCTCCTGCAGAAAGTAGCATGAAATCCCTGCCCCAAGGCACAAGCATTTTATTTTTGAGGTTTGTTGTGTTTGGTAGTGAGGAAAGGAAGGAAAAGGATGTACATCACACACGACCAACATCCCAAATTTCCTCTTTCTTGCTAGCAGACAACCACAGGAGGGCCCAAGGATGGCGGAATGACAACTGGGGGAATCTGCTAATCCATAGCCCAGATGTCGTATGCTTATCAATATTGACGAGTGAGCTAAACAACAAAGGAAAGGTTAGCAATTCGTAAGCTTCCAGCCCTCGCTGGCGGTACTCTGCATTCACCTCCCTTCCCAGCCCCCCAGTTGAAGTCCCATTTTATTTTCTCCCTGCTGAAGAGTTGACAGACCCCTCATGCTTAAGCATGAGGTGCGGAGAGAAAGCCCATCTAAGCTGGCTTGCCAGTCGAAAAGATTCACTGCTCAAGCAAGTACATATATTAATCGTCCTAAGTATAGAGATAATCATAAAATTCCATTCATCTATTGGCATTGAAAAGTAACAAATATACCTGTTCATAGTCATTATGAATCATACATGATCATAAATATTCAGCAAAACAAAATTCAAAATCATATTTAAAAAGTCATGAATCAAGTCTTAAATAATGATAGATATCCATAAATATCAATAACTTCTATGTAAATTTATGTCCTAACAATAGCAGACATAATCTATGGATTTGTATCTGTATTAATGCAATGTATTAATGCATATTATCCATTAAAGACCATGATACAGCTTTTTTTTTATAGATTATGTAGCCTGATTAAATTTCTCTTTCTCATCCAATTCAGTATGAGTTACCATGGGAAGTTGCCTACAGCAGCTTTCTCTTGTGTTTGTAGTCTGATTCTACTGCTTCTGATTCTTCTTCTCCAAAGGAATTTCACAAAAGGGTGAGTTAAAAATGGGGGCTGCTTTACAGTCAGCAGAATTTTGGGAGCAGAGTCTTTCTCCACTTATCTTTCTTTTAAGTCACAGCACAGGTGCTTGTCTAGTGCTCCATAGAGTTGCTCCAGGAGCTATCCATGACAACTCTTTGTGTGCTTCTTTAACACGTATCCATAAAATCTTCTTTTAATTCATGAAGGATCGGCTTCAAGGATCTTTTTTTGCTGTTTTCCAAAGTGGAGGGCATTTAATCAATGGAATAATGACTTTCCACACCTCCTAGGAGTAGCAGCTTCTATTGGGGGATACTAGAGGGATGTTAAAAATGGTTTTGTGAAACATTAGTATCTCAACTTAAATATTTCCAAGGTTTAGCTCTTAATAACTTACCTTGGCTAATAACAGTTCTGTGAACAGTTGCAAATTATTTGCTTGCAGAATAAATCCTGCATATATAATAAACTCTTCAAATACAAATGTCTGGACATGATAGTGAAATCATAGCCAAATCAACAGAAATGTTTCTATTAGCAAGAGTATACTTCTACTGATTGCAAGATTTCTAAAGTAGGAATTACTATGATTATTCAGCTTAACCACATAGCTAATTATTCAAAGTAATTTACAGTTAATATATGAGCCACCATAACATCATGTGCTACTGGGCAGATGTATTACTGTACAAACCCCTTTAATTCCAGTGTTTTCTGTGCTGATTGATCAAGGTTAATCAATATCACTAAATACTTGACAATGAATACTTGTAAAATCCTATCAAAGTGGATAGGCCACATGATCATGGTTGTTTCCACTGCAATGAACATCGGCAGTTTACCACTATGGAGCACTAACCAGATCAAATACAGCTTATTTCCAGGTCAAATTTTAACTTTTTTACCATTCTGTAGTGATTTGCCACCCAGTTGGTGGCATGATGAGAGCCCGTGTGGTGTAGTGGTGAAGAGCATGGGACTGGGACTCAGACGATCCGGGTTCGAGTCCCCGCTCAGCCATGGGGCCAACTGGGTGACTTTGGGCCAGTCACAGACTCTCAGCCCGACCTACCTCACAGGGTTGTTGTTGTGGGGATAAGATGGAGGGGGAGAATGATGTAAGCTGCCTTGAGCCCTTTGTAGGAAAAGGCAGGATATAAATCAATCAATCAATCAATCAATCAGGTAGCAGGAGTGCAATCCATAGAGGAAGGTTGTGGGAGGGTGTTAAATGTACACCTCATGTCTTCCCCCCCTGGCCTCTGGTGTAAAGTCTGCATGAATGGCCAGGGAAAGGATGGCCAAGGCTACCTTGAATACCAGTTTACCCCATGTGAGAACCACTGTAACTGCAGTGAAAGTGTGGGACTGGGATTGAAGAGATCTGGGTTCTCCTCCCCATTAGGCCATGAAACTCATTGGGTGACTGTAGGGCAGTCACTGACTCTTGGCCTAACCTACCTCACAGGGTTTTCATGAGGAGAAATGGAGTTGAACAGGATTTTGTGGGTTTCTGGGAAGAAAGGTGAGATATAAATACAATGTAATGTTTATGTGTACACAATAAGCTCCTAGAATTGTGATAAAACCGCTCTCATTTAATTCATGAGCAAGAGTAGTTGTCAGAATTGGTAAAGCAAAATAGTGGTAGATTATTTACACACATACACCAACCGCAAGAGTGATGGCATTCCAAAAGTCCATTGTCATTCCACTTTGCCCATCCAAGATTTCCCTCCGACTCGGGAGTATATTTTTTGGTATCACTATCAACTCTTCATACTTAACTCATCCTGAAAAGACACTTTCCCTTGACTGCCATGAAAACAGCAGAGTGCTTAAAAGGCAGCAAGGGGCAACATTATGCTTTAAAAGAGGGAATTTATTATAATAGGCAAATCTTCTAAACGTAACACGTTTCTTCATCCTATTTGCTTTGTTCCATGCATTTCTTTCAAGGCACACCAGAAGGAATGACAATTATAGCAAACACTGTTGTGAGCCTGTTTCACCACTACATGTGCCATCTTGGAACATGGAGAAAGCACTCTCTTGGTGGCAGAAATCATGCAGGCCAGCAGACACACGGCTCTGCCAGGAAGGGCAGGAAAGCATGCTCTTGTGTGGATGGAAGCTTCCATTGGAATTTCCCCAGGTTAGAGCATGCAGCTTTAGTTCAGGAAGAAATTAAGCTTATTAGCTTACATAAATGTAAGGTTGCTGCCAGGGAAATAGAGGGAAATATTCTTTATAGTGCAATATTTTTGCTGATAGTTAACATAAAAAGAAAAGATTATTCACAGCAACATGTCATAGCATTTAGGCTAGAAGTGTAGGGTCTGTTTCACTACATGGGCAGAAGTGCTGGCTGTAGCGTCTGGCTTTTTTCAGCTTTATGACTGAAGATGGTAGCTTGAAACCCCTCACAGGAGATTCACTGTACTCTCATGGAGAGTCTTCGCTCTGCGATTGGCTCTGCAGCATGTAGCATTCTGGGGAGAGAAACAATTAGAAATGGAGAATTAAGGACACTGATGCAGAGCAGGACATCTCTAGGGTTGACTTATCCAATGCAAATTCAAGTGCTTTCATACCATCTGGTATTATCAGAAAAAGGGGGCAGGAACACAGAATAACTCTGGCTAGCTGGACTCATTAGAAATGAAGGCCAACCTAGCAAAAGACAGAGCACGAGGGGGTTACCTGTCACTCGTGAAATAGTCCACAATAAACTCTATAGAATATAATCGCAAGATAAATTAATACATTAATGATGGCCCACATCTGAAAGAAGGGTGACTATCATCAGAAAACAAATAAGATTTAACTGGCTCACCTGCTGCTTTCAGTCCAGTGGGCCGAGAAGGAAGAAAGGCTTTTTCATTGCATCCCCCGCTCAGACTTCAAATAATGCTGTACAACAGCGGGGTTCCGACTGTGGACCTGGCAAGTCCTGCTGAGCTCCCTCTCTCAGTCTCTAGGGCAAGCCAGTCAACTTTGAAATTTCCCTGGCAAGCCCAGGAAGTTTGAAACCTCTCCAGATGTGGCTACAGGGAAGGACGCATGGGCAGCCCCTCTGGCTGACGCCTCTTCAAGTGGCTACTGTCCATTCTGCTGCTCGTCAAAGTCTTTGGCTACAGATGGTTTGCTCTGGCCTCCTGGGTTGTGTGTTGCTATTGGGATCTCTGCTTTTTGAATTCATGACCTTTGAACAGCTGCTTTAAGTGCTTTATTGCAGCTGTGTTCAGTCACCAGTTCCTCTGTCCGGCTTCTGTCGGCTGCTCCTTCAACCACCTTGCAGCTGCCAGTGAGTTCCTTCCCAGAGAGAGGTTTCTTTCAGTGCAAAGCTTTCTAAAATAGTTTCTCTGCGTGTTTCTGAAAGACTGCACCTTTTTATTGTTTTTAATTTTTTAAATCAGGGATGTACTGCAAAGGAAGGCAAGGGCTAAAAATATCTTCTGGCTGTTGTTAAAGAAGAAAGTTGCATCAGGATATCCACTCACAAATCTTCCAATGAAACCTGTAGTTAGGTCCATTAACTGTATCACATTCATAGACATCTTTAAACCTCCCTCGGGATCCATTACAGGAGTTAGCGGAGCTAGCGAAAAACAGGATCGCAGTGCTGTTGCATTTGTACTGGGCAGGCTGAGACTTGAAGAGCGCCTCTGGAGGTTCTGCCTTTTCCCAATTCTCACCCAGACTTTGACCTAAGTATGTTCCTACACAGGCCGCTTCCACGTTAACCTCATAAAATGGACGCTTCACCGCCTTGTTGCCTGAGGCATATGGAAACAAAGCGAGTCATATGGGACCTCCCGGGCCATTTAGTCTGGCCCCTGGCTTCAGCGGCTCCACTCATGTAATCCCCAACATGTAATCCATCTTCCCTAAACACCCTCACTGATGGGGTCTCAACTGCCCAAGATCTGAAGGAAGCCCATTCCATATCCTAGGGGTCCTAACCATCAGTTGCTGCTTGGAAATGGTGAGAAGGACTGCTGTCTTTCATATGACTCATCCATATTTGTGCACATCCAGGAGGGGGATGGAAATTGGAGTCCCCGGTCCAACCTCCATGCACCCTCCTGAGTGCAAAACTGAAAGTTCTCTCTTGGGTGAATTAGAGGTTGATGCATGGGATACTGCTGTGCCTGCTTATAGGCATGCATGCCCCCAGTTCAGACTGGGACTGTGGTGGTCCTGGAGGGAATGGGATGAACTTTTTCATTTCATTTCATTTCATTTATTTATTTATTTATTTTATTTATTAAAACATTTCTATGCCGCCCCTTGCCGAAGCCTCGGGGCGGCTCACAGCATAGAATAAAAGACTCAATAAATTAAGATAATAACAATTAAAATATATACATTAGAATAAAATAAGCCGCCCTGGCCAAATAAAATTCAATAGTATTAACATTTAAAATGCTGCTTAAATAAAAAGGTCTTCGCCTGGCGCCAAAAAACAAACAACGACGGCGCCAGGCGGACCTCTCTGGGGAGCACATTCCATAACTTAGGCGCCACCGCTGAGAAAGCCTTCCTCCGAGTAACCACCCTCCTAATTTCCTTCACTGAGGGCTCCAGGAGGAGGGCCTCTCCCGCTGATACCATATTTCCCATGGAAGATATATATCTTCTGCAAAATTCCATCTTCTTTCTGGGGGATTTAAAAGCATTAAAATGACAGGGTGAGAAAGTAATTCTCCTCCCCAAGGAATGTCGTAGTCTTGTCCATATGGCTTACGTGGTGGTTAAAAAAATGCATGGAATGCATAGCTCCACAATGCATGCTAGAGAGCATGTTTAGGTAGGCCTTGCATGTGCGTACAAAAGTGCATGCATGTGCACTTGGGCACCCACAGGTTTCTTCCACAGGATTTGTAATCCTGCCAAAAGGCCGTGGTTGCACAGATAGTTTACTCTAAGTCTATTCCTACCAATGACAGTGCAGAGATTCAGGGAAATGGTAAATGGGTGCAAATTTATTTACCCCTCCACGTGTACCCTGAGCACAGATCTACGCAGAATGAAAACAGCTACTGTCCTCTGTAGATATATGCCTATCAAACTGTTGTAAGGCATTTAAAAAGCATACTTTTGTGTACAAATGAGGAACTGGGCTTAGCCTTTAGACATGCGGTAGATACAAATGAATATAGAAAACTGAACCAATGATGCAAGAACACAAATTCAGTTTGGAAGCCACTTAAACAGTGATGGAAGGTGTGATATCTTAGTGAAATTAGGGGAAAAAAGACATTGCACAATAACTCTTAGGGTTCTGACAAACCAAAGTCCTTTTGAAAAACTGCTTATCAAGATATCTTCCCCTGTACACTATGATATCTTGTTCGCTATATTTTTGTTCATTCTTTTTCATAAGAATTCTGCTACAGCAGCTCCTATGCCTTTCAGCAAACTGATTTTGCATCTATATATTCTTCTACAAGGACATATGGTGAGGAGATTTTATTTGCTTGTAATAAGAAACTCCTCTCTCTGTTGTCAGAGAAAACTGAAGCAAACCATTTCTATAGAAAGTGTGAAGTGCAAAGAACAAGGCGTTGATTCCTATTAGAATAATTTGGGCCACAGCCCGGAATGGCTCTTTCTGGGGTTTCCTGAATACTGGGCGGTTATGGCAGATACTTTAGAAAAAATCTGGCTACAAAAATCTTCTTACCAAAAATAGACTCATCCTATGGATGGCCTGCATCGATCATTCCTTAGGTGTCAACACTGCCAGAAGGGAATATATCTTTGAGGCAGTATTGGCTTCTTCTATTTGCAATCTAATGTTGAAAAGGTTTATGAATGATGACACTGTAATAGTAAACCATGAAAATCTTCCAGCATGTGCACTTGGGCACCCACAGGTAACTATGGATGTAGGACACTATGATTACTACTACACAACTGCTTTTCCTCTTCTTTTACAGATACGTCAATCTTATTATTCCTTTTTGAGGAAATTGACTTCTTTTCCTTACTACCTGGAACAAGGGCCATTGCTAATGATGCAAAGTTTTTGAAGGGCTAAAGACACAGCTTTAGTAGCCAGCTGAAAAGCTGACAATGGCCACGGAAATAGTCCAGGAGAAACAGTTATAAGAACCTGTTCAGACAATAACAGTCTTGCTAAGATCTCATCTTTGATGGCATGGAAGGGGGCTCTTGAGATCCTGCCGTGTCACCATGTAGGTGATGTCATGTGTGTTAGACACATCACCTAGTAAGTGTCTAACACGTGGATCCAGCTAATTTCTATTTTGCATCTACCCTTTGAGGAGGTGGTGGGATCTTGGAAATGAGGTCGATTATTCCTACTCTTATGCATTCCCGTTGAATGTTCAGTGGGGTATACTGCCTCACACACAATCATGTGTAGGACCTAATGACCACGATCACCAATATGGAAACTAGGCTTGCATTAAACGAGGAGTATTTGTGGGGAGGGGGAACTGATACAGAGGAAGATAGTATATTTTCCAGTGGTTCTATGTAAAAGTGTCCAAATGATGGTGCTAGAGAACATGGAAGAGCACTTTGAACCTGTCACTTGCCTTAATTCTTAAAAAATCTGCCACCCAAAATGGTCATAGAACAGAGCAACCATCTGAACTAGAAATGTATGGACTGCTGTTCTAAGATTGATTTCACGAGTGAAAATAGTGACAATGTTGGAGAGGAGCAGTCGGAAGGGAGCACAATCAAACTTTTCCGGCTGAACTTTTCTCTTTCTTCACAAACAATGGCAAATGTAATGCCGTGGCCTGATATTTAACGGTGATGTTCATAGCATTACTGCCTGACACCAACCTACATTTCTTTTTGGCACCAAGTTAAGGCTACCCTCTGTGACAGGGCATTTAATTGGTTATTACACGGGGGCATTGTCAACTGCTCAGCGGGGTTTGTGACTTAATTTGAACAAGTCATTGTAGCTGTTTAAATTTGGCTTTTGATTTTTTTATTATAATGTTACGATGTATTGCATTTTAATGAATTCTTATTGCATTTTTTCTGTTGCAAGCCACCTAGAGAGCTTTGGCTATTGGGCAGCATAGAAAGATGAACAACAAGCAGCATGGAGAAGGCAAGGGCAAGTTCTTGTAGCTGGACATGAAGCAAGGCTTCAGTGACAGACATTTCGAAAAAAGATCCTAGAAGGAATTCGCCAGCCCTCTGTAACTGGAGACGTGCGCAGTCAGATCTCAAGGGCCACTGCTTGACCCCGGGTTCAGATAATTATGATCACAGAGGCTCGTTGACACCATGATACTATGGTTTTGTGAGCCCATGACATTCCGTCGGAGCAATGCATTTGTCATTATTCCCCCATGGCTTTTTACTATTTGTGTCAGAGTCAGCCAAGAAATTTGCCCCTGAGGAGGAAAAATATGAAAGGCACCCATAATGTTTTTTCAGGGTCTGAATTTATCTCCTCCTAACAGTTTGTTTTAAGGGATTGCTCATAGCTCAGTGGCAAAGCACATCCTTGCCTGCAGAAGTCACCACTTCAGTTCTTGGCACTTCCACCTCAGGAACACGTTAGCAACATTTCACTCAGAGAGTGCTTGAAATCTGTCATCCTGCTGTTTCTGCTTGGTGCATTCCATTAGCTGCTTTCAGTTTTTCCACTGGAAAAGCAGGGCCATTTATAATAGCTAGATAAATCCTCCCCAACTAGATATTTTGGACAACAACTCCTGATATTCCTGATAATTGGCCATGATGGCTGGGGCTGATGAGTGTTGAAGTCTGGAAGCCAACAGGCTGGGGTAGGCTAAGTTTGCCATTATAAATGGCCCGTCCAGCCAATGTTCTCTGGTATTTTAATATGATTAAATTAATCATCTGCAGTGGACACATTCAAGTCTTTATATTGACCTAGCTATGTCACGTGAGACTCGTATGCCATTCCTAGCAGACTTTCCCTGCTTTTTATATTCAGGTTTATCATTCATATTAAGCCAACAGTAGTGATCCAAATAACTTGTTTAGAAGTGGTTCCTAAAGCAATGCAGCGGAATTTAAGATTGCATGTAGTTTACAGGTACAGATGTGCATGCCCATACCCATCATTCAAAATAAAAAGCCAAATTCTGCAACCTGTATATATCATGAAACTCAGACTATGTATGTTATGCAAAATGAAGGAAGCCATTCTGCATTTGATAGTTATAGGAAGAGGATAAATAAAAGGCTGTGTGTGTCACTGAAGCCTGCTGGAAATATTCAGCAAACCCACATCCGCCACCAGCCACACACTTTCAAGAGCTATGGCTTTGTGCTAAGTAGAATCATTTCAGAGTAGGAGATAGTCCCAGCTGATTGCCTTCACCTGAAGTTCAACATACACCTTTTGAAAGGTATATATATCTGTCACAGGGTATGCGTTCAGACGGCCAACAACTAGCATTACCAATAGCATAGCTATTCCACTTTTTTTGCCTGAACAGACCTTTTGTGGCAGAAGAATGGTTGGGGAAAGATGGGAGAGTTCAAAGTAGGTGCTGACATCACCTGGATTTCCTATTAAATTCTGTGAATTTGGTGGGGTGATGTACAATACACGTCTTGTTGAAAAACCTCAGCATCTGAATATCCTGATCGTCACACCATGCATAATGTATACATCTCCATCATGTAACACACTCTTGCCTCCCCCCACAACTAAAAAGTCCTTTATGTTTTAATCTTTTCTTGTGGGGGAGTTGCTCCAGCCCCCTAATCAATTTACCTGTCATCTTCTGCACTTTATGCACTGTCACTTAGAAGGGTATCTTTTTCCACTTCTGCATTAATCTATTTTAGGAACAAAAAATTGCAGGAGAGATCACATTTTAAACATTATTTTCTTTCAAAATGCAAATTCCACGTAGTATTCAATCTCAAAATTAAAATGCATAGCATATTTTACAGCGTAGTGTGAGTTTTTGGGGGGAGCTGACAACCATGTTGTAACATTTGGAGAAGTACAAAATATGAGGAAGAGCTGTTTCAAGCCAAATGTTAGTCCTAGAGGTGAATTAATCTCAAAATTTGCAGACACTGTCTGCAGAGACTGAATTCTGTAAATGTACAGAGTCCAAGAATATGCATGCTGAGTACAGACCGACCAGTATCAACAAACAAACAAAAACCCAAACTGACGTAGCTCAGTCTCATTCTTTATAATCAACATTAGAGTCAATCAATATGTTTGGCAAGGCATGGAGAGGTCGGGGTTCCTTAACTTGTGCTTATCTATTACACTGCGGTTTGCATGGCGATTTGCAAGAAAGAGGGGGAAAAGAAAAGGAAGCGGCCAACTTGTCTGAGCATTGCCAACTCTGAGTCTGATCTAAAGGAGGATGACTGTACCACCCTCAACAGTACCTCCGTCATATCTGGGTTGGACTTTATTTTCCTGGCCACCACCCAGTCCAGTACTGTGACATTGCACTGATTAAACAAAGGGGTGGGCAACTTTGGGTAGTCCAGAGTTCAGCACTGGACTCACCCAGGGATGTACTGGTACCACCTGCAGTGGCAAAACAAAAATAAAGTAAAATAATCAGTGGTTTGCCACTTCCATGGGTCATGTTTGATTAAAACAAGGTAAATTGGGCAGCTCTGAGACTCCAGCAATTTGCTGCCAGATTTCATGGGCAAACTGCTAGGGTGTGTATGTCTGTCTATGTGTGTGTGTTTTCACCACCACACTGCCGAATTTCAGTAATGTTGGGGTGGCAACAGCAATGGCGAGGCCTGCATTCAAGGCCATGGGAAAGCCATAAGAGGTACTTCCATGACCTGACTTACTTCTGGTGAAAATCAAAACCACAACAGCCCAGAACAGATTTCCATATCAATGGGATACTCATGATGGCTAACTCTCCAGATGGCCCCAGTTAGCAGTTTCATGCAGACTTTAAATTTATTTATTTATTTGCTGCATTTCTATACTGCCCCACAGCCAAAGCTCACTGCCATAGAGGATAAGATAGAGACTTGTAGGGCCACTGCACATAAATACCATGGGGCTGAGTAGAAATCCAGCAGCACCACCATTCAGGTCTGAGCTGGAAGCTCAATTGATGGGACTGAAATCTGGGGACGGTCCAAGGGTTGCCAGAGCAGGCTTAATATGGTTCCTAGTTCTGTGTTTGCCATTGCAGGCTTAATTTGGCCCTTGCTTTTAGTCAAAGGATGTCTAAGCGGCTGTTTCCTTGGGCACACCAGTGATGACCCGAATTTGGATGGCTTTAGAGGGTATTTAGTCAGATGCATGGAGAAGGAGGACTCAGTGGCTACAGGTCGTGATGTTCTCTCCAGTCACCAGAGGCAGCATACCTGTGTATGCCAATTGCTGGGAACATAAACGGGAAGGGGCTATCCTGTCATGTCCTAGTGGTGGGCTTCTCATGGCATCTGGATGGCTACCATGGGAACAGAAAGCTGGCCTTTTGCCCTTTGGCATGGCTATTTTTATCCTCTCCAGACAGAATAGTTTTAAAACCAACCAATTAATGCTAGCTGCTACCCCAGTGCATCATTCTCCCCTCGAATATAGATTCCAGCAGAAGCGTGGCTCCAATTTCAAAGACTTCATCAACTTGCCCTATCGGCATAGCCTAAAAGTTATTTAAAGACACATGGTAGGGTGCTTCCGACAACACAATGCCTTATTGATTTGGGTATCCTGGTGGCCCCCAGCTAGTTTCAAGTCAGCTACTTCCAGCAAAAATTAATTAGCGCATTTAAGTGGAGAGGTATAGAAATGTCTGCCTGGATATATTCATGCCAGTGAAAGCACAGCAGCCTGGTGTGCTTGTTGGGAGAAGTGTGAAAGCTGCCCTGGTTCACTGCCAAGTGCCATATCAATCTCTGCACATAAATAAAAGACAACATTAATTTCAAGGGGGAAAGCCATGCAGAGCAGTTTAAACGCTCGGTCACTAGGGCTCTTCGGCTATGATGCATTAGATTATTTGGAATTCAAATGCCATTCTCCAGAAGAGGAGGGAGAAATAGAAGGGAGAGAATAGAGTTTATGTGAATAGAAACCTTGGATAACTGCCTCAGATGTACTTATACAGGTCACTGCCTTCTACATTTTTACAGTGGCAAATCTTTTAGAAACCATGCTGTGCTTGCTTTCTTGCTAAGAGAACATACTGTTGGTCTCCTGAAGGCTGCTGTCAATATTCAGACTGCTTTCACTAGCTGCAAAATGGGATTGGAAATTAACAAGGCAGACGTTGGCAACATTGGCTGAAATGTTTAGATTAGTCCTGGGGATCTTTGGACACACAACTTGACACAGCTCATTTCTGACAAGGGGAGGAGGCATTTCGCATGCATCTGGCTGGATGTTTCCTGCCTCTTTTCTCCTCTCTGCAGTCTTAAGTCACTGCTGCACTCGAAGGTTTCATACCACCTTTGGAACGCCAGACAGCGAGGTGTCCCTGCTAGTGTTGCTATGCAGTTTTCTGTCCTGTCCTTCATTCCAGAGCAAGAATAGCTTCAGTGACAATCATTAGAGAGAATTAGAGAAAGAAAAGGCAAGTGCCTGTGGTAGGCCAACTCCTATTGGCACAATCTATTACAATATTGAACAGAGTGTCAGAAAAAATTAGAATCAGAGGAGAGCTTATTCTTTAATGTCACTTAATCATCATCAGGTGAATCGAAATAGATAATGAACATGTCAGTGTGGGCAGATGTTGCACTGCCTTTTTCAACACAGACCCAGCAGGGATGTCATTCTCGCTAGCACCTTAGCAGTACTTTTCTGCAGTCAAACTCTAGCCCCACATTAATCTGACGTAAATATGCCTTCAGGTTTGATTTCGTTGCCATATCTGCTTCCCAATGAAATGGCAAAGAGTTGCTAAAACAGGAAGACTTGTGATATTTTTAATTGTGTTCTATTTTTTTAAAACCATTTAACCCATTTTAATTTTCTCTGAAAGCTTGCCTTGAGTGCAGATATTTGGTACAAAGACAGGGTAAAAATAACATCAAATTTAAAAAAAATCTGATGTGATTTAAGCATCAGCAGCACAGCAATTCCATCACAGATCTTTTGACTGAAATTTTGTATCTCCCCTACCTCACCACCCTAAGAAAAGGTAAATCTTAGGCATGGTTATTCTCAAACCTGTTGCTGAGACAGTGGCTGAGTTTACCTGTCCTGACAAGCAACCCTGTATGTGTTTTTTTCACTCCAACATGCCTGACAGACTAGCAGGCTCGTGGTGGCGACTCTCCTCACTCCTGTCATCTCCCCTCCCAGCAGTATCCTAGGAAAACCACTGGGAGGGATGAGGTTCCCCTCTGTGCAGCCATGATTGCAAGCTGGGTCTGGCTTGCTTTGGAGGTCAAGCAGTCTCGGCTGCACCGACAGCATTCTTGCCCCGAAGCATTGCAAGAGGGTGAGGGGGTTGAGCAGGCAATTCACTGCACAGGGGCCGGTGACCCATGCTTAGGCAAGGGGGGAAATCAGCTGGGGGACCCTGCAGAAAGCAGGGACACGGATCCCCCCCCCTCCATGGTACCTGCGAGAAGCCGCTCCTCTGCCCAGCTGGGGACCTTTCTCTCGCAAGCAGGAGAGAAAAGGTGGGGTGGGGGGAGCAGGGGAATCAGCCGAGTGGGGCTGCTCTCAGTGTGGCACTACTTCTTGCACATGGGGGGGGGGTTCTTCCAGGTGTGGGGGCTGTGGAGAAATCAGCTGAGCAATGCCGCTCCTTCCCTTCACACTGCCCAGCTGATCGTCCTCTCCTTCCCAAAGAATATCTTTAATGCAGGAGACAGGCAGCACAGGACACGCTGATGCCCACACAAAAAGCGCCTGTCCATGGTGCCACTCACTCGGCATGAGTGGAAATGAAGGTGCTCCCAAGCAACTCTCTGCTTCCAGCCTTCGTATCCATCCATGGTTGCTAAAGACCAAGCTAACCATGCTGAACTCTGTGGCTTACCATGGCATACAAACCTGACAGAGAAAACATGCTCAGTGACCAAAGGAAGCATTCCTTCAATAAATTTAGTCTGAACTGCAGTTTTGTCCATTGTTTCCCCCACATTTTCTTTCTGTCCTTGCTTTTGCAGCGTCAGTGTCAAGGAGAGGGCCCAGGGGCCCTGCAGCTTTTCTTATTAATAGAGAGCTTATTAACAGCTTCTCTCCCCAGTCTCCACGCACCCGAGAGTTGATCAATAGTTTGGCTAATAGTATAGTTCAAGCGCAGGATAACAGAACATCATTCCCACCAATAACAACACAAAAATCATTCTGGCTCAGCTTAAATCCTCATAATCTGGCCAGGGCGACTTCTTTTCTCTTTTCTTTTCTTTTCTTTTCTTTTCTTTTCTTTTCTTTTCTTTTAAACTTTTCTTTTATAACTTCTTTTATATCATTTATATTTTTATTTATTTTATATTATTAATTTTAATTTTTTATTGTTATTTTTGTATTGTATTGTATTTTATTGTGTTGTAAGCCACCCCGAGGCTTCGGCAAGGGGCGGCATAGAAATGTTCTAATCATCATCATCATCTATGAACTTAATATCCACACCCCGCTTAAAATAACATGGGTTGGAGGAATCAAGTCCACCATGCCATGAATCAAGTCTCACCCAACCAAGTCCACTATGCCACGAATTAAAACACCACTTGGATATACAACATGACTTTGTGTTTTGGATTTGGTATCAGCAATTCCACTTCTAGCAAAGACGTGCCTCTCACCCCTTCTCTGACTTTGTCGAGATGGGTCAAGTCGAGTAGCTAGACCACCACATCAGAGCAGTGGAGACACACCGTGGTGGAAAGTGACCTGAAGTTCATTGTTACGCATGAGATATGAGACATGCACACGTAAAGAAATCAACAAATAATCTTCCATTTTATTTAATTTATTTAATTTGTCATTTACACCTGAATATATAAATGAGCAAGGACTTGGACCTTGCTAGAGCTTGTCCTCAATAAATCTCCTTCCATGATGCCAATGGCTGATTTACAGAGTGTTGCTATCCATCTTTACCCAGAAGTAAGCAATCAGGTTTTGCTCCCAAACCTTTCAAGGGACAGATTAAGAGCAATATACACAGTTGACATTAAATGAATCTGAGTAGCTTGTCTGCAAGGTTTCTCCTTAATTAAGACTGAATACCACCGATGAAATGCATTTTCTCCAGCAGATGGCATACTTAGATTACAAATTTCATAAGCACTGAACGATTTGTATTAATAGTATGTTTAACCTATTTTCAAGGGTTGCGCAGGCACAGGTTTAAGCGATTTCTTGCATGTGTGAAAACATCTTAGGGTACAATTCTATGCAGTGTAGAACAGAGAAAAGCCCTACAACTCCCAGCATGCACCAGGGAGAGTTCAGTGTTTCTCTCTCAATATGCATAAGATTGCACCCTTCACCTATTCAATGCAATTCTTGTCTAAGAAAAATTTTACAAAACAAAAATGCAGCAGCAGCCAAACAACAACAAGAATAGATGAACAGGCCCATGTGCAAAATTAATACTGACATCAAATCTATTTGTTGCATCATTCTGACATAAACAAGACCCAACATTTCTGTGTAAGTACAGCTTCTTGGCATGCACAGAAGAAATCGCTTGCTGCCTGTTGTAAGGATTAGAATTTGATCCTGCATTTGGTTTAGCTTGATGGCCTCTACTGGGGTTCTTACACTGATCATATATTTGGCAAGAAATCAAGTGAAAACGTAACGTCACAGAATAGAGATGATCTTCCTTATGCAGTTTAGATGTTAGAGAAATGATCCTGCCAAAAGCAAGGGAAGGGCAAACCCGGAAGCCGGGAGGCTTGTTGTTATGCACTGCATCGATCAGTCTGCCCCAGATAGGGAGGTCTTTGACTCTCAGCAGCCGCAGCTGCCTTGGCATTTGTCATTCTGAAGGCTGGAGTTACATTGCTGGTGTCCTATAAAAGGTTATGGAACCCTGGAAACAGATGTGACCCCAGAAACAATATTCAGAGATGTAAAATAGAGCACTAAGAGGGTCATGTCATGCGCTCAATTGTCATACGATGAGGGATCCATTGAAGTACCGCGTAACGCTCCTCTTGCTTTCCATGCATCTTTTGCATTAAAACCAAGGGGGGAAATAGTTTGAGAAAAGGCACCAGGGCCAGTTGAAGCCTGGTTAAAGTATATGCAAGCCAAGAGAAGGAAGAAGCTCTGCATGTCCCGTATTGTGAACGCTCTGAATGAGGTAACAGCTCCTTTTAGCTATAAAGCTCTATCATATGTGTTATATTGTCATATTATACAACCCTTGTGGTGAGGTTTGAAATGAAGGGGAAGTGCACAAATAAAAGTGCCAGAGGTCTTGAAAAACCCAGAGGAATCCACAATGAGGAGCCATGAGTTTTGAAACAGCATGTCTGTACATTTAGTATCATTTAAATATTTATAAATTGTGCTCTTGCCCCCCCATGTGTGTGTGTTTATGTAATACTCACACATATACCATGACACAGATAAAATAGGAATGCAATGCAAGAAAAAGCGCCCAAGAAGTATACTGACTTGTTAAATGCGGTGAAATGCATCAAATAAATCAAGCTGAACATTTTCATAGATAAAGGCAAGTTTTTAACTTGAAGATAGAAAGCTATCAAAGATGTAGCTGATCCATTCCATAGCTTGGCTCTCAAAGACCTGTATTTCCAAAAGAGGGAACATGAAGCAAAATATTTTAAATTAAATTGGAGCAATAGTTATCTACATCTCATTTCGTGAAAGCTTTGGCAAAATTAAATGTCCATCAAATCATGCATTGCAGAGCTGGGAATGATTTGATTATTTGCTTTCATATGAGTATGCAGAGTACTGATTCAGATCAGGACCGTGGCACCTTCCCATTTTCATCCCCAAGTTTGTGGGAAAGGGGGTTTAAAATGTCTCCACTGGTGTGTCCTTATTCTAACCCCCATCCTACCTGTCTGGGGAAGAATTTGCTTTGAAGAATACTTAATTTTGCCCCGTGATTTGATGGATGTTCCCTGAGGTGGGGAGGTTTTAAGCTCTTCAACTGATTATGCCTTCGTTGCTGCTCCATGTACATCCAGCCAATGTGGGAGGTCATGGGTAGAGACTGCCATGGATGGAGCACGTATCTCGCTTCCTTCCATAACTAGGACTTTACCAGACTTGGGCATATCCTTTTTGGCTGGAGAAAAGAGATATGACAAGGACTGTCCCCCTTTCCCTACCTGAGCCCATAACAAAGCAGACTGCTTTGAAACAAATGCATTCGGACCATTCGTTCCTTTCTTTCCACCAGGGCGAGGCATGCAGTTTTGCACAGCACTGAGCAACCATGCATAGAATACATGAGTGGGACCCCTCATGCAAGACCCATCCAGCATGGCCAGTGGTGAGGAATTATGGGAACTCTGAGCCAAACATCTAGAGGGCCAAAAGTTGCCCACCCCTGCTGTAAAGTGCACTGCCATGATTATAGCCCATGATAACCACACTCAGGGACTGAGTATGAGTTGTTAAATGTTGAGGCGTTGCTCAAATGGGAGTTTTTGCGTAGCCTGAACCCAGTCAAGATGATAAGTTATGGGGTAGAACGCATGGTTCACAACCCAACAACAAACCCTTTGTCCTCCTTATGGGTTCCTTGTGGTTAACAAGCCATGGCTTGTTAGTGAAGCTGAGTTCAAACACGATTAGTCATGGTTCTACAACAGCCCACATTTAACCCTTCAGTGTGGATGTTGTTGTTGTCTGAACCCAATCAGTGTGTGAAAGTCACCTGAAAAACATGTACACTTGGACTGTGAGGAAGACAAACAATGGAAATGATCTGACTGTGAGCATCCATTACCTGGGTGTTCTTTTCCTCATGTATTCTCACAATCACCCATGAGAAAGTGTCAGGCAAAGGTACGTTGACTAAGTTCAAGTTCAACTAAGAAGCCCATGTCTGAGAGAGGATTTGACTGCAGTCTCCCAGTCCAAGTCTCGGCACTCTGAGCTACATCTCCAGGCTTTATGTTGCTGCTTGATGTATTGATGCATTTATGACTTGTCCATGTTTCAGTCTGTGGCTGTCATGTGCTACATATAGGGCTCCAAACGTGTTTTGGACACTGCTGTGCTGTTAGATCCCTGCAACGATTGCATTAACATCCCTATAATGTGGTCAATGGAGCTGAACCAGGGGGAGTTAGATGAAACTCCCACAGATTGTGTAGGCTGCATTATCTGCATTGCACTGATGCACTAGATTTTGCTGTCCTGCTATTTTTCAGAAAGCAAAATTCTGTCAAGCATATTGCAACACATGTTACCCTTGAAAGTTCAGTCTCTTTTCCTGGCCGTTCCCCATGTCCTTGCTAATCAGATTGTCATCCGGGTTGTGCTAGCCAAGGGCACTTCTTTTCTGCAGAATTGTTATGGCTGAGAATCAAGGATATGCAGTGACATTTGTATGCAAAATGTGCGCTATTTGTTTAGCTAGCAGCCAGATCATTTAACATGAGAATTATCAATGTGAATGGAGTGGAGGAAGGTGCCTCTTTTGTAGCTCAGGCACAGGCGAAGGGAGATCTATCCAAGAAATGACTCTGCTTGAATCAAAATCAGTTTTTTCCCATATTTTTCAGCAATAGAAAAGATGATATGGTTCCTTTACAGCTTGAGCATAGGAGCTGCTACACTTGCAAGTTAACTTTTAGGAGAGGGTAGTTTGACCGTTGTCACACTGCATAATGTCTTTGTTCTGGCACCATGGGCTGCTTTGATGGGAATCCTGGGTTCCATATTGGTGAAAACTGCCACCATCAGATATGGTGGTGTAATAGTATTTTACAAAAAAGATCACACAGAATTGATGAATAGATGGAATATGAAAAAACAGGATGCACATCCAAAGAACAGGAGAAGATATGAATCTGTCTTATGCTAAATTAGATCAATGCTCCATTTTCCTCAGACCTGTTGAGAGATCTGCAGGGTTTCAGGCAAGTTTCTTTTCTAGACTTACCTGGAGGTACCAGGAAGTGAATCTGAAACCTTACTCATGCAGACCATGTGCTCTACCACTAAGCTACCACCTCATCCCCAAATTGTAAAACCAAGCTGCAGTGTAGGAAATTTTGCAACCCCTCTGAGAAAATATATTCTTCTGTTTCTTCTGTACTGAAGGAGGCTTAGTCATCACACTCACCAGGGGGTTTCATGCTCTACGCCATATGGGCAGAGTGAATGCTCTTCGCCAAAGGCATTCATGGTCATGGGAACATCAGGTAGGGAGTTCCCACATGGTTAATCCACTATTACTTTAATGATCCCATCAGGATCCCAAATTGTGGGGAGTGTTCTGCTCACGTGCAATTGAACACCAGAAGAAATGTTGTTTGGATCACCCATTCCAAAGTGGTGAGGGTGAGGATGAAGGAGTATTGCCTCCTATGGACAGAGATATTTAAAATGGGGCCTGCCAGCACATACAGCCCCATACCTGCCTCGAGTCTTCCCACATTTTTTGGGACAAGTGAACAGGGCTTCAAATATTCTATGTTTATGGAATATTTTATTGTAAACTGGCAAATAAACGTAATAGATAGATAAGTACGTGGTTTGTCCCATAGTGTAGGCAACTTACATATAGCACAAAGTAAAATAAAATATATTTAAAAATCATCAGAAAAGCCAAAAGAGGATACTAAGAGCGCAATTCTATGGACTTGCCCCAAACTCAGAGGCTCTCAGAATGCCAATACTTTGCCAGGCCGATGCCAGGAGGAGTGGCAAAAGTGATCTTTGCCTCGTGGTCCTCCAACCTCCTTCATTTTTATTAGATGCACTTTTCAGCCCATCTAGCAAGGGCACTTCAGAGGAAAAGGGAAGGAGAATAGAGGAGGCACAGGAGAAATCATATTCTGGCTTGTCCAGTCTCTTCCCCTCCCCACTCAGCAGAAAACATCTCCCCCCCCTTCCCTTTTTTCTCTTGCAAGAAAGATGGCTCTCAGGCTCCTGTTTTAGTGTGGAGCACTATCTTGGGCCTTTGAAGGGGTTTCCGGTGTCCTGTGGTCTAAAGGAAACTCACCCAGGAACCGTAGGCTTGCTGTCTAAACTGCTTGGCAGCTGGACATGTGCATATTTATATGTCTAGGGGCAAATTTGGAAATAATAACAGCCATTTCAATAGAAATGCAATACATCTGATTATACTATAGAAGACCTACCACATGAGATGTGTGGCTATTGAAGGCTTGTCCAGGTGCTGATGGGCACCTTCGGAGCTTCTGGTTTCCCTCCTCGGGGTTCTTTGACTTTAAACTGGGCATGGGCTTAACATAGCGAGTGCCTTCATATGGAGGACTGCTGTATTCCAGCTCCCCAAAGTAAATGATGTCCTCTGTAAAGTAGGAGATCTGCTCATTCTGTGTGGTGAGCAGTAATTGCCTGCATAAAGGGAGGCAAGATGAATCGTGACGTTCACCCTGAATGGCAGAAGAATGGAATATATCGAAATGTGAGATATATTTTGGTTGCCTTCAATTATCCAAAGCAAGGAGAAGCATTAGATCTTTTTATGGACAGAAATAGATCTTTCTGGATGATTTAAGCTGTAGTGCTCCTGAGCCGAGTGTGACCAGAAACTCTTTTGCAGAGAAGAAAGCCTCTGTAATGCTCTCCGAAACAAAACACTCCATGTCCTCAAAACACAACAGGAATCCATGTAGCACAAAGGAGTGCTTAAGAAGGAACCCTCACTTAGCTTTCTACATTTTGGGAGGCTTTTCACACCTTTGGTGCCATCAACTCAAAAACAGCCCACGAGGCATCATGTAATTATACTTGAGATGATTGACTGAATCGTACCTTCACTGGCTGAAGCATAAACGTTCTCCCTTTCCTGATCTTGAGACCTGTGGGAAAACTGAATCAACAATGCAAACATTGTACTCCTCCTGTGAAAAGAATAGTGACCAGACCTTAAATGGGCAACAGAGTCATCAAATTCACCCCTTAGACAGGAACATGATACTAAAGATGGGTGACATTAAACATGACTAAAGATGCCTCGTTTAAGCAGCATTCCTGCTACTGTTGCTGGTACCATGCCGTGAAATGAAATGCGTGTTGTGTTGCCATCTTGTTCTGATTTTGTTTCCCCTCACATCTTTATCAGCTGTCATCAGAGGTGGTTGGCCAACTCAACACAATTATTTCATGACACGTTTTGCTACATGTTATGAGAAAGATGGAGAAGAGAACTTAGATGCTGTTTTCAGCAGCCACCATTCATCTCCCATAGCTTCCACCATTTGTGAACATCTTGAACAGTAAAAGTCCTAGGCAGCTGGGGAGCAAAGGTCATGCAAAACATTACTTGACAAAGTTCAGTGGATAAGTCACAGTCTAAGGGAGCAGAGGGGTCTGAGCCACAAATGCCAAACCACACATTCTCCCCAAATAGCCAACAAATTACCCATTTTGCTGAAGGTAAACTGGTGGTGCTCTGTGAACTATCAACACACAGGAAAAATATTCACCCGCACTCCACACCCAGGCCTCTCTCTCTCTCTTAGTCGCTCAGATGCATGTGGGCAAAATACATATGGAGCACAAAGGAAACATCCTCTCATTCTCCAGCTCCCATCTCCAGATGCTTCTTGGCACTTCCTCTAGCTCTTTTGCCTCCTCCCTGCCAAACCCCAGCTCATCTTTTCTTGCTGTTTCTTAGGACTGAGCATACTCTCAGCCACTTACCGTTTTCACTTTATAAGAATTCACCTGGGGCATTTTTGGAAATAGCGACAGTGCTTGAAGCCAGCACTTCAATATCCAAAATGCCAGTCTTCCCGTACTGTTTTGAAGCTTAAAAAATCAAATCAGTAGAGCAGGGAGATGGGCAGATGGATGTCAGGCACCTGAAGTCCATATTTCTCGCTCTAGGTATATAGGCATCCTTCAAGCTGTTCACCATAACCAAAAAAGTGCTGGGAGCTGAAGGATATTTTCTGTCTAAACATTCTTAGCATTGCTCCTTCTTTCTTAGAAGCATTTTGCAATCAGGTTTAGTTTTTTAAAAGTCTTCTCAGTAGTCTCAGCACTCGCGGTAAGTTGTTAACTTCATCATATCCAAGCCTAGAAAATAAAATGAAACAAAAAGTTTTGATGCTAAGCTTTGAGGCTTAACATTTCATTCTGTTTTGCAAACAGGTCTGGGTTTTATTTATTTATTTATTTATTTAGGTGTGCTGGGTGGAGAATGGGTTAGGCAGTATTGCTGTACATCCAGCTCCGTGGAATGTAAATATTGCCACTGTTTATATCTACCTGTCTGTCACTGGAGAAGTACTTTTAAAATATCAAGTCTAATATTTCTTTTCCCATCTTTCAAAGTATTACACAAGCTTTATGCCACTGAAATATTATTTTCAAACAGAATTACTTAGAAGGTACTCCATTTCTACTGAATGCAAACAAGAAAAAAGAAAAAAAGTGACAAAATGTTGGAAGGATGAGCAAAATGTTCTAGCTGAAATTTTAAGAATGCAGAACCCTGTACAGAGGAAACGTGCACAAAGGATCCAAAATAAATGCTGTTAAACCCACAAAGCATATTAAAAACTTGTAATACACAGAAAGGTACATGTTTTATTGGAAGACAATTTAAGATGAGATGTAAAACTAAATTCAATATTCTAGGGACATTCCTTCCAATCCCTGCAAGAGGCTATAAGTCATAGGGTTTAGTCCAGCCAGCAGGAACTGAGATGAGGGAGCAAAGCAAGTTTGCAGCCAGAAAGAAGCTGTGGATGTTTTTGCCAGCAGCAATGCTGGATTATCAAGCTTTCTGCTGCAGGACAAGACTGATACAATCCTCATTTTACAGCAGGCCTCCGAGTACCAGTTGGGGAATGAGAGTGGGAGAGGGGTTTTGCACTCATGACCTGCTTTTTCTTCATCATCATTATTTTTTGGTGTCTCAATAAAACAAACCAGCAATAACATTAAAAATGATAAAAAATGCAATGAAGTGCTGCTGTTTTCCTGCATGACATCTAAATGGATCAATTATGATAGATACATTTTAAATAAGACAGATACACTTGGCTTATTTAAATTGTTATACTTGGAAGTGCTATAGATGGGCTTCAACACAGTCAGACCAAAGATCCATATCTTTATTCATTTCTCTATTATGCCTGAAGACCACCCATTCAAAAATGTGAGGTCCTTAATCTATTGAATTATTGATGGTGATTGATTGTCCTTCCAATATTGCAACACTGGCCTTTTACCTACCTAAAAGGCATTTATGTTGACCTTGTATTAAAAAGTAAATAGATAGTTAAGAGGAACATGTGTATTGGTAAATATTAAAGAGCTTTCCATCACAAAGCGAGAGCCAGTGTGGTGTAGTGGTTAAGAGCATGGGACTGGGACTCAGAGGATCTGGGTTCGAGTCCCCACTCGGCCGTGGAGCCAACTGGGTGACTTTGGGCCAGTCACAGCCTCTCAGCCCACCCTACCTCACAGGGTTGTTGTTGTGGGGATAAGATGGAGGAGGAGAGATGATGTAAGCTGCCTTGAGCCCTTTGTAGGAAAAAGGCAGGATATAAATCAAAAAAATAAAAAAATAAAAAAAAGTGTATCCATATTAGTACCTCCTCCCCAAAAGGGGTAGCCATTGGGCTTTGCCAAAATGTATCGTAGAATAAACATTAGCTGCATTACACCCCCAACAGTTAGTTACTTTAGATAATCCCTTATTAACGAGGCCTTGTAGCATCCGATGTACATGAAACGTAGTTGCCGATTTTTGCTGAATTAGTCATAACCTAAGATCCATAGGAAATCCATCAAGATTTTCTAGATGTGTGTGTGCTGGGACATCTGGGCGAAGTCACAATACAGCCATCTTCCAGAATTCTCCCTTGGAAGACAAACTGAAGAAAGGTGCCTTCTTCAGAAACTCCCCCCACACCACCACCGCTTCTCAATGGGAAGCCCACCTTGCCCCAGGCAGGCAGTCATGACCAAAGTCTCCTTACCTTTCCTCTGTCCAGCCAAGCAGAAGAACGTCAACTATTACCACAGCTGCTTAAGGCTCCTTTTGAATGCACCTTTGGACGGTTGAAGATGTGACAGCACCTGCCGTGATGATGGTGTGTTGCAGTCTGCACAACTTCTGTGATGTTGTTGGAGGAGAAACCGCAACTGTCAAGAATGATGCTATGGCAGCTGATGGTAGCCCAAGCAGTCCCCAGCCCCAGCCCCCTTGCACACACACAGCAGCCAGGCGTGAAGCATGGGAGATCTGTGCAGCTGTTTCTGCACGGATTTGGGAGAACCGTAATCCTACCCTCTCGAGTGCCGCTGCTTTTCCCATGCCTCTGTTCTGGCATAGATGCAAGGATGCTCCCCTGCAGCGGCTGGTCAGAGCTTCCTGTCCTGCAGAGAGCTGCATGGGCAGTAGATACAGCCATGCAACAGATGTGTTTCCCCCAAAGTCCTTAGTGCATGAAAGCTGTGGTGCCCAGGTAGGCAGGTGGGTTTTGTGATGCTGGGGAATAGGAAGTGCTGGGACTAGTTGCAGAAACAGCAGCCCTGCATTCAGCCGTTGGATGCATGCTATGTCAGTGAGACCAGGCTGTCCTGAGGAGGGAAGCTGGGCACCCAGAAAAGGAGCGGAAAGAAGGCAAGGCAGGGAAATGGGATTCAGTCAGGGCAGGTGTGCTCAGGGGTATCTCCTGACGTATCTTGGAACAGGAGCAATACTGGGATGTGTGGGGAGCATGTGGGATGATGGCAGGCGAAGGGTGCTGGAGCAGCATGCAGAGAAGGGGTGCCAGGGGGCCCGACAGCAAGATGTGCCTCCATGCCTAATCATGAAGGTCTTGGGAAACGCTTTGCGGGGACAGCAAGACCGTTGCAGAGGTAGTGCGGGACATGGAAGCCAACTTCATGGAAGCACTAAATGGACTAAACGCTTGGGAAGAAACGCCTCATTGATGTGCTTATGGTTCAGCAAGGGAAGGATGGGCCGGGGAATAGGAGGGCGTGTGGCTGCAGGAGGGCTGCAGCGGAAGAAGGTGCTTTCTGTGGGCAAACGTGTTAACAGGCCAGAGACAAGGCAGGAAGGCAGGCAAAGAGAGCACTCCCAGGACACTGCAGATCAGTGAGGAGGAGACAGGTGAAGCAGTGCGCACTGGGATTGAAATTGAAGTTCAGGTGCAGTGGCTGATGGGATATGTGTCCCCTGGGAGGTTTGAGGACGGAAGCCACAGAAACCGCTTCATCGCCTGTTGGTAGATCATGGCGAAAAAATGTTGAACGATGGTAACCAAGCAGGTTGCTCACTGTGAAACGTCTCATTGTCCAAGGAATGGTAGAACTGAATGTACAAGGCCCAAGATACTGTTGCTAGGAAAGGGGTATAACACAGTCTACTGAGCGGCACTTCCCAAGTAATGTAATGCAGTTTTAGATACGACTGGCAAATAAAGAGTGTGTGTGACACACACACAGAGACACACTCTAGTTTCCCTTCAACATCATTCCCTTGGGGTGCACTTCTTTGGAAGTGCCATTGAATCAGTGAGGCCTACTTGTGAATAGAACTGAATATAATTTGACTGTTATTGTTACCCTTCAAGCTGGTATTTAGCTGTTCAAGCATGCAAACCTGCTTTAGGAAATAATATTCCATGCACATAGAAAGCCAGCTTGTCAGACTGGCTGAACCTTCTCCTCGATGAGCTATATTCCAAAACACAGGGACTATTTTCTCCCCATGCAAAACAGCAGCAACACCCCAGATATATTCTGCTTGAAGTAAATTATTGTAGAAAGAAAATGGATAGACAGTCTCCAACTGAAGATTGTGGAACTCAATTTATTGAGTACAATTTTAAACCCTGCTCAGACTCTCTTTTTTGCTTTTATTTTATCAGTGAACACTAAGACTCTCTTGCTATAATTAAAAAGAAGACAAACTTCAAAAGAACTTCCCCTGACTTTTGCCTTACAGTGCTTTTCAGAATAAATGCCTGGACCCATAGACACTGCACAGAAAGTTGCCTGCTTTGTACAATATTTCATCTGCTGAAAAGCCCATTTCCCTTCCCCCAAACTCTTAAGTATTTTTTTAAATGTACAAATTGATTGGACAGACTGCATTACCAAAATAAATTACCTGGGATGCCTTGCTTTAATTGGTTTCTTTCCCCTTGTCTTAGAAGGCTTTGCATTTTCCTTCTGCTTGAAAAATGTGCATTATAATGTAAGATGCAGCGTTGTCAGATTATCTCATGGAGGTGATTGAATAATCCATTTCACTGGCCAGAATGACTTACAAGCAAGCCCTCCTGTGCAGGGACCTCTGAAATCTTGCTTACTAATGTTCTTTCACTTCTTTCTTTCTGTTTACAGATGAAGCAGGCATTCTGCAGGAAAGCTCAGTCTTCCTGGAGAAGGAAGAGGTGCTTTGCAGCCATGTGACTGCAAACTCAGGAAGGCAAAGAGCACAATGCTTCCCGTCCAGGTACTGCTGCTGATCGTATTTCAGCACTGGCAACAGGACAGTGGAGCTGGGACAAACCCTAGCAGAATCCACCCTCTGGTGCTCCTGGACCTCTAGTTGTGCTTGGCCTGGTCTTGCAAAGTGAGCTGAACCAGGAGGAAGTCCGCTCAAGGAATAAAGGTTGCACAACCCAAATGGCTGCTAGGCGTGGCACAGAAGAGAGATGCTGCTGCTGGTCACGTGGGGCTCCATTTCTGGCAAGCCCCATGCAATTCCCAGCAGCTTCTTCCCCCTGTTCGCCATGCATAACAGCCATTTGGGCTGCTGCAGCTGCTGCAGGAGAGGGTTGCTGCTGGTGCTGCGGAGAGTGGGGCATGATTCCAGGCAAGCGCCCTCTGAACACCAGGCAAGCTTTGCTGGAACTGGGATTCAGGGCAGCTGCAAAGTGGCCTGGAGTCTGGGGCCAAGCCTAAGCAGGCTGAGAGATTTCCACCCGCAGATGGATTCCTCACACATGCATGCGGGACAGCAGACTCCACTGCACATGAAGGCAGCCGGTCAGCTTAGAAAGAGCAGGGCAAGCCGGATGGAGCACTCCGCCCGACCCTTTGAGCCCTTGCCGCCACTCTGTGTCCCCAGCTCAGCATCTGCCGCCTGAAGCGTGTGCCTCAAGAGCCGGCCCTGAGCAGACAGACCAAGCTGGCTGGAAAGCTCTCTCTATCCCCCCACTTATATTCCAGCAGGCATGTTCTCCCCACCACCTCCAAGCTGTCCAAGCTGTTCTAGAGAGGGCTGCAGCCCCCGGCCCCTACATTTAGTGCCTCAAGGATCAGATTCGTAATTTGGAATGCTGTTGTATCCAGCATTGTCACTGGCTATGCAGACGGCTTCAGTGGCATGGAGCACTTTTTATCAGCTCAGGTTGACGTACCAGCTCGACGGCCTACAGATAACCTAACCACAGCGCCTCATGCTCTGGTAAACCCTTGAAGCTGTTCAAAAGTTGTAGCTGGTGCAAAATGTGGCAGCCACACGAATGACAGCAAGCAGAAGGACCAAGCACAGAACACCTTTTCTGGCCCACCTGGCCTGACTGCTGGAATGCTTCTGAGTGCAAGTTGGGGCACTGCTTTTAACTTTAGAGTCCTACATAGCTTTTTTAAAAAACCTTATTGACCCCTACAATATCTGACATACAGCTCTCCTAGTGCAAGTGACCCACATGCTATGTTCAAGACCTAGCACCTGCCTCCCACTGCTTCCTCTGAGGGATGCCAGTCTGGGGTCTTTTCAGGGGAGCCTCTCCAGTTATGGAACCTGTTTCTTACTGAGGTCCACCTGGTACCAAATCTAACATCTTTCCATCGCTAAACGTTAAAACTGTTCTCTGTGACAGGACTTTAGCTTTGCTGTTATATTGGGGCATTGTGCCCGCTGTTTAACAGATCGTGTAGTTTAATTTGATCTGCATTATATATATGTGTGTGTGATTCAATTTGATCTGATATATATATATCTTATTGCATGTTTTGTTGTAAAACTCCCAAATGGCTTCTGGTATTGGGTGATACTGGAGTGAAATTAGTAACAACAGCAATAATAATGACAGTAATATGGGGCAAAAAGATTTGGGAGCTTGGCTGGTTGCTCCCGGGAGTGGTTTATGCTTCCAGTATTCTTCTGGGTACAATTCAAAGTGCTTATAGTTGTACTGAAAGTGGTATTTAAAGATCTCTGTCCTTCTACCTCAATAGAAAAATTTGCCTGGCCAGAATTTCCATTCTCAAAGGAGAAGATCATTCCCTCTGCATGATCGGAATGAGGCTCTTTGGGCAGAAAGCAAATAAATCTAGTCACTGACATTGGTACGACACTTCACTTAAAGCTGAGGCCAGGAAAGGACTACAGGAAATCTGAAATGAAGAGCCACTTTGTCTTCTCAGACCTTAACCCTGTGACTTACTGCTGGAACAAAGACTTGAGAGAGAGCAAGAAAGGCTTTAGCAGAGAGGGAACAACCAATTAACTTTTTTTTTTTTTTTTGGCCAAACTATATGAAATCGATTCACAAACACATGGTTACACTGTACTAGCTTAGAACTTAAAGCAAATTATCTATCCCTGAATTTTAGTATATAAAAGGTTCTATACCATGAGCCTAAATGACACTCATGATATAGAACCAAAAATCTTCAATATGTTGGATTTCAAGTTTGTTATTCATACTCAAGCTGTTTAAAAAAGAAGAGGTAGTCCATGCCACATGTGGCAACTTGTTTATTTTAGGAGCCACCCAAAGGGGATAATATAGGGATAAGCTTTAATATTCCCAGGAGGTTTTCTTTAGTCCCGTTATTAATTCCCAAAAAGAAAGAGAGGAAGTGTTCCTGGGCATGGCATAAAAGCGTAATAAGATAGGGTAGATGATTCTTACGAGCTCAAGGAGGCTTCCTTTCGCCGTGCCAGAGTTGTCCATATAACTCCCTTTTGCCTACTCTGGCTGGCAGCAGTTTAGGGTCCCAGACAAAGATTTACCACCTGAACTCTTTAAGGTGCTGAGGACTGAACATGGGATTGTGTTCATGCACAGCACCTGCTATAGCACTGATCTATTGACTATGACGTTACATTAATATCCTACTTTTTTCCTCCTGTGAGGAACCCAAGTCAGCTTACACAGTCGTCCTTCTCCACTCCTTTTATCCTCAGGACAACAATCTTGCGAGAGGCTGAGAAGAAGTGACGGGCTCAAAGTCATCCAGTGAGCTTCATGGATGCGTGAGAACTAGACCTTGGATCTCCTGGGTCCCTCGTCTAATGCTTTCACTATCACCCCACACTGGCTGCAGGTGGTCTGTGCCTTAGAAGCCATTTGATACATCAACAACAGCTCTCATCTGAGCACAAGAAGGTGCCTAAACCAGGCTGGACCCTCTAGCCCTGGCATTCTACAACAACTGTTACTTAGACAGAAGATCCAGCCATTATGATTCTAATGGGGATAGGAGGTTGCTTTGTTTTTTCCCCCAATATGGGTGGAATTTAGGAACAAAAATGGAACTGGTGGAGCTTAAAACCTTCTTCCCAAATCACTGTGGTCCTGATACAAATCAAGAGTGTAGTCTCACATCAAATTCATGTGAAGCCCTGATATATGCAATTAGCTGAATGTTTAATTTGGCCCTCTGATGAGCACTTAACCTAAAGTGTCCTTTTCATGTTTTATACCTTTTCTGTACAAGAAGTGTTGTGTGGCTTTGAATCCTCTGAGAGGGAGGCTCGGGGTTTTTGGGGGTGGGGGGGGATGAGAGGAACTGAACCCTTCTTTTAAGTCTGAAGGGAGGATGCACACAGCTGACAAACTGCCCCATCAAATAATATGGTTGTGCTTAGCTTTGACAAACCATGTATTTGCAGTATTCATTACAAATTTGTGCTGTCAGGTCTGAAGGACAGAAACCTTAACAATGCATGGTTTAAAATGGCTATCTGGTTACCTGGCTGCTTGATTTATTGGTGAAGTGTGCCTTACAGTAGCTATAAAGACTGTGGGATATCAAAAAGAGAGGCAATTTGGTTGGACAGCCACAAAACATCAGGATATTTTAAAACTTCCCTGATGAGGGAGGCACAGCAATGGAGCTGAACTATAGACTCCTTCTGGCAACATGTTTTACTCTTTACAGGCTTTAAAAGGAGAGGTGAACATTTTTTCCCAGCAACATTAGTTTCCTAAAGACCCCTGTAGCCACAGCAGCTGCTCAAGGTAATGCGTCTCAAAGACAGATCATCCTTAAAGCGGGTCTTTCAGACATTTTCTCCACGTATTACTTCCTGGAGCAAGACAGTCAGTGAAAACAAAATCCTTATTTTATTAGGGCTCTCACTTGTTTACTGCAGCGTGCACAAATCTCTCTTTTGGCTTTTAAGAAATGTGTGAAAAGGTACTTTTCTCAGAGGGCATTTTGCTACCAAAGCCTGTGAGTTAGGAGGGGTTCTCTCCCACGGGATCACAAAGCACGAGGAAGACCACGGGCACGAAAAGCAGCATCTCCCTTTCCTCGAGAGGATGCTCATTATCAGCACAAGTTCCATTTTTGCAATCAGCTATGGAGGCAGATTGGCAGCAAGGAATTGTTTCCGTTTGAGGACCGGCTCATAGTTGTGAAATGGTTTCTTTCCTGAGGGCAAACCTAGATTGGTCAGTAGCTGTGCATAAGCAACGCACATGTCCTCTGACAGATCTTCAGGAGCCACCACATGAGTGGGTGTCTGAGAAAGAGAGCAGGATTGAAACTACAGCATGCTGGGAGAGGGATCAGATTTTGCTCCCCACAGGCTGCTCTTAATCCCAGGATGAACGTTTCTAATGGAACCAACGAGAACTTCCATCCTACAGCTAATGGCAATTCCGCAGCAACAGTTCCAGATTTTTTTCAAGGAAAGCATAGATATTGCAGACATAAAAGAAAGATGGTTGAATGGAGATTCAAGTGGAACATGGTTGCCTCTGGATGTCAGCTTCATAGGAAGGACAGGGAAGAGTCCCCTGGAGGTGGGGCTGCTCTCTGTCAGTGAATAGCAGAGACACTAACTTCTTAGAAATCTCAGAAATGCAAACTCCTGCACAGAGTAGTGGCGGATGGCAGTTTCAGGCCTGAAATAACTGTAGTGGTGGGAGCATACAGTTCTTTCCTTGACCAAAATAATCAGGCTTATCTTGAGATGTAGAATGAAATCAAGCAGAAAGGGTTTGAATAATGAGTTGCTGAAGTTAATCTCACACAGATTGGTAAAATGCATATTCAGTTCAGGTCAAAAAGGTAATATTCTAAATACTCTACGTATGACCGAGATCAGTCAGAGGGAGAAGTGGTCTTGACTTAATTCTAAGAGGTGTCCAGGTTTTTGGGTGAGACATATGGGTTGTGGAACCACTTGGAAACCATGACTACCATACTACCAAATTCCATTTATATGTTAAGTAGAAATTATCAAGGAATTCTGGTATGATCACATTTTAGTCCAAATGAGTAAACTCCTAAAAGATATGAGAGGAGCGGAAGAAAAAAAGTTAAAGGGCAAAGTCAAGAGGTTGGTTCTCTCCAGAATGCTTGGGTTATGCTTGGGTCATACAAATTTGCTTTTAAAAACAAACTAAATCATAAGAATATTTGCATGTATATTATTTAAATGTTGAGTGTGTGTTCATATGAATTAATATATGCATTTTGAGCAGTTTTTACAAACATATGTCTTTTGGACACATGCTTTTATTGACTGAAGTGTTTTTGTTCCAATTTTGGAAATGTATATGCATGGTGGAGTATATTTTGTTTTGTGGAATGCATCACAACCCTGAAAATGTACAGACTTCTGACTACTAATTATGTTTCATTCTGGAAGGTGTTTAAACATTTTATTGTTTATAAATATCCTGCACACTTTGGACCACAAAGTTATACTGCTGAACTAAAATAGCTTTATCATCAGGGGAAGTATTTGCAGATGGACTCCCACACTTAAGCTGGTTAACCGTTTGCAGAATCCTGTGACTTTAAATCTTTTATCCTTCTGCATATTAGCTACAAGGACACTAAATTCATTATGAGTAAGCACACAACAAGCGTCTACAAATAGGAGAAATCTCAGGCTGATTAGGATCAGAAAATGAAGGTGAGTAAATTTGTGGATGCTCTCACCCATTATAGGAACAGGAACAAAAGAAAAAAAGAAAAAAGAGCAAGGAGATGGGAGAGAAGCTGAATGGATTATTTCCATCGATCTTTCCTTTGGAAGATGGAGGACAGATACCTATGCCTAAGCTGACCTTTTCAGGAAGGAAGTTTGAAGAAGTGAGGCAAGCATTGGTGACAAGTGATGCCATTATAAGTTTTGTTGACAAATTAACAGATCAGCACATCCAGAAGGTATCCACCTGAGATTCCTTAAAGGGCTCAAATGTGCATTTGAGGATCTTCTAACTAAAAAGATGTACCTGATCTTTGTTTCTGTACCTGAGAAGTTACCAACATAGAAACTTTAAAAAAAAAAATATTCAATGAATTCAGGTAGGATCCAGGGAATTACAAACCCTTTAGTATAGAGAATGGTCCTATTTCTATGATCCTACATAGTGACTTTGGACCTTCTGCTTGATCCTCCCACCCCATCACTGTTGGGGTGGAAAGAGCCACTCCAGATGCCCCCTCCAAGGCTGGAAAGGCAATAGGGGCATTTTGGAGGGCAGGGAGAGGAAGATTTATGGGACCACCAGGCTATAGCACTTTGTATAAGATTCAGTACAGACCTGTCTTTAGCCTTCCTATAAAATATCTAATTTATTTTGTAAAAGGTTTATATACTACTTCCAGCAGAGCTTCCGGGGCAGTTCACAAATAGAGGATAAAAGAAATCAAGTATAATTTACAGCATGTTAAGACAAAAACACCTGGGATAATCAGTGTCTTTGCTTGGTAGCATAACAACATTGGATAATTGGATAATAATATTGGTGCTGGGCCACCCCACTTATGGAGGGAATTCAGCAATCAGGCACCACAAATGTGAAGTCTCTGTTTAGTTCCCACCCACCATGAACATGAGCATCTAGAGGAGAGCTGCCAAGATGCCTTCAGTGTATAAACAGAATATGGGCATTCCTTCACTTGTCTGGTCACTAAGACATATAGAGCTTAAAAGTTAAGTACCAGCACTTTGAATTGTGCTCAGAAATGGACTGAAAGCTAGAGAAGCCCTTTCAGTACTAATGTATGTCCCTACTAACCAATCAGCATGGATCAATGAACTGTCTAGAAGGTGTGATTTCCTCTTCCCTTCCCTAATGATTCTTATGGGGTCCTAATCTGAAATGGTCCTGTATTTATTTCATTGCCAGCTGAGATTAGTGTTTAGGATCCCCCTCCCCCAAACCCCTCCCCACCATAATATTACTATAGTACATCTCTAAGTGCCCTATACTTTCTCAGGGATAGGGTAATGTGTATGAATTTTACTGCATTACCCACTCATTTCAATAACAGTCATGTAGACCAAGCCCGCATCTATCTCAATAACCTCTTATATTCTTTCTTCAAAATATATATCGAAACCAGGGTTTCCCAATTCTTTTAAACAGAGTTCTGACTGTTGTATAATAATACATAGCTTAAATAAATTATAATGAGCATGAAATGTTCTCTTTTTTTAGATAAACCTCAATTATTTGCTAATTATTTATGCTGTCTAGTTGTTTTTAAAGCAAACCACCAAGAGAACTCCCTTTACACAAGACTGCCTGTTTTATTTTTGTCAGCTAGCCGACAAAGAGCTCATCCTCTTGGTGTTTAAAATTCAGTAATTTTGTGGACAGCCACACATGCAAAATGGATGCGTGTCTGTTTAATTTGACTAAGTGATATTGATATAAATAGACAAAGAATTAAGATTCTGCTTTATAACTGTAGCGGTATTTATTGCTCATTACCCATTTTTGTTGAATTTCTGTATGACTCTGTAGGCTTCTGCAGATGGGGTTGTTTGGGCAAAATTGTTTGGACAAATTGCCAGGACTTAATGCTCATTAGATCTTGGGTTTTAACTATGTTTCTAGTGCCAAGGACCAGTAGAGGTTTCCAGCTGTCTGGGGAAAAAAAAGTAGTATCTGCCTCTGTCTTTAATGCTTGCTCAACCTGCCAAAATCAACAGGCAATACTTTTCATGCCAGGGAGAGAAGCTTCTTCACCTACAAAATTCTGTAGATCAAGATGCTGTTAATGGCACAGGAAGGACTAATACAATAATAGGCAAATCTAAGAATCAGTGCTAAAAGTTATATCCCAAACAAATGAACATTTAATATGCATTTCTAGATGTTCTTCAGGAATTAAATCTTTGTTCATTCTGATGTGCACAGACCTGAATGGATAAATGTGAAGATCAGGCCATAATTATCTTTTGGATTTCACACTTCTTCAGATGCAGAATTATCATTTTAGACCATTTTTAAAGTTCAAACTATGCATTTCAGAATAAAATAGATTGGAATGTGAATTTATTTGAATCCAGTGCTTTGTCTTTGAATGCACCAGGGTTTGCAGGTGCTTTACTGTTGAATCGCTTGCTTGAGTCTTCAATTCCACACCCAAACTTTCCTGGGAGTCAGCCCTATTAAACGCAGGTTTCAGTGCATTTGAGTAGACACATATAAGACTGTGGCACAAAATAGATTTTGGGGCCAATCTTGTGCATGTTTGGCTAGGAAAAAGTCCTGCAATTTGCAGCATCTCTCCAGTCCGCCATGTTGGGGGGTATGGAAATGGTAGGACTTATTTTCTCTCATGCCTAGCATTGAGTCCTTAGTAGTTCAGCTTATTGACGCAAGGCAAAGCTTGGCTACAGTGATCATGCTCTTACTGGGATGTCCTTTGAACTTAGTGGGAATTGCTTTTTGAATCAATGGGATGAGGTTCAGGCTGCAAGTTTCTATCCTTCAGATTGTTCCAAGAGGAACAAGTGATTCCAGCAGATCCCCATGACAGTTGTTACACTAGAGCCGGGCAAGAGGAGGAGAATTCTTGGTGTGCAGCTGTGGAATCAGGCAGTGGTACAAGCTGAGAGCTGGGCTGATTAGTCTGAGGAGGACCTGCTTTGGTTGGCCATACAGGGGTTTTCTTCAGACCGAGAAGCCTGCCGTTGACATTTCCCCCACTCCTCATGCTCTGTGCAATTGCCATTTCACTTTTGAAGACTGCTCCTGCATTTCTGATATGTTGCAGAAACAACAGCAACTACACTGTTTGCTAACACTGGTTTTTAGAAAAATACAGCCTGTACATGTGCACTTTTGCATTTTGCATTCACTTAAACGACAGTGTTTTCATGACAACAGGAATAAAATGGAGCCTGTTTCTATACCTGCCGCTCTCTGGGTGGTCTGAAGGACCCAGCAGCTGCTGCTCCACTGCAATCAGGGCCCTCGAGAATGATTGTATACATGGCAGCAGCAAAGTATTTTTCAGTGGAACATTGAACTAGTCAAGTCAAAGCAGAGTGTGATTTTCTGTTATGTTTTCTGTTGTTTTCACAGCTTGATATAAAGGCTCTCAGCAGTTGATTCTGTTCACAGCTGCTTGAAAAAATGGAAATACTGCACTCAGATCCATAGATTTTGATTGCTTGTATGGTAGGATAAAGGGAGGGGGGAAATAAGAACAAAAGTTATCCCTGTCCCAATAACTGGAAGCACTATTGGTAATTTGAACCAAAGTGCCACTTGTAGCAATATTTAGGAATTGTTTTTAAGAGTTTCATTTGCAGGGTAGTCATGGGCAGGCAAAAGTTAGATATGGATCTAGCAGGAGGTAACTGGTTGTGTGCAATGAGGGGCGAAGGGCAAGGGCTTCTGTCTTCAGATTGTCAACAGTAGCATTACAGAAAGAACTTTCCTTCCTCTCTAAATGAGGCTGTTAGAATCCTGAGCTGTACTAAGTTGGTGCAAACTTTTACTTCTACATGCGAACCACAAGTAATTTACAAGCTCTTGGGCTGTACTACTCAGTCAACTTCATCCTCTGGACTTCTATGCGTCCCCCACACATGTGTCTCTGGTAGATGGATCTTGGATTCTAGCAAAACAGCAAGAACAGCTAGATCTCATAGGTGTCATGAACGACTGACTTCCACTCCGTGGTAAACTGCACCCTTCCTGGGGGAAGGAGTATAAAGCAACTTGCTGTCTCTCTTGTCCCTGGCTTCAGCAGAAGGCCTCTTGAGCCCTGTTATTGTGTAACAAGTTCCTGGGTTTTTGCTTTGGTCCTGACTGCTGCTTTGCTTCTAAATCCTGATCGCTGATCAGTCCTCCGGATTCAGTCCAAACTGCTGCACAGAACCCAGTCCTGAAACAAGCATGAAGGCTGTTCAGGCTTAGTTTATACATTAGCTGATAATTCTCCCCATATCCGTAGTGCTAGAAATTAAGCCATGGAAACCAGCTGTTTAGTGGTAATTGAGGGGAGACGTCTATATTAATGAAAACACTGCTGTGATTTATGCTTGTAGATTTATAAGAAAATACAAGTGTAGAAAGCTTGCTCTTAGCAAGGTCTCTTCACATGCAAAACCCAATGTTAATGTTGTCATTTTTTAAATAAAAGCCCCGGCATCCTGTCAGATGATATGCTCACCTGCATAACCAATCATGTTTGCTTTGAAAAGAAAAGCACATGGATATTAACCGCAGTGAAAGCATTAGAGCCAGCCACACACACACACACACACACACACACACACACACACGGTGGTGAGGGCTTAGTGACAGGCCAAATGTGTAATACTGACTGGGCTTGCATGACAGGACAGCAGTAACAGTCAATGATTAGTTGTGTTGCATGAACCCATTCATGGTCATCCACCCTCTTTTCAAAGGACCCCCAATAAGAACCCAATGAATCTGCTTTGGTTTGCTTTGCCCACGGTGGGTGGTCCTGTCTTCTGAACCTGGAGACTGATCCCGCAGAGGGTGGGATCCACTGACAGCGACCCACTTGGCAAATGTGGCAAGAAAGCCCTTCCTGCTTTTACCAGGCTAGATGGAGCTGCTGGTACTGCCAACTAGATCACAAGTGCCTGAGCAGCACTTGCCCCAAACACACTTTTGAGCCATGCTCTGCCTACCACAGTTTTCTTGGCTCCTTAATTTTATTTTTTGGGGGTGCAGGAGTAGCCAGATTGTACTGGTACTCCTTTTCAGAAAGCTTCCAAAGTTTGATAGTTCTGTCAAAGAATCAAAGGGGGGCATGGGGATCTTTACTGGGCCAAACTCAGAGCTTTCTCTCAGTACAAGCCCACCCATTTTTTACAGACCCTGAATGTGGATGGTCAACGGTCGTGCCTCATGGCCAGGACAAAGGGGTAGGAACTCACTGTTGCACCTTCCCAAGCCCCTAGAAACTGGCCTGTGAGCACCACCTCTACGCACCCTTGCTTCAGCCAGACTTTCAAATCTCCTCATTTGTGTATCTGTGGATGAGTGTTTTGCACTAGCAAGACCTGTGTGTGGGTGGGACAACAGTGATAGAAAGCAGGGGAAACCATGGGGAGGGGGGCTCTCAAATGTGCCACAGGAGCATTTTGAAGGGGCATCTCAAGACTACCCAAATGAAGACTGGAACAAGCCCCCTAACTTGGAGCGTCATTGGGGTCTTCCCATAATGCAGCTTTGCAGCAGGGCGGGGGAGAGACCTCTTGCTCCAGTGTGGCTCCTGGGGCAACAACTGGAACAGCAAGAGGGAAGGAGTGGGAGGGAGGGATCTATAAGGAGCCTGATGTGAGGGAGACTCTGACTGGGCCATCCCCCCCCCGACCATGGAGGGATAGTATCCTCAAGCATCAGAACAGGTGCAGAGTCCCTTCCTTCTGGGTTTTCTTCTTCGGAATTATTTATTTATTTATTTATTTATTAAAACATTTTTATGCCGCCCCATTCGCCAAAACCTCGGGGCGGCTTACAACAATAAGTTAAAAAATAATTATAACATTAAATTAAAAAATATAAACAATTACAGCAAAAGAGAAAATTCATTGCCCCAAGAGAGAACAAACAGGACATGGAGTTTAGTTAAAAATTAAGTACGCTAGTTTATCTATATCCAAGTAAATTTTGAAATGATATGTAAAAAGAAAAAAAAAGGAAAGGAAAAGGAACTAGAGCACATCTCTCATAGTATGGAAGGCTGAAACCAACTGGCCTGTGTGCGTTGCCCAGTCGACTGCTCAAATGCTCATGATTGACAAGCAACTTCAAAGCCAGTTCTTCCCTCTGAAGTTCCTTTGTCTGTCAGCTGGACTTGGAATAGACAACCCTTCAAATACAGCCCGTTGGTATCTCTTCAAGGAGAGGGCACATGGCTACCCTAGGAAACACTAAGGGAATATTTATCCCATGGGCTTTGCCAGCAGGGGTGGGGCTCACATGCACGACCCTTCCCCCCTCCGGTTTTCTTTCACAGTGTTAGAAGGGCATCATGTGAAGCTCCTCTGGATCATTTGATTTCTCCACATTTGATTGCTGTACACTTGAAGATGCAGGCCACATGTCTTTAAAAATGCATGCCTTTAAAAGAACAGTTATGTCAGAGGCAATATGAAAGTTTCCTCTGTGGTATTTGATCAGCGAAGGCCCCATCACAGATGAAAGCCCGCACTGGATGCTGAATTTATCAACTCATGAATGTGTTTATCTGAACCAGGCCTATGACAAGAGGGAAAATGTGAATCAACTGGGGACTGCATTGCTGAAATAATTAGAGCTCAGGCACACAGGATGGCTTCGGTATTTTGATCTTGAAATCAGGGCATCATCTACAATGTTGGCTACCGCATATCAAGTCTTTCCATGTAATGAGAATGAGCCTGATGGTGTACCCCAAAGGAGGAAACAAATGGGCAACCCCATTCAGCTCCACATCTCATTTTGTCGTGTGGTGACAAGTCTCCAGGACTAGGAGGCACGATGGTAGCAGTCATAGTTAGGCAGCTGCCCTTGGCTCATGAACCTCCCACTCCAAAACATGCCTCCTAGATGGACCAAGAAGGTCATCTAGTGAACATCACCAAAGACCTCCACGGCTCTCCCCCCCTGTCTACTTCAGCTGGCAAGGCACACTGATAGGACTGCACTCCTGGTCTTTTTTTGTCCATCAGCTCATAAACTAAAACATAACTAAAAGGGGAATTGATCTGGGATACTCTCCATGAGTACAAATGAAGCTACTGAACTGTTTCGGTTTATTGCATAAAGAACCCGTCAGTCTCAATAACTAGGCATAAGAAACTTTTATCTTTCCTGCTGTTTGGCCCACATCAGCACTGGTCAGCATAACCAATGGTGAGGGATCATGGGAGTTTAAGGCCAAAATATCTGGAAGGCCACAAGGTGCTTTCCTTGACATCTTTAGATTTGTATTAGTCTTTTTATCAAGCCTCAGTTATTGAGTGTTTAGGGTTTTTTCCCTATCCTCCATGCAATTAATTTTGCTGTTTATCCCCAATGACTGGCAAATCTAATTAAAGCAAAAGAAGCATGCTTTTATTTGTAAGAGGAAGCAGAAAGCTGAAGAAGAACTTCAAAAAAGAAGCCAGCCTTTAGATTATTTCCACTGATTTTTCATTGGTGAGTTAATTGAATAGATACGTGCCATCATGTCATCTCTGACATGATCATCTAATGTCATCCCATCACACCCAATGTAGGAAAGCCCTGCAAAATGGCTTCTCCATGACAGCCCTGTGCAGCTCTTCTAGACTGAAGGCTTCCTTTATGGAGTCCATCCATCTCCTATTTGGTCTTCCTTTTCTTCTCTAGCATGGTTGTCTTCTCCAGGCAAGTTGCCTTCTCACTATGTGCTCCATGTATGACAGACGTAGTTTTATCATTTTGTCTTCTTGATTTGAAGTAGTGCAAACTTGTTTGTCTTCCTGTTGGTCCAGGGTATTCACAAAGCTCTTCTCCAGCACCATGTTTCAATGCATTAATTCTCTTCCTATCAGCTTTCACTGTCCAGCTTTCACACTCATACATGGTGATCAGGAATACAATAGTGTGGATTATCTTGGCCTTGGTCTCCACAAAAGGTTGTTACACTGGATGGTATTTCCTAGTTTCTTTATTACTGCCCTTCCCAGTCACCGTCTTCCTTGAATTTCTTGACTAGACTTCGTTTGAGTTAACGACTGAGCCGATGTATGTAAAATCTTTCACAATTTCAGTTTCTTCATTGTTAATAGTAAAGTTCTGCATTTCTGGAGTCATTGTTTCTGTTTTCTTAATATTCAGCTGCAGTGCTGCTTTTGCATTTTCTTCTTTTACTTTCATCAAGTCATTGAATTGCCTAAAAGTTTATGTCTGACCATCAAATAACATTTGGGTGACTGATGAATTGAGACGACACAACAAAATTTTGAAAATACAAAACATCACAACTTAATACAATAAAAGTGCAGCATAATTTTTGGAAGAATTTTTGGGAGAATTTTCTGCCAATATGGATAACACAAAACATCTAGCAGCTGAGATGATAAAGTATACTAAAATACTGAGAGCCCGTGCTAATGTAAAATGGAGAGTAGATAAAAATTGAATTCATTCATTCAATGTAAAAAGCACAATGAAGGGACCAGGAAAGTCTCTCAAGGCCTTCAGTTTCCAAGGTGCCACCACAGAGAAGACCCTCCTTTTCTTCTTCACTTTGTCTGGCAAGAGCATTTGGAGCAGGTTTTCCAAAGAAGATCCTAAGGTTCAGGTTGGACTAAGTTCTGTATTGGCCAGTATAGGTGCAGTCTCATGGGCAGAGGGAACAGACAACTCAGCTTTAAGCATATCACGCACATAGGTGGCCAGAGGCTTTACCTCTGGTATCCCCACCTTACTGGGTTTCAGACAAGAGGGTTAGGAAAGCCGAGCTCAAGGCTGCACCATGGTCAGAGCACAGCGCCAGACAAGGATCCAGCTGAGCCTTATGAGAGCCTCAAGAGAAGGCTTTTAAGAGGGAGAGGGAAAAATAAACATTTCCTCTAATTAAAATAGTTGCAAAAAGGTTTATAAGTTTTGCAGAATTTTTAGTATTGATAGTTCTTTGTTTTATAGCCATGTAGCCACTTTTCTCCTCCTGTTGATGCCCATTAAAATGTCAACATGGTTAGCTTAACTCTAGATCTGAGGGCTAAATGTATGCTGCATTTGAAATCAGATGATAAATCTTTTTCAGAAGCTGAAAAATAAATGACAACCTAGGGTTTACAACAGCTGCTGTGGTTGAATAAACCATGAACTTTATATTGTCAGGCAAGTAACTCAGGCAAAGCTCTAGGCACATCTCAAAGAAGTAGGATATTAAAAAATAATTTGGTTTTTATTAGCCATGGCTTACTACTGAATAAATTAAAAGAAACTTTTGATGGATAGTGTTATTGGTGTTTTGTTGTAGTTTAAAATGTACCCTGTGTTGTAGGATGATTGATAGGTTTGGTTGCTACAAGGTTTCCTTATGTTTCAAAGTGTCCGCGAGAGTCCTGTTTGTTCTCTTTGAAATGATTAAGCACTGTCTATTTTTGTGACATTTGTTAGAGGACTGGCATTCCTTACTCCCAGATAATTGTTCATACCATTGTGGCCTTTTTAAAAATTAAGAGCATGGGGTAAATTAAAAGCAACAAGAACAGGGCAGTAGCCAATTGGGCGTTAGCACAGGTGCAAATTATATTGAGGTAGCCATAAAGGGCCTCTGGCACCATTGTGTTAGCGGACACAAGGGGTTTCCAAGGGAGTGCTATCACACCCCCAGCAGCTCTTGTACTAGAGGTCCCTGATGCCAGTGCAATGCCACTTAGGTTCATGTGTGGCGTAGTGGTTAAGAGCATGGGACTGGGACTCAGATGACCTGGGTTCTAGTCCCCACTCGACCATGGAGCCAACTGGGTGACTTTGGGCCAGCCATGGACTCTCAGCCCAACCTACCTCACAGGGTTGTTGTTGTGGGGATAAAATGGAGGAGGAGAATGATGTGAGCTGCCTTGAGCCCTTTGTAGGAAAAGGCAGGATATAAATAAAATAAATAAATAAATAAATAAATGACTGGATACTGACCTACCTAGAAGATCGGGGTCTTAAAGCAAGACTAAGTAGGGGCACATGCAATGGTGTTAAAAATTGCTTGCTGTCATATGCTGGTTCTTTCCTGCTTTCCTTCTGGTTATCAAAGGCAAGACAGTCCTTTGGAGTGCAATTCTTCTAACTAAACTTAATAGATTACAGGACAGTATGAGCCCTAAGCAGCCTTCTGCCTATGTTGAAGGAGAAACAGCTGCTTATGTAAAGAATCCAAACTTTACTCAAACTTTCCTTTCAGGAAAGCATCCAACACCGCACTCAGTGTGGTCCAGACAGCAGGAATGCCAGAGACCATACAACTGGGCAGCTCATTTCTCCCATCATGTCCTTATTGGGTCAAGGACCGGGTCTCACATATACTCATCCTGAAAACCCTTCCACCCTTTCCAAAGCAGGCCAATTCTCATGCTCTGCCTGAGAATCCCCACTAGGATTACTAGTCTGTAATGAACGAGAGACAGACACACTCTCTATCCTTTCCCACTAATTCTACAATGCATTGGAATCCAAGAGTGTTGCAAGGGAATCACATTCTCTTTTATTTCTATGCATATTTCAGAAGAAGTGTTTCAGAAACACACTTGAATTTTTGAGTATAAAATTATTGTGAACTCTGGGAGTTTCCTGAAGTTTTGTCCTTAGCTTTGATTCATTTCATGGCATCTGTCATGAAAGAAATAGGAAAGATAGCTACCAGAACTGCTTGCCCATGGTAGAATTGAAGTTATCACTTCCTAGCAGAGCTGGAAAGATAAAAGTGCCAGTCTGAGTAGAAGGACAGTTCTAAGGGGATGCTTCAAAGACCCAGCTACTCTTGAGGTACCAGTGCTGTCCATGTGACACCAACTGTGCATTCACCTTGTGTTCTAATGACTGAGTTTGGCTCCTTCTGATTGCAGATGATTCCCAGAAGTGCTTGTTTTGATAGACAAAACTTGTTATCCTTATGCAGATCTCAATTTGATTTGTGATTTTCTATTCTCTATGGCCCAATCTAAACTAAATAAACTAAAAAAAACCCCAAGAAACAGAACTACAACAAAACAATGAAGATTTATGAATTTAACAAAAAACTGGCAAGTTTTTCTGAGCAACTTTTTCTGATGAAGATGCTACCCAAATTTGAAGAATCTGAGAAGAAAGAAATCATATGCTTTTGGCGTTGACTACAAGTAGTAACAATATTATAATTTTTTATTCCCTGATTGCTTGAAAATAAATACTCTTTACATCTTTAGAAAGGGTATGAAGATATATCTCTTTAACTGAGCCCTTTACAATGTGTAATTTTAATGTATTGACAGTTATTAATAATCTTGGTTTTTTTTTAAGGTTTTATTGTTCTAAATTTTTGATACTTTTAGTAACAACAATTGTTGATACATTGTTGGCTTTTAGTAGATATAGCAGTATAAAACTATTACTAATCAGTTGGTGGAGAACAGGAGAGCCTGGAGGCGTGTTGTCCATGGGGTCGCAATGGGTCGGACACGACTTTGCAACTAACAACAACAAGATCGTGATCAAATTGGGCTAATTTCTTATTTGAAGTTGAAGTTGAGTCATACTTAGAGTAGACCAACTGAAATCAGTAGCAATCAAAATAGTTATTACTAACCATTTAAATTTATTTTTTAATGAGCAATGTAAGCAATAATGTGATCCTGAATGAAAACTTTACAGCCTCCCATTTAGTGGAACATGAGTTGGCTGTATAGTTACTGTGTTCAAATATTTTTGTAACTCTGCAAGAATCTGAGTTTTTAAAGATTCATGATGTAATAAATAAGCATTAAAGTACCAAAAGCCAGCAGAGCTGCTCAAAGTGCGTAAGCCATAATTCAATGTCCAAAGCTTTCCAATCCACTTCTGAAAAATGGAGAGTAAAATTAAAAAGGAGCTGGAGCTGAAGCTGTAAGATCTGAAGGCAGCTTCTGAGCAGGACAGACTGTTTAAATCTCCATAAGGAGAGATTCTTCAGTCTTGTGGGACTGGAACTTCAATTCGTCCTGAAACTCCACTGGAAGCTTGACTGGAAAATACATGCACAATTTCAGATTAAGAGATCTTGCCACACTTCATGCTCTTTGATTTTTTTCCTTTTTTGATCAGATATTTTGTTTGTGAAATTGGGTTAAAGCATGATTTTATCCTTATCTGGACCCTGCTGAAGCAACCCCTTCCTCCTGGCCATGTAAAGGAGGTATTTTTTTGGTTGATCCATACAAAAATCTGACAATAATGGTCTTCAGCACCCCTCCCCCCAGTCAGAACCAGGAATACATTAAATGTTTTCAATATCAAGGTGAAAACTTGATGCAAAACCAAATCCACATTGCTTATCAGCCTTACTGGAGTGTGGAGTGCTCACACAAACCACAAATATTACTGTCATAGGTTCAAAAACTGACATGAAGAAATTTTATGCCCTTGAAACATGGTGCTTGAAGAGATCTTTGTGAATACCCTTGACTGACAGAAAGATGTAGAAGTGCCAGATCAAATCAAGCCAGCACTTGTCCTGGAAGCAAAAGTGACAAAACTGGGGCTGTTGTCCTTCATCAGAAGGACAGTCACTGGAGAAGACAATCATGCGAGGAAAAGCTGAATGCTGAAGAAGAAGGAGAAGACCAAATATGAGATAGATTGATTCCATAAAAGAATCCACAGCCTAAAGTGTATAGGATTCATTTTTAAGATTGCCATAAATTAGAGTCAATTGATGGCACATAAGCATAATAAAAAGACATGGAATAAACAGTAAGTGGATATGGAATTGGAGACCACATGAATAAATGGACACAACTGAGGAGCAGGTACTCTGGATCCAAAAGGATCTGGACAAACTATGGAAGTGAACAGGGGACAACAGGATGGTGTTCAATGTGGATAAGTGCAAGGTCTTGCACTTGGGGCATAGGAATGGGTGTCATAAGTACAGGTTAGGGGACAAGTGGCTGGAGAGCAGCACTTGTGAAAGGGACCTCAGGGTATTGGTTGACTGCAGGCTAAACATGAGTCAGCAGTGTGATGCAGTGGTCAAGAGGGTGAACACCACCCTTGGTTGCATAGCCAGAAGTGTGGCTTCTAGATCAAGAGAGGTATTACTACCACTCTATACGACTCTAGTGCAACCGGAGTATTGTGCTCAGTTTTGGGCCCCTCATTACAGAAAGGATATAGCCAGGTTGGAGTCAGTGCAGCGTAGGGCCACAAGGTTGGTGGCCGGTTTGCAGGGGATGGGGTACGAGGCGAGACTGAGGGAACTGGATCTCTTCAGCTTGGAGAAGAGGACACTCTGAGGGGACCTGTTGGAGACATACAGGTACATGAGGGGGTGTCACACAGAGGTGGGTCATGACCTTTTTCCCTGCAGATGAGGGCAGAACAGGTTCCAATGGAGCAAAGCTCAGGGACCAAGATTCAAGGTGGATGCCAGGAAGTACTTCCTGACAGTTAGGAACCCTAGGGTATGGAATGGGCTTCCAAAGGAGGTGGTTGCATCCTTATTGGTGGGGGTGTTTAAGGATAGGCTGGACATGCACGTGGTAGGCAAGTCGTGAGTGGATCCATCCGGAGCTGGGGGTGAGACTAGATGGCCTGGGAGGCCCCTTCTGACTCACACTATTTCTATGTTCCTATGTATGGTTTACAGTGCCCCATGTTTGGTACAGGTGAAATCCACATTAGGCAAAACAGTTCTGACACCTCAGGGGGAGGTAACTGAGATCACTTCTTAGAGTTTTGATTTGATTACCTGGGTTGTGATTGCTGCCAAGATCAGAGTTGTCCTGGCTATGGGGTACAAGGCTGGGGACATGTTCAGAACTATCTGTTGTGCAGGCAACTTGTGAGAGCATGCATGGGTTCCTATGGCACACTCTTTGCCTTACTCTATGGCACCAGCTTTGTGGTTCTCTTCTGTCAGGACTGGGAACATGTGGCCCTCCAGTTTTTGATGAACTCCCACAATCCATCACCAGTGGTCAGATTAGTTGGGACTAAAAGGACTGGGAGGCTGGAACATCTGGAGGGCCCCCAGTTTTCTAGCCTTGCTTTCTGCATATGGACCATCAGGAATACTGAGGAACTCATGGCAACCAATTGGGGTTTTCAGCAACCTGTTCCTGCCACAGCTATGCTGGTCTGCAACTTCGATAAGTTGGCCTTCTAAAACCCTTAAAGGAATGGCATAACTTTTGCAAACACGTAAACACTGAACCCTCATGTGTCCCTCCAATTTGCCCTCCTGGGATCTAACTTCATTGTCTTTGTGAATAGGCATTGCCAGTGACTTTTGGATTTGGACTGTTAAAATGGTTCAGTCTTGACTTCCTGCACTGAGTGCATGATAACCTGAGCCAAGGAGAAACTGCGGTGTGGGTTCCCTCTGTACTGATTTCCAAGGTCTTGTGGAGGAGGTATTATTAGATGAGATGGCTTCTTCTTCAAACTCTGAATTTTCTCAAGAAGTAAATAGTTTTTTTTAAAAAATGCACATGTAAAGACAATTCTGAGTTACTTTTCCTTGAGAGTAAAACTGGAGAGCAAAGAATGAATGTCTTTATTAAGACTGGTTTTCAGGATAGTAAATGTCTTACCCTTTTTTATTTGTTTGTTTGTTTACTTTTCTCTTTTCCCCCTTTATAAGTACTGCATACAATACCAAAGGAAAATGCTGGAATAATGTGTCAAGGCTATGGGGGAAAGGGGAGGAAACAACACTTCTCTTTTAAAGGGTGGCCACATTCTTGTATTTCAGTGCTACCACACTGGAATGGAAACAATATTGAGAGTTGAATTATTCAGGAATACCTATTCATTAGCAGGGTAGGACAAAATGTCCTGAAGAAATGCATAAGGGGGCGGAAGAGAAATTCCAAGAACTAAAACGATGAAGAGTTGTTGCAAAAGCAAAGGGGGTGGATTTAGGAATGCATTGGTGGAAGTATAGCTGGTTACAGCACTGTTCCATAAACTGGAGCACAAAAAACACAGCACAACCCGAACTGAGAAGACTGTATTTCTTGAAGCAGAACTTGCATGCAGCAGCAGATCTTGTTCTAATGAAATCCACAGAAGTGTGGATGCAGCATAAAACTGAACCTTGTTGTAGCATAGCCCCAGCACACTGTGCGAAGCACCTTATGGACACCCGCACAATACCTGGTTCCGAAGTATACCAGGACTGTGGGTGCAAAAAGAACCATGTGGCTGTAACTTCATGTGCAAATGACCTGGAGGACGGAAGAGAGCAAATGAAGCCGTGCATTTAAAACGCATAGCTGCGAGCCGAACAAAGTCCTAGAGGAAGGAGTACGAGAGGAGCCTTCCTGGATTTCATTCAATAAAATGACGCAGTAGAAGGACATTGGAAGTTCCAAATAACAACAATAAACAGAAGTTTAAGAGAGAACCTACCTCATAGCTGCAGTGACAACCCGGTGTGATGAGACACTCAGTGAAAGGTCAGAGTAACATGGGTCGACATGTATTCATACATGCATCTTTGTAGCATGCTTGTCAGGAGACCTCATCCTCACCCAATTTTCTCAACTTATTTTTTTAAATAACCCGGTGTGCTCAGTAGCATGTAGAGTAGGTAATGTGTGGATCCATTGGAACAAACGTGCATGAATGTCAACGTTGTCAGCTGGCCTTTCCTTGGTACCGTGTTCTCCTATGACTTCCTTGGCTTTTTGTCTGAATTTTTATGAAGATTAACATAATGCTTCTAATTAATTTTAAATATATCACATGGTAAATCAATTATACATAGAAAGCATCACAGAATTGGTAAGCAATATTAGCTGCATAACAAGGTTGTTTCAAATTCAAACAGCATCATTTAATTAATAAGGGTGGGGAGAAAGTCATGTTCCACATTGATCAGACAAGATTTTTTGATTAGCAGAAGAGCTACATATCGAGAGAATGCAGCCAAAAAGCCTCATGGGCTCTACCCTTACTTTCCAGAAAAAATAATTAGTTTTCAAGCTAAAATTTTCCCTGGTTGGTTTAATTAAAATTAGAATGGACAAATACTCAATGATTGTAAATGGATGCCAATGAGTTATCTGCATATCTTGAAGCCTTAAGATATTTCTACAGCTCAAGGAGTATTAAGACAACTCTTGCAACATTAGGACTATTTCATCTCTTATTAGCTGCATTTATGTGAGGATCCATCTCTGTTTGAGAATAACATGCAGAGTGGAAACTAAATTGGTTTCCAGTCAAGAGAATAAGGTTACTGTTACGTACCCTTAAGGTTACTGTTATGTACCCTTACAGTTGTGATGTGGTGCCAGTGTGGTGTGGTGGTGAAGAGCATGGGACTGGGACTCAGACGATCTGGGTTCTAGTCGCCACTCAGCCATGGAGCCAACTGGGTGACTTTGGGCCAGTCACAGACTCTCAGCCCAACCTACCTCACAGGGTGGGGATAATATCGAGAGCAGAAGGAAGAGAATGATGTAAGCCAGCCTGAGTACCTTGAAAGGATGAACAATGTGGGCTATAACTATAATAAACAAACAAACATACACAGAGTTGAACAGGAGCAAAGTCCTGCAGCTCCCAACATATCCTAGCCAGCGTGGGGGGCTCAAGCATGCTGGCATCTCCAGGCCTTGTTCGTTTCTAAACATGTGCTGGATTTTGCCTTAACCTAGGCTCCTTTTCACATATCATAGCAGCAGCAAAGAGGAAATGCATTTGAGGTGTGTATCCTCTCTGCCCTCATACTTCTGGATCCTGTACAAAGCCAGAAGCATGGTAAGAGTCTGTTGTTCTTCGATTTGGGAAGATGGACATTTCTTGATGTAGGAAATTTCTTGATGCTTGTTCATGCTTACTCTCTGGGCATAAGTGAACCATGAATTTTCTCGTGTTATCTAATTTCTTATTCCATTTAGGCAACATCATACAATTCCTGGCCAACGGTGTGTACAATACTTGCTCCAGTCCTGCTATTGGGCACGCTGTTCCCCGTGAAGATAACTTAGAGAGTCCATAAGTCTTCTTTTACAGAGTATGGGCCTCTATATGAAGGGCCATCCAAGCCAGTTCTCCAATTTGAAGGTCTCCTCTGGGCTGTCAAAGTAAAGTCTGGCTGAAGAATAAAGCACCGCCAGAAGGAAAAGCCTGGCCTTGATGTTGCCCATCAATGACAACAGTATGGCAGCCTAAGCAAGGCACAAAAGTCACTTTCTCACAGTCCTCCATGGTATGGGGCGATATGTATTAGAATTATAATAACTATAATAACATTTGCAGCTATACATATTAAATCAGGATAAGCAAATTATATGCAAATGGATACCCTCCTTTTTGGCAATTCACAAGTAGCCACCAAACATCAGCCAATATAGGGGCATCTTCGGGTGATAAAGAGCAGAACAACCCTCTTCCCATGAATCATCTGATGCCCTTCACAGGTGAAGCAGCCCAAGTCTCATGTTGCTTAGATTACGGACCTTTCGGGCAGAGATCTGCTTGACTTGTTTTAGGGCACAGTCCTATGCTTGATTAGTCAGGAAATGCACTATAGCTCCCAGCATTCCCCAGCTGGAGCGAGTAATAGAGAAGCAGAACTGACAGTGGGTGGCAAAAAGTGCCAACAACATATGCCTTCCCACTCTTTCTATGACAACCCTCCCCAGCCCCAGTAACTAGGCTTTTCTAAAATGGCCTTATATAGGATCAGGAATGCATGTCCACCTTCCCAAGTAGTTCCTTCCCCAGAGAATTGCAGCAGCACAGAAAATGAGAAATGGGTGAGCTGTGAAGGTATCAGAATACCCAAGAGAAAGGGAAGTTAAGAAGATCAAAAGAATCAAGACAATCTGTGTGAGCAAATACGTATATGTAGTATTATTCTTTGTTAGCTCCAAGGACAGAAATAATATGCTATCATCCCAACAAGAAGGATTCTATTAGCTAATATGCCAATTTATTTAATTTGTAGAATAATTAACCACATTCTGTAATGGCTCCATATTGTAAGCATATTTAATGAAATTGAAAAGGCATGTTTATTGTGCAAACTAATATATAACAAACAGAACAATTTAGATCTACTTTGCTTATTAAAATGAATTTAATTAAAATCAAACCTTCATTAACAGCTCAGAGGAAAATATTTAATCTCCAGCATCTTTGCAATAAAACAAACAGAGATTTCAAAAATAGCTTACATAACAGTAGCATTTGGAAGAGGACTATGTATGTGGCAAACTGCTTTTAAATGAGATGTTTTTAAACATTTTGGGCTGGACACCAGATCATCATATGTGCAAACAAAATGAGTTCAGGGTAGGGCTGATCAAAACATGCCTCCCCATTTTCTAAGTTTGATTCAAACAGATGTTGAGGTATCATTTCCTTCATATTCCCAAATAAAGTAAGCAATTTCAGAGGACGTTTTCCAGAGGTTCTCCTGGAAACATTCTCACAGAAGGTTCTCCTTTTCCTTTCACATGTTTCTCCCTTGTTTTTAATTTAAACAGCTTTGGTTCCTGCTTTCCCATGGCAACAGCAACCTCCCTCCAAGCAAGCAAGCAAGCATTAAAGGTGCTTGGTTTCAGATAGTGTTGTTTTTCTTTAATGCAGCAAAGCACATGAAATGGAGGGTGGCCCCAGCCAAGCCTTATTTCCCATCACTTTTCTGGGGTGGGGAGAGGGTCCCTTTGTTCTCAAGGCAGCTCCTCTGCATCCTTTTCTTTTCTATCGCAGGCTTAACAAGTGGTATGGAAACTGTTGGAGAAACTGTTTCCTGTTCTTGCTGGCAGCATCCTGTGACGTATCTCCAAAGGGATTGAGCCACATCCCAGAGCAGATTCGGGAGAAAAGCAAAAGTAAGTCCACTCGTGTATTGTTGGACTTAAGTCCATCACAGCACCACACTAACAGAGGGATCAAGGAGAGGCACTAGCCTGTGAGGGCGAGTCTGGTGCGACGGGACTTGTGTGGAGAGGGAGCAGCGCCCATGCACACACTCCAAGGGGGAAAGAGTCTCTGGGAATCTGTATGACTAGTGACAACCTCTGTAGTGGAGAAAGAGAATGCAGGACAGGGCTTGAGACCCAGCTGCTGAGTAGGGCCATGGAAAGAAACAATTTGAGAGGAAGCAAGGCAGTAGAGCAGGCAATAAGAGGAAAGGCCAGTAAGTCAGACAGATGTCTGCTGGAAAATCTGGTCCTTTTCCTAACAGGTAGGAGCCAGGTCCTTGCCCTTCCTCTCTGATGAAGTATGTACTTTTGGCATGGTGAGCAATCCTGAACAAGAGCGAAAGAAGGAGATGTGGTCTTCCTCAAATGAGGCCAAAGGAATACCTCCTGCCTCTAGCTTGGGCATGGATGCAGCTGTAGATGATGCCATTTTCGCCCCAGTCTTCAGTCCCCAGTGGACAAGCGCCTTCTTATGGGAGGGAGCTTTGTAGGGTCCCTTAGCCCATCTCATCTGAAGGTTCATTATCGAGGATTTCTCCAGTTCTAAACAAAGGGTCTATAAACTAACTGTAATACTGTAAACTTGTGATGATCGTTTAGATGAGACTCAAGTCATGTGTCAGAGTGATTCAATCATTATCAAATGACTACAGTTATTAATCTCAAACTCTGTTTCATTTGTTTATTGAAACATGCTCTTTACTTCAGGCTGCCTCCTGGAAACCCCATTTTCAAGCAGTGGGGGAAGCCTTTGGCCAAAACAACAGGATGTTAAGGCAGTTGCAGTGTCTGGTTGATATTTCATGGTGCAACTCTGGGACAGCCATGGCACGATAATGCCTTAATTTATAACTTTGGAGAGCAAATTCCAGATCAATATTTATGTAATTCATTTTTAAAAGATCTTTTAGCTAGAATGCTGATAGGAGGTCTCTGCTTTTTCATTTCCAAGGTGAACATGAGTACGTTCAACACTAATGCAGCAAGAAAAGGAGAACCCATTCCAAGATTGTAAAAAGAAGGGTTTCCAAATATAAGCAGGTACATGCACTCACAGGCTCTCCTGTTCTTCAAATCAGATTCCACAGATACCTACAAAAGGGCTTCATACCATATCTTGGGAGTTCAGTAACAAACTTAAAGATGGAATAGTAATCAAACATGGAATTTTTTCAGAATGCCTGTATGATACCACCTCTGACACTTTCCATAAAATCCTTCTTTAATGTCCTCTGCCATAAACAAAGCCTATGCATTCCAGGTCTATCCCCACCTCCACTCCTCACGCTGTCCCTTTCTTGTCTTCTCTGTGTCAATCATAGCTCAAAGCCTTCTTACTCGACAAAGTGCCATGCAAATTCTGGGCAACCATAACAACCACAACAATGCTACAAGAATACAACACTGCTTATTAAAGGCAAATGAAATTACGTCCTCTTTGAAATGACATGTGGGAGCTTTCTGTTCCAATAAATTCAAAATTTGCTTCTCCTCTTCTTGCAACTCTTCATCCTGCAAGGATTACAGAATGGACCAACTGACAGAGACGTGAGAAGAATAACCCTGATGTGCTTGGCACTGTGGGTTTTGTCCCTTTATATTGAAATGTCTATGCAAGTATTAAATATGTGTGCAGTTATTAATGCTAATGCTGGGAATTATAATGTATTAGACTAATACCAGAAGGCATAGCTTCAGAAATTTGGCTTGTTCCTTCCCACGCTGGTCTACTTTGGAAAGGACATGAAAAACTCAAAGGATGCCTGACCTCAGGAATGTGCGCGGCAGCAGAAGGGGATGGAAAACCCGCAGGAAGCTCTTCTGTGGGCCATCCAGTTGACTGGGAAAGGAGGAGTTGCTACATCATCCCTGTCTCTACAGTGCCCTTTATTTCAATGAAGATACTCATTGTATGAAATTTAGCAGCCTTCCCTTAATCATCATAGATTCCCATGGAATGTTGAATGAGGTTCCTACTGCAGCCTGGCCTCCCAGAGAAGTGGTATAGAGCAGGGTGTGAGGAAACTGAGCAGGGTGTGAGGAAGCACCAGTTCCCCTTTATATCTTACTGAAGCAGAGCATGTGGAAACACAGATGTAGCATAACAAGGTGAGATCTGAGGCTGGGCTGGAGCCTTGTAGACCACACCATGGAAATAGAAACATGATGTGGGCAGAAACACAGTCCATTGAACAGAGTTCTTCAAAGCCAGTCACACATGATATGTAATCGCTTGGCTAATGAGAAGCCACTGCACAATGGTAATAGTTATAACTGCTGACAGCTGCTATATAGCTGTCAGGATATAGCGCACTCGCAATCTGCTTCCTGTGCCACTGCTCATGGGTAACTTGTTTTGTTTACCCTGTGGCGGTGCACAGCTTCTTTTAGCTGCAGCCAAAATGCACAAAGGGGTTGCAACAAAACACAACAGCTCTGGGTAAAAATCTGCCCTCCGATTTCAAGAAGGTTTTTTTTTTTTTCTTATGAAGGAAGCTTCTATTTTTCTGCCTCATTCTCAGGGCACTTTAGGAATTATTTTGGTTGTGCTTTGGAGCTTGCCTAATCACTGCAAGGCAGCTGAGGGTGCTTCCTGCTCGCTTTCGCACAGCTTCTCGTTGCTCAGCAGCCTCATCAGCAGCCCACACTTTCCGATCTGCAAATGACACCTTGGAGGAGCTACCTCATAAATGGATGCTTAGGTGGCTATGTCTCACTGACATGTTAATTGGAGTTACCCTACCTTCTCTTAGACTGCAACTGAGGTGCAGGAAGCTGGGGAAGCTGCTAACTGCCAGAGAAATGATTGTATAGTGAAAGACAGGACAGGCACAAATGCTTCCTGTGCCCATCTTAATTCAATTAACTGCCAATACTAACACCACCCATGATAATTTCACTAACATTTTCTGCTGCTTTGAATTTTTAAGTGACATGTTACCTATCAAATTGAAACAGAATGATTCAAAAAGGGAAGGAAAAATTGGCACAGTACTAAATCCAAATTATTTTCATATTCTCTCTGCCACTAAGACCAACTTATTACCATGTACCTCTCTGATTATTTAAGAAGAAGTTAGAAGGTAAAGAGAATTTGAGTCTTCTGCACATCCTTGAGACATCTCTGGTGGCTGTCCCTATCAAAGAGCATACTTCTCAAAGCATTTAAAATCATAGCTCAAGCCCTTTTATTATGCTGCACCACAAACCTTGATAGGTATATACCACTCTATCACCACAATGCTATTATTCCTTTCCATTCTCCGCACTAAAATTATTTTGTTGCTTTCCACAATACTTCAGTGACCAGTTCTACTCAGCAGGAAAAGGAAATGTTAGTCTATCTCAAAAATAAAGTAAAAATTGCAATGGGTTTACACAATTTGTGACTTACTGAGGCATTGCCATCTGGCCAAGTATAATTGTCTTTCAATGGACTGAGAAACCTCCTGTTTTTGCTGTCGTGCAATTTTTCTATAATACCATGCTAGCTCGCAAGTTGTATAGGGCTGTTCCACTATGAATTATCCGTTTTTAAATTCTGAATGTAGGCATGTATTGGTTGACTGTATGCATGACCAATGCATATGGTTTTCTTTAGGATATTTATATACTGCCGTTTATTAAAGATGTCAGGGCAACCCACAATAACATTCAGTAACATACAGCTTAACTAAACTCACTATAGGCAACAGTTCTGTATATGAGCAGAATGCCAAGAAGGGAAAAGACCTAGGTCTGGGCTCAAGGGTGGGCCAGCAAGGCAGAGCTGTATGGCAGCTTATGATTTCACATCTCCAGATGACTGGACTCTCAAGGACGCACTTTTGAATGTGCACACAGGGTGCCCAGATGTTGTGACTCGGAACTCCCTCTTTTCAGAGTCCTCTTTTCTACCACTGTTGGCTTGAGGGTGACAGGAAACTACCCAGCACTCCAAGGGCAGGATCTTGGATTTCTCCATTGAGTTTTATGTGCAGCTTTTCCTTCCACCATGAAGGACAGGAAAAAAGTTTTACTGAAAACAGGAGCTGGCACAGTGGGTTCTTAAAGCCATTAATTTTCTATGACTATCTACCAGATGTCCTTGCTAGTCTGGCTGACTAGCTTGTAGTTTCTTCCTTAGGTGAGAACTTTCTGGTGACAGGTGCACTAAACCAAACCCAAATCAGAATCCAAACCAGAATCCAAATCCTGACCATACCTGGCATCCATCAGGGCACAGATTCAGGGCACAGTATGAGCTTACACCTGAGATTACTACATTAGGACTTATGTAAGTGTTGGATGCTAATTAATATGGCTTTGTTTCTGGTTTTGCAATGGGGTTTAGGACATGGACCTGAAGAAGTAGTTTCTGGCAATGGTAAAATCCTTCCTTCAAACCATTACAATGCAGAAAAGATGGCTTGTTTCTGTGGGATACCACCTGGTAGCATATTATCCGCAAATGCTATTTAATAGTTATATGAAGCTATTAAGGGATCTCAAAGATCAATATACTGATGGCACCTAACTCTATTTTATTGCTACATATGAATCAGGTGAGACTGTACCAGTGTCTCCTTGCAGTGGTGGTGAGAGCTAATAAGATGAATCTGAAACTTGGTAAGATGGGAGCTTTGTGGGTAAATAGTTCTGGAGTTAGGCATTTGGGTAATTTCCTGTTCTTAATAGGAAAGGAACACTTCAAAGGAACGGTTTCATAGCTTGGATTTGCTCCTTGATCCATCTGTGTCACAAGACACTCAAGTAGCCTCAATGGCTAACGCCTTTTACCTTTTTGCTGGTGCACACACTTTTCTGGATGGAGACTCACACAGTCACTTTGAGATCAGACCACTGCCCTCTCTGTGTGGGGCTGCCATGGGGTCAGGTCAGAGATGGCAGAAGTAGAGCAAACTGTAGGAGCAAGGTGCTGAGTGGATCATCTTACTATAAACCAGTGCTGAAGTAATATTCCTGTCTGCCTGTTAGTTTTTTAGCCTGTTTTAAGGTTTTCTTGTGGAACAGCAAAGTGCTAAATAGTTTGGGATCGCATTTTCTGAGAAGGCATCTCTATCTTATAGACTATCTTCTATTCACTGATATGGTAGATGGAGAGGCTTCTGGTTCTGCTATGACTAGAAGAAGCATGGTAATTTAATGAAGGGCCCTTTTTGCGGTAACCCTCATGGTGTGAGACAATCTTCCAATAGAGCTCTGAAGGGTACCCAGGGATCTTGAAGAACTCTGTAATAGATTCAGATGGATTTGGATTTTTATGAATCTGACCTGTGGATTATATTTATGGCAATATCCCCCCACAAATCATGTCATTATGTTTACTTCCAAAGAAAAGGAAAATGACAATCAAAAACAATCCCATCCACCCTCCTTTTCACACTTTCTCTTGTAGGCTAAAGTTTGAAAATGGAGATTGGGGAGTATTTGCATATTTTTCAACTCTGTCCATTTTTGCGGATGATTGGTGAAAATGTACATTAATTAATGCACGTTATCACATATGTCAATGAGCAAAAAGAGAATGAATTCCTCCTTTAAAAGAAATGATTCTATCAATGAGCAAGCAATGGAATGAAACATGCCAGACCATCCAGAAAATGCAGATGGGATGAATTTAACAAAAAGTGTGCATCCATATGGGAACCTGCAGGGCAGGTGTTCACTGTTTAATAAAAATGTGTTTATTGGTTCAGGCATTCTTGGACACTGATTTTTAGTACTGGCTAATTGGATTATTTTATTTTGGTTGTCGGTTGTGTGACTTTATTCTGTCTGTCTTATTTTGTAAATTGCCTTGTTATCTTTTATGATAAAAGATGGAACATATATAATCTAAATAAATAATTAAATTTAGAAAGCCAACCTAAAATGATTGTTGATTATAAGAGATCACTTACTTTGGCCAAGAAAAAAAACAACAGGCATTGTTCTTTCACTGCCACTTGGGACAATAACACTTTTCAACAGTGAACTGCCTTTATTTTTCATTCAGTTCCTGTGAGAATAAGCAAAAATCTCATTGTGATGGCTGACTTACAGAAGTGATGATAACCATCTAAACAGATTCATATTCACAGAGCAGGTAATCTCACAACCATTACTAAGAGAGCCATGCATTTTTCATCTTTGGAAAGAAGAAATTAAAAATCTAGATAAATCTTGGGAATGACTTGATAGTTGCCTAGGAAGTACAAGGGAACACAGAAATAATGTTAAGATGTTGGTATATCTTTGCAATTATATTAATTTCTGTATTGCACTAGTAATGATACATACAGAGATATCACATACTGTATACCAAGCCCATTGAATTTAATTAAGCTAGCAATTTCAGCATTTCTAGAATCGTGGATATCATGTTGCTTCTGAGTACATGGACTATGCGTTTCCCTCACCAAGAAGTAACCACAACCAATCCTCACATATGGGGTAAGAAGGTGAAACATTTATACTGGGGAAACATATTCCTTACTTTGAGGATCACAAAGATAAATGACTGTGTAACCCTAAAAATTTTAGTTTCAGGGTTTTTTAAAGCATGTGCTTCAAGTTTTCATATTGTGCAGAAAAGTCAGATTGCAGAGGCAACATCTGCTAAATAGTCTATCCATTGTCTCTAGGCAGTAGCATTCACTTTTACCTAATTATGTGGTTGTCTCACAGAATCTCATGAATGACACCTCCTTATTCTGATAACAAAATTGTGATCAACTGTGTATGGTTCAACTGCATTGTTCAAATGTGTAAAACATGATATTTTATTGACATGGGCCTGCCACAGCTCATGTGGCTGTTATATTTCGTTTTGCTTCATAGTTAATAACTTTATTTTAAATCCTATCAAAATATTCTCATCTCTTCTTATTTAAAAATACCATTTGTATTTGAAATTGTAAATCTATGTATGTTTTGATGGCAATTATTTCAGCATGGTGTAGTGGTTAAGAGGGGACTCAGGTCATTAGGTTTCTAGTCCCTGCTCCGCCATGGAGCCAATTGGATGACTTTGGACCTGTCATAGACTCTCAACCCAACCTACATCACAGGGTTGTTGTACAAATCAGATTGAGAGCTGCAGGAGAATGAGACTTTGAGTTTGTTGTAAGGAAAAAGCAGTATATACATATAATATTTTGTTAAAAAAATCTATTCTTGCAAATGTGGATTTATTCCAAATGGGGATCTGTTAGAAACATCTTCACTAGTACCAGCCAGTCTAACTATTCTGGAGACAGAGAGAGAGAGAGAGAGAGAGAGAGAGAGAGAGAGAGAGAGAGAGAGAGTTGTATCATATAGTTACAGTGCAGTTCCTATATCAGCTTCTATTTCTCTCTCAGCCAGACTGTTTCCTGTGTTTCTTTAGTTACCTTGTCTCTCTAGACAAGCTTCTGGAGAAAACAAAGCTGGACTAATTTTTCAAAATAACATGTACATACCACTCCACATCTAAACAGATTCTGCAGCAGCTAACAATAAACGATAAAGAGAATAATTAAATTTAACATGTTCTCCCTAAAAATGGACTGTCAATACAAACCACGGCTCATCGATCAAGTAAGGCTTCTTGAGATAAAGTTGTTCTTAGGAGGGGTCCATAACAACACGATGCTGGTGCTTCCCTGACCTCTCGAAATCAGGCGTTCCATCGAAAGTGGGTCACCCTGCTCCAGGCGTATTCTCTTTTCTGATCAGGCCACAGGTCACAGAATGACCTCCATTACATCAGTGATGGTGTGGCAAAGGAAAAGGAAAATGGATCCCAGCAGAAACCATAAAAATGTGTTTACAGCTAGTGCTAAAAATCACCAAAGAAGAGAGAATGCTTTTCAACAATCATAAAAAGGATTATATGAAACCTGGTTTTTCCATGGAGGAATTCAAGTCAAGTGTAATTGATGTGTTTTATGCAAAACACCAGACATTTAACATATGGCAAATAATGGCCTACAAAAGTCTCAGCTTTGCTCTTATATTGCTGCCTCGTGCCAGGATAATTCAGTACAAAATTACACAATGGGGTGCCTTAGAGAGCTGCTTATTCTAACAAGGGTTCTCCTGTTCTACAGATCATTTCAGCTGCAGTTTTGGATTTTCGCTTGCAAATCCTGAACTTCCGTCTAGAACTCCCAGCAACATTGTATCTGAACAGGAGTTGTTCAAAAGAACCACGACGGCCTGTTTGGATCAAGGAAGCAGGACTGGGCATATTTTGCTGTTTTTTAAATGCTCTTCTTGTGCGTGCCCACACACACTATGTTACCAGTAAATAACTTTCCAATAGTTCATTTATTTATTTCAAGCTTTTGTAGACCATCACAACAGCCACACGGCTCTCTGGATGGTTTGCAGCAATCAGAATCCATCAAACAAAACCTAAAATCCCAAACAACATTAACAAGTCAATAAATAAAACATCAATTCCAATCTTTTTTTTTTTAATCCATTCCATCAGCAGGAGCACCAATCATGCTGACTGCATACAATAACCAGATCTGAGAACATCTCATACAAATATAACAATTAAAATTGTAACATCCATCAATTAAAACACCAACTTAGAATTAAAAATTAGAATTAAGACTATTAACAGTTAAAATACTCCAAAAATAAAAAAGTCATTGCCAGGCACCAGAATGTTTATGAAGAAGGTGGTTGGCGCTCATCTCTGGGGAGCTGATTCCAGAAATGGGCCAATATGCTATTAAGAGGGCAAGTCTAAAATGTTAATACGCGATATCAGCATAATGCTAGAGGTTTCTTACGATAGCAGTAGGTAAACATCATAAGGGGAGCAGGCATCTTTGGATAGTACCCCGTATCTGCTGTATTTTTCTAAACCAAAAATGATAAATTTTAACTAAACTATACGCATTGAGCCCACTTCCACTGTGAATCCATTGCTAATTTTCTTTTATCTGCATTGCATGCCTCCAGTCTGGTGAAACATTACTACCTCTGTGCAGCTGAAGTGACCCAAAGGTGGATGAATCTGCAATACAGCCATGCGGGGGAAAGGAGCTGGCAAGACAATCACACTTTCCAGTGCAGCTGTTGCACGGCTGAAACGCTCCTGGGTTAAGTCTTCAGAGCAGTTTAATGCACACACGGCAAGTAATCTGTGGGAAAGGACAGCAGATCATAGACCGTTAGCAATATAGAAGTGAGGGAGGTAAAGTGCCCTCACAGCAATGCTCAGATTTACAAGATTCTCTAGCAAATAATGTTGCCACTGAAGGCTGGAAAGTCAACCATCCAGATTTGATTCCTCTAGAATAAGAGGAGAAGACTAATTTATCCAGTCAGTTCTAGACATAAATATATTTTATTTAGAAGTTGTTTAAATTCATGTGAAGGTGTGTGTGGGGGAAATGCCCTACCAAAATTCTATGTGGATACCAAAACTCTATTATTAATAGAATATCTATCTATTATTAGATATTATTAATTATTAGATATTATCTATTATTAGACTCTATTATTAATCTGTTCCCCTTAGAATTGCTCTTCCAAAGAAGGAGAAGCTAGACATGACATCTGTTTGGAAGAGATCTGGAATCTCTTGAACTAGACACTAGAAGAGAATTGCCAGGGCTTGTTTCTGTGAGGACAGGAGCTAGTGAAGCTTCCTTGTACCACCAATTGACAAAAATGCATCAGGCAAAAGACTTTTTAGTGTCTTAGTGGATACTCCCATGGAAGGAGACCTCCAAGAGTCAGAACTGCATCACATGGCTTTGCAGACTTACTTGCCCCCCTCTCTCCCAAGTCAACCATGAATCTTGATCCCATGCATTCTGGATCGTTACCAGTTTTGGATGTCACTGTCCAAACTGTCACTGCAGACAAGCAAAATAAGAAAACTATCTAGGTTAGGAATATCCATATATACTGTGTTATAAACCAGGCTTCATATCTGAGTATTTGTTTTATTTAAATATGTTTCATAAATAATTTGTACATTATTTATCAATATAATTCAAGTTCCATCTTTTCTGAAACTAAATGCTGAAATGTTCTACTTGAAACAAATATTCTTATTCTGTTAGCAACAGTATTATCAGTCCTGGCTTTGTGGGGCTGAGCATTTTAAAGCAAGAATCAATGCATTTTTGGTTTTCCAACTGATCAAACAGGTTGGCTGCTTATTATTTTCACCACTTCAGTTTTTTATTTGCTTTTACTTACTAAGCAAATACATGTTCAATAGATAGCACTCTTTCTGAAAGAGCCCAAATAGGTAGTAGTTCACCTGTAATGAATTTTTCCCTGGCTCACTGGATTGTTTTCCTCCCTTCCCCTGCCTCTTTTCTTCTCACTCTCCTACCTTCCCCACAGTATTATTTAGTTAGTTAGTTAGTTAGTTAGTTATTAAAACATTTTTATGCCGCCCCATTCGCCGAAGCCTCGGGGCGGCTTACAACAATAAATTAAAACATCATAAATAACATTTTAAAATATATACATTAAAATAAAATACAAATATACAATATAAAATAAGCCACCCTGGCCAGTTAAAATTCAATAATATTAACATTTAAAATGCTGCTTAAATAAAAAGGTCTTCGCCTGGTGCCGAAAAACAAATAACGACGGCGCCAGGCGGACCTCTCTGAGGAGTGCATTCCATAACTAAGGCACCACCGCTGAGAAAGCCCTCCTCCGAGTAACCACCCTCCTAACTTCTTTCACGGAGGGCTCCCGGAGAAGGGCCTCTCCCGCCGATCTCAGGGGGCGGCTGGGCATATATGGATGTAAGCGCTCCTTCAGGTAACCAGGACCCAAGCCGTTTAGGGCTTTATAGGTCATCACCAACACCTTGAATTGGGCCCGGACTTCAATGGGAAGCCAGTGAAGCTGACGGAGAACTGGAGTCATGTGAACATAACGTCCAGTCCCCGTCAGCAGCCTGGCAGCTCTATTTTGGACCAATTGAAGTATCGGACCGTCTTCAAGGGTAGCCCCACGTAGAGCGTGTTACAGAAGTCAAGACGGGAAGTCACCAGCGCATGTGTCATTCTTGCAAGGCAGTCGTTCTCCAGATAGGGGCGCAGCTGATGAATCAGTTGAAGCTGAAGGAAAGCGCTCCTCACCGCTGCTGTTACCTGAGCTTCCAGTGAAAGCTCAGGGTCGAGGAGCACTCCCAAGCTGTGGACCTTGTCCCTAAGAGGGAGTGCAACCCTGTTCAGGACAAGGTTCAATTCACCCTCCCTGAACCCCGATCCGCCAACCAACAGGACCTCCGTCTTGTCTGGATTGAGCTTCAGTTTATTGGCCCTCATCCAGCCCATTACCTTGGCCAGGCACCGGTTCAGCACAGCCACTGCCTCATCTGGATTGGTGGAAAACGAGAGGTAGAGCTGGGTATCATCACCGTACTGATGGTTCCGCAGCCCACACCTCCTGATGACCTCTCCCAGCGGTTTCATGTAGATGTTGAACAGCAAAGGGGACAAAATGGAGCCCTGTGGTACTCCATGGCATAGCTGCCATGGCACAGAGCCATAGTCCCCCAGCACCACCTTCTGGAATCGGCTGTTGAGATAGGAGCAGAACCACTGCAAAGCAGTGCCTCCGACCCCCAATCCCGCAAGCCTATCCAGAAGGATACCATGGCCGATGGTATCGAAAGCCGCTGAGAGGTCCAGGAGAACCAACAGGGACACACTCCCCCTGTCCTTCTCCCTGCACAGGTCATCGTACAGGGCGACCAAGGCAGATTCAGTACCGTACCCGGGTCTGAAGCCAGACTGAAATGGGTCCAGATAATCAGTTTCATCCAAGAGTGCTTGGAGTTGTCCCGCTACCACACGCTCTAACACCTTGCCCAGAAACGGGATGTTGGCCACTGGTCTATAATTAGTGGCCATCTCTGGATCCAGTGACGCCTTCTTCAGGACCGGTCGGACTACCGCCTCCTTTAAAGGGGCAGGTACCCGACCCTCCCTCAGAGAAGCATTAACCACTTCCAAGATCCAGGTTCCAATCCCGTGCTTGGAATTATTTATTAACCAAGACGGGCAAGGGTCCAAAAGGCAAGTGGTTGGACGTACTCGCCCAAGCACCTTGTCCACGTCATCAGGCTGCAGTAACTGAATTTCATCCAATAAATCTGGACCAGACAGCTGCGTTGGTGTCTCCTTTGAAACCTCTGAATCAATAGTTGTGTCCAGCTCGTGATGAATCTGAGCGATTTTCTCCCTGAAATGCCTGGCAAAGTCATCACAGCGGGCCTTTGAGGGTGGAATCAGGTCTTCCTTCGGACCTGGACGAACCAGGCCTTGCACCACTCGAAAGAGCTCCGCCGGACGGCATTGTGAGGAGGCAATGGAAGCAGAAAAAAATCTCTTTTTTGTCGCCCTCACCGCCACAGCATAGGCCTGATAGTGGGCTCTTAAGTGTGTTCGGTCAGATTCATCACGCGATTTCCTCCACCTACGCTCTAGCCATCTCCCAACCTGCTTCATCACCCTCAATTCAGGAGTATACCAAGGGGAAGAGCGGGCTCTGCCCGGTGGGAGAGGATGCTTAGGAGCGATCGTGTCTACAGCCCTGGTCATCTCCCCATTCCACAGTTCGACCAGATCCTTGACAGGAGCACCCGTCTTGTCAGCCGGAAACTCCCCCAGGGCCTTCAGGAATCCTTCCGGATCCATCTGGCTCTGGGGGCGGACCCACACAATCAGGTCCGCACCCTTCCAGAGGGAGAAGTCGCTCTCGAGCACAAACCTCACCAGGAAGTGATCTGACCATGACAGGGGAGTCAAGCATAAATTACTCACATAAAGTACACCCCCTTTTTACCTCCATGGGGTCAACTGAAGCTGCTTAACCTCAGAAAGCAGCCTTCAGAATTCTTCCCAAGGCAACTCTGAAGGAATTGCACAGGGGTGGGTGGAAGGATAGGTCCTGCAATTCCCCCTCTGGATAATCTGTAGCAATGTCAATAGCTTTGGGAAGAGGAATATGAAAATTCTATGGTCCCACTGTGCCCTTAAAAAAATGGCCTCATGTTTAATGTCAACAGTGAAGACATGGAAATTGGGAAAGATTTTGCATGTGTTGGCTCAATCCTCAATTCCAGTGGAGACTGCAGCCAAGAAATTTGAACAAGACAGCAGTGAAGGAATCAGAAGATATCATCGAGGCTTCACCAACACCAAGACCAAGGCCTATATTGTATTCCTGATCACTTTGTATGGGTGTGAAAGCTGACAGGAAGGAACTGATGCATTAGAAACATGGTGATGCAGAAGACCTATGTGAATACTCCAGACCAAGCAAAAGAAAAGCAAGTAGGTCCTAGATGAAATCAAGCCAGAACTTGCCCTGGAAGCAAAAATGACAAGACAGAGGCTTTGGGTACATCATGAAAGGGCTGTTCTCATAGGGTTCTCACAAGACAACAGGACTGTGAGCTGAGCAGGATTATGAAGGATAGGACACTTTGGAAGGCATTTATTCATAGGCTGTGACTACTCAGGGAAAACTTGACAGCATGTAGCATCAACTGTAAGTCTTTCATTCATCTAGTAAAAGAGGAAGGGATTGGCAAGAGCTGGAGGCCAAATACTGAAGATGGCTGGGCCTTAGGATGCTCTGGAAATAGAATCTATATTCAAAATATGCTTGGTGCAATAAACATGCTTATATACACTGGATTACTTTCCCCTAGTCCTTCAACCCACTGCATTTAGAGTCTCCTGCATCACTTTCCTCTAGTAAAGCCATGGTTCATTTCTTATCACACAACATCATAAGAAATTTAACAACTCAAGGATACAGTAGATATAACACATGCTACCCCCTCAATATAAATAAGATTTTTCTGTGAATATTGTACTAAAATTGTCCTACAAAAGGTTGGTAATGACCTTACTTTTCATGATGGTAAGAATCTCCTTTCAAGCCTCATTTTACTCATTAACTTCTCTACACGCACTTGACCCTGATATCATTTTACAAAATCGTTAAACTGTTACAGAACTCTTAGGCTGGCATTTCTGGACTCTCATTTTTTATATAATGAAACTGCTACTTTGGGCATTGCATCCAGGGGTGAAGTCCCCATCTATTTTGATAGATTCATTCTTCATAAATCATGTTATTTTATCTCACCAATACTGTTTCTTTTTAAAGATGTTTGAAGCATTAGAATCTACCAGAATGTATTATTGTGTTCTCTACTTCATTTGATGCAGAGCAGGACCACAAAGTCACTTTGACTCAGAGACAATATGCTGGTGTAAATCTTTCAGTGCAGCAGATCTGGCCATTCTAACAGATTAACTTATCCCCAGCTGCAAGACAATGCAGGTGCTTCACATTTGAATGCCACATCTTTGATCCATACTGCACAGGAATGGTCCCTCATAATACAGGGCTGCAATAAATAGGTACCCATAGCCATAGGAATGCACTGGGACAAGAGCAGCAGCTTCACAGAAAGGAATGGGAGTCCCCAAACTGTACCTTCAGCTCGTACCCCCAAACATCCCAAGAGACACTGTCTGATGCCTGGTCCACAGGAATGGCCCAACCCTTTCCCTTGTGGCAATGATACTTAAGATGTCCTTCTGAATGGCCAGAGGGATACATTGGAATGAGAGCAGCAGCCTCAAAGAAAGAAGTGGTGGCTCCATGCATGCACCATAGATTACCGTCTCCAAGAGGCACTGTTCATTGCACGTTCCACAGGAATAGCCCAATTCTGCTACATAGCCACAATCTTTAAAGTGTCCTTCCAATGATCCTAGGAATATTTTGAAATGATGACTGTAGCTGCACTGGAAACAGCTGAAGCTTCTGAAGTGCTGATGTGCTTTAGTTTGCCCCATGAAACAACCCAAGAGGCACTATTTTAATCCTATTCCAGTGGAAACGTTCCTCCTGCCTCATGACCATGATTTTCAAGTGTCCTTCAGAATGGCTGTAGGAATGCACTGGACTCAGATACACTGTCTTACAGAAAATGAAGAGGACACCCCGATGTGCTCCCAGGAAATACTTCCAAACGTCCCATGGGTCCATATTTTATTCCTGTTCCACAGAATGGCCCCTGTTCCTGCATAGCCAAAAGATTTATGTATGCTTTGGAATAACCATAAGAATGTTCTGGAATGATACCTGCAGTTCCACAGGAAACAGTGGGAATCCCTAAGTGGTTACAGGCAATAGATTAGCTTCCTCCCCCATCATCCTTCAAACCATTGTTTGATTCATGATCCACAGGAATGGCCCCTCCTGCTTGTCCCTAATGTTTGGGTGCCCTTCCAAATGTAATGAAATGATGTCCAGAGCCCTCCAGGAGACAAGAAAGGACAGGACTTGAGTAGGTGCCTCAGCTTTGTTTGACTGGCTGATTTGGGGACACCAATTCTGGTAGCAAGCAGGACTAAAACAACTGGCTGAACCCATTTCAGTGGTTAATACTGTTGGGAGCTGAAGTTCCTCCTTGTGCATTCAAAAATACATACCATTTCCTTTCAAAGTGTTCTTTATTGGCCAAATGCACAAAACACCTCCTTCATGGATCATTGCCTTGTCATGGCAAAGGGGCTTGCGTAGCTCAATGAAGCTATGACCTATGTTGTGCAGGGCCACCCAAGATGGACAGGTCATAGCAGAGAGCTCTGACAAAACGTGATGCACTGGAGAAGGAAATGGCAACCCACTCCAGGATCTTTGCCATGAAAACCCCATGGACAGTACCAAAAGGCAAAAAGATAGGACGCCGGAAGATGAGCCCCTCAGGTCGGAAGGTATCCAATATGCTACTGGGGAAGAGCAGAGGGCTAGTACTAGTAGTGCCAGAAAGAATGAAGTGACTGGGTCAAAGCTGAAAGGACACTCAGTTGCAGATGTATCTGGTGGTGAAAAGAGAGTTTGATGCTGTAAAGATCTATACTCCATAGGAAACTGGAATGTAAGATCCATGAATCAGGGCAAGCTGGATGTGGTCAAACAAGAGATGACAAGACTGAACATTGACATCTTAGGAATCAGTGAACTAAAATGGACAGGAATGGGTGAATTTAATTCAGACGACCATCAGGTATACTACTGTGGGCAAGAATCCCCCAGAAGAAATGGCGTAGCCTTCATAGTCAATAAAAGAGTAGGAAAAGCAGTACTGGGATACAATCTCCAAAATGACAGAATGATCTCAGTTTGCAAACCATTCAACATCACCGTAGTCCAAGTCTATCCTCCAACCACTGGTGCTGAAGAGGCTGAAGTTGACTAGTTCTGTGAAGGCCTACAACACCTTCTGGAATTGACTCCAAAAGATGATGTCCTTATCATCATGGGGGATTGGAATGCTAAAGTAGGAAGCCAAAAGATAACCAGAATAACAGGCAAGTTTGGTCTTGGAGTACAAAATGAAGCAGGGCACAAGCTGGTAGAATTTTGTCAAGAGAACATGATGGTCATAACACTCTTTTCCAACAACCCAAGAGACGACTCTACACATGGGCATCACCAGACGGTCAACACAGAAATCAGATTGACTATGTGCTCTGCAGCCAAAGATGGAGAAGCTCTATACAGTCAGTAAAAACTAGACCAGAAGCTGACTGTGGCTCAGATCATGTGCTTCTGGTTGCAAAATTTAGGCTTAAGTTGAAGATTGTAGGGAAAAGCACTAGGCCACTCAGGTATGACCTAAATCATATTCCTGATGAATATACAGTAGAGATGACAGATAGATTTAAGGAATTAGATCTGATAGACAGAGTGCCTGAAGAACTATGGACGGAGGTTTGCAACATTGTACAGGCAGCAAGGAAAACCATCCCAAAGAAAAAGAAATGCAAGAAAGCAAAATGGCTGTTTGAGGAAGCTGTACAAATAGCTGAGGAAAGAAGGGAAGTGAAAGGCAAGGAAGAAAGAGAAAGATACAAACAATTGAATGCAGAATTCCAGAGAATAGCTAGAAGAGATAAGAATGCCTTCTTAAATGAACAGTGCAAAGAAATAGAAGAAAACAATAGAATAGGGCAGACCAGAGATCTCTTCAAGAAGATTGGAGATATGAAGGGAACGTTTCATGCAATGATGGGCATGATAAAGGACCAAAATGGCAGGGATCTAACAGAGGCAGAAGAGATTAAGAAGAGGTGGCAAGATTACACAGAAGAACTATACAAGAAAGAGCTCAACGTCCCTGATAACCACGATGGGGTGGTCACTGGCCTCGATCCAGACATCCTGGAATGTGAAGTCAAATGGGCCTTAGGAAGTCTGAGCAAAAATAAAGCTAGTGGAGGTGACAGTATTCCAGCTGGGCTATTCAAAATCCTAAAAGACGATGCAGTAAAAGTGCTACACTCAAGATGCCAGCAAATGTGGAAAACTCAACAGTGGCCACAGGATTGGAAAAGGTCAGTTTACATTCCGATCCCAAAGAACGGCAATGCCAAAGAATGTTCAAACTATTGCACCATTGCACTCATTTCACATGCTAGCGAAGTTATGCTCAAAATCCTACAAGCTGGGCTCCAGCAGTATGTGGACTGAGAACTAGCAGAAGTACAGGCAGGATTTCAAAGTGGGAGAGGAACTAGAGATCAAATTGCCAACATACGTGGATCATGGAGAAAGCTAGGGAATTCCAGAAAAACATCTACTTCTGCTTCATTGACTATGCTAAAGCCTTTGATTGTGTGGATCACAACAAATTGTGGCAAGTTCTTAAAGAGATGGGAGTACCTGACCATCTTATTTGTCTCTTGAGAAACATATATGCGGGTCAATAAGCAACAGTGAGAACTGGACACGAAACCACTGATTGGTTCAAAATTGAGAAAGGAGTTCGGCAAGGCTGTATACTGTCACCCTGCCTATTTAATTTATATGCAGAGCACATCATGAGAAAGGCGGAGCTAGATGAATCACCAGTTGGAATTAAGATTGCAGGGAGAAATATCAACAACCTCAGATATGCAGATGATACCATTCTCATGGCAGAAAGTGAAGAGGAACTAAAGAACCTCTTGATGAGGGTGAAGGAGGAGAGCGCAAAAGTAGGCTTGAAACTCAACATTAAGAAAACTAAGATCATGGCATCCAGTCCTCTCACCTCCTGGCAAATAGAGGGGAAGAAATGGAGGTACTGACAGATTTTATTTTCCTGGGCTCCAAGAGCACCGCAGATGGGGACTGCAGCCAAGAAATTAAAAGATGCTTGCTCCTGGGGAGGAGGAAAGCTATGGCAAATCTAGACAGCATACTAAAAAGCAGAGACATCACCCTGCCAACAGAAGTGCGTATAGTCAAGGCTATGGTTTTCCCAGTTGCAATGTATGGCTGTGAAAGGTGGACCATAAGGAGGGCTGAGCACCAAAGAATTGAGGCCTTTGAATTGTGGTGCTGGCAGAGACGCCTGTGAGTCCCTTGGACCGCAAGGCAATCAAACCAGTCAGTCCTAGAGGAGATCAACCCTGACTGCTCTTTAGAAGGCCAGATACTGAAGATGAGACTCAAATACTTTGGCCACCTAATGAGAAGGAAGGACTCCCTGGAGAAGAGCCTAATGCTGGGAACAGTAGATGGAAAAAGGAGAAGGGGACGGCAGAGGATGAGGTGGCTAGATGGAGTCACTGAAGCAGTCGGCGTGAGCTTGAGTGGACTCCGGGAGATGGGGGAGGACAGGAAGGCCTGGAGGAGTGTTGTCCATGGGGTTGTGATGGGTCGGACATGACTTTGTGACTAACAACAAGCACAAATCACTCTGAACGAATTTCTGAGCGGTTTGTTGAACCCAATCTAGTATTCACCTCCAGGAACTCCCCTTCTGAGCATGCCTGGACCCCGTCTCTTTGGGCCTACCCTCTGTTCACTGATCCTCTAATGCTACCACCCTCCTATGCTCTTGACACATTATGGGATCTAGAACCAGAGCCACTTCATCTGTGTCTGAGAAACTCCCCTGTTCTGAGTCTCCTCCCACCAACTGTACATCCTGGTGACTTCCAGAGGCTGCCTGCCCACCTGAACAGATTGGTCTTGAGATAAGCATCTCAATTTCTCTCATCTCAGAGTGTGGGGAGGGCCCATATTTCCAGGCCCCTCCCTGCTTCCTCCAGCAACCCTTGAGAACCTGCATCCAAAGTAGCCATCTTTCTCATTCTCAACAAATTCTCATTCTCTTGGGAATTAACATATACATGGAACCTTGCACAATAAAAATTGCATCCTAGTAGCATCCTGCTTTCCTCATGCTGGTGAGGCTGCAGTAAAAGGGGCTTCCACGTTCATGGATGATTCCAAGTGGCCTTGTGTTCTGGTGCTCTGGAAAGCACTATTCAACATAGGGAAAAATCTAATCAGAGGCTGCCTTGTGGCTCTTTAAGAACCAGGGTAAGGCCACCTTGTGGTCCACCAGATGTTTTTGGCCTACAGTTCCCATCATCCCCTACCATCCTCATTGGAACAGATGAAAATTATGGTCCAAAATGTCTAGAAGGCCATCAGTTGAACACACACACACACACACATATTCATTTATTTCAAAAGATGTTGCATTCTATCAGAAACATTTAAGCAGATGATAATTATAGTATAATAACTCAGTTTGTGTGGGCATTTCTTTAGATCTTGTGCAGAAATTTTGTATCATGACAGCCTTTAAACTTACATAAAAATTTACTGAATACTAGAATTTAATGTAATTGAAATCAGCAGTTTGCAAGGTGGAAAAATGGGTTATATAAACAGAAATATAACGTGAAGTAAACTTTTTACATAATTAAAATCATAGTTTGCTACATGTGTTGGTTGATTATTTCTAAGTTCCATATTTGACTTTGGGGGAAAAAACTAAGAGCACACCTGGTACAGAGAATCCTGATAATTGTATTATTTGTTAATGAAATATCAAAGCAAGGCAGGCATAGAAATATCTACCAGCACACCATACACGACCAGTCAGTTCACAATGCTTTCAGTGCAAGAAATATTCAAAATACTTTATGGGCAAACAATGAATGAAAGAAAGGTAATATCTATGCTTTCTGTGCTTCCGAAGGGTTCAAGCTTCTTCTGATTACCTAAAGCATCAGATGGATTTCTAGTCTTCTCACTTGTCAAACTTCTTCTGATTACCTAAAGCATCAGATGGATTTCTATTTTGATCAAGGTACCTGGGTGCCAAATTAATCCAATCTGAATAGCCACAGAAGCAATTTAGCAAAAGTTATAAAAAGGTACCATTAATTGAAGTATCTTAATGGGTCGGGAAAGTAATACATTCTTGATCGAAAAAGCATATCTGTTGCCCGCATAAATCCACTCAGTCAAAAATTGCTCTATCTAATTTATTACATAGGAAATTAGAGATTGTATAATCCATCCATCCTTTATTTATCCCAATAATGAAACATGCAATGACCAAAACTGAAGATTCTGTGAAGACTCTGAAGCGCCCCAATAGTGTGTGCATACTTGTACTAGGTGGTGAAACAGTCTCCAGTGAACAGATTCCTGTGGACCATCCAAGAAATTTGGATCAAGATTAAATGTTAAGCCATTCCCAAATGTCCAGTGATGGACAGTTTGCTTTGGTGGAGCTTCCCACCCAGTTTGAGGGTTTTCTAACAAGACTACAAATAATTCCAGAAATTATAATTCTATTTGGACATCTAAATATCATAAAGGAAGCCAGAAAATGCGTCCTTTTGCCAAATCATGGCAGTTCTTTATCAGCTGATTGCACATGATACCACATTTAGCTGTGGTGACTTTTATGTATCCCCTTTGGTAATGAGACATGTTATTCTGAAGGATGATGTGGTACTTCCAGTCGCTATTCTCCTGCAAGTAGAAGCTTCAAAGTCTTCAAGGCTCATATGGAGTTTATGAGTTACATCACTGAAAAAAACTAGATACTAGGAAAAATAACTGCTATTCCATTTGTAACTGAGAGTAAGAAGGGTATTGTGAAGGCAACTGGAAAGACACTCCACACATTAAAAATCTCTAGTGTACCAAGCATATTCTAGGAAGTGAGACCACAGAAGACCTACTGTGTTTAAGAGACCATACTGGAAACACACAGATGTTTAAATCCATCCAAGAATACTATGAAAATAGCAAACATTCTGCTATTGTGGAGCTATTCATTTAGAGAAGACTTTCAAAAGCTGGTCCAGATAGTTTGACAAGCTGAAACGTCAACTGATCCAAAGCATCAGGCATCATTAACAGGCATCAGGACTATTAATGGGCACTGGCTCATGAGAACATATTACATATAAGGTACCTTATTTTATTATTTATTGATACAGTGCTTTTAATGGTTTGCTTATTACATTTTATGTTGTTGGGTTTTATTATGTAAACCATCTAGAAGCTGGGGGCTGTGAGACAGTTTATCAAAGCGCTAAATGAATAAACACACACATCAGTCCTCTTTCAGCTGTATGGGCTGCCAGTGGAAGTCTGTGGCCAATTCTAAGTGCTAGTACTAACACTCAAATTGCTCAGGGTCAGGTTATCTGAAGGATCACCTCCTCACATATGTACCTACCATTCCCTAAGGTCATCTTTGGGGGTCCTTCTTCGGGACCCCCTTCCAAAGGATGTGAGGTGGATTGCTACCAGGAGAAGGACCCTTTCAGTTGTGGCACCCTAGTTATGGAACGAGCTCACCAAAGTGGTGTGCCCAGCACCTGCTTTGCATTCTTTTCAGTGCCAGATGAAGGCCTTTTTAATTATTTCACCATTTTAATGAACTTTTAACTTTTTAACATTGTTTTCATATATTCCATTTTATTCTGTACCACTTCTATGCTTTTATACTGAATCATAACAAATGCAATTGCTACTATGGTTTGTTCTTTTAAATTAATTTCTGTATGATTTTAACTTTTGTTTAATTTAAACTTTTAACTGTTAACTGCCCAGGAAGCCTCAGCTACTGATACTGATATGGAATGGAATGAATAATAAAATAAGTATCTGAAAGATGAAATACCAGAATATTTAGCTGCTTTTCTCACAAACGCTTTTGTTGTGTTTAGGAAAGACAAAGCATCTCCCAACAAAGTAAGTGACAGTTTCAACTAAATGATAAAAGATGGAAGGAACTACAGGATGATGCCATGATTATTACAATGTACTACATGCAATGTTACCTTCATCTTGAATCTAAAAGGACATACTGTGGCTTTGAAAAATACAAAGACCAATTTACATCTCTTATAAAATGCAACAAACATTCATTTTCCTCAATTCTATCAGCAGGAAAAAATAACCAAACATATAAAATTCAGTATTTCCACTCCAGTAAAATGTGGAGAGAACAAGACAAGCTACAGAATGACTCAGAAGGCTATTGCAAGATATATTGTAGATTCTGGTGCTGTTTGTGCTCAGTCTTCAACTTTTGCAGTGAGGGATGTTCATGGCCCTACAGTGCATGTTGTAAATATTGTCCTTAGTCCTGCTTTTTCCTGCATCCATACAGGATCTGCTATCATATAAAAGTGCAAATGGCAGTTGGCAACACAGACATTGCGGATGAAGACTATTACTCATTACCTGTGCTCCTGAAAAGAAAAAGAGGAGGATCACAGAAATCAGGAACAATGAAACCTGGACTAGCAGATTTTTGACTTTGCCACTCACCCAGCCCCAGACTGTCTTCTGTGCAGCCAAGGATGATATGAAGGCCATGTTAGAGATGGCAGTGCAATTTCCAGAAATAGTTGAATTGGAGTTCCCATACATTCTGGAGGTGACATCTTGCAATCAGTACTCATGGATGATCAAGAAGGAAACACACTTCCCTTGAGGACGGGACCCTGGAACACAGCACCATCTGGAGCTAAGTTAGAAATGGTGAGGAAAGGAAAGCCTGGGTTAATGACATCAGTGGAAACACGGAAATGGCTTTGTGATGGGGTAACAGAAGAAGCCATAACGGAGTTTGTGCGAGAAGAAGTAACAAAAATCTTTGTGTGCCCAGTATGCATGTATCAGAGTGCAGCAAGATTTAACTCTGCTTTATCACTGCCTTGACTGCAGAGCAGCATCAAATGATGACTTTTTACTGATTGCATCTAACATAAATACAATGGGGCCTGGTGCTTGGGAGTTATTGTCTTCAGGGAAGAAATGGGTTATGATTGTGAATTCAAGTATCAATAGATCATGTTCCAAAGGGAATGGCCAAGTACGATTTTCCCTGCAGCTGCCTGCTATCAGCAGGCTGAGATTGCTTTTGATGGAACATGATGAATGCTGCCGATGCGCACTGAGGCAATGCAACCATCAGACACTTATGACTGTGGGATATTTACAGCTCTGCGTTCTGTCGATTCTGTTGTGCTTGGCCAGGAATATGTAAATGCCATAACTTCATATGCCCACACATGGGCTGGTGCAGGAGCAGTCACTGGAAGCAATCTTACCGAAAAGTGAGTGGGCCACTGAAAGAAATGGAGGCCGAGGCCCCACTGAAAGCACAATCACCAGTCACTAAAATTAATGGGTTCACACCAAATGTCTACCTGTCCTCCAGTGCCCTGCTTGGGAAATGTTGCATAATAAGACCAAATAGTATTTTGTATTGCCTGCAGACATCTGTTCCATGTAAGTCACTGCAAAGATAACAGCCAAAGGACTTCTAACATATGCCATTTGCATGGGATGCAATCCTTGCTAAGGTAACATCAGGATTCTGAATGTGTCTAAGTAATCTCAGCTTTCAGTAACTTTGACAAAGTTTCCCCTTGAGCAGGGCAATCTGACACTGTGCCTGCCACGTCATGAGCAATGCAGCCCTGCTCCGAGAACTCCATGCATGGAGGGGATTCAGTGGGGGATTCAGAGGCCAAAGTGGAGAGGACCAGGCGTTGCTCAAAAGAAGAGCACTTAGATGTAGTTTAAATATTCATCAACTTTGTTTTCCTCTCACATATTTATTTAAATTTTATATACCTCCCCTTTCCCATAGGCTCAAGGGAGAGGGCTTACAAGGAATTAAAACCAGCAGTGATTGAAGTTTGACTAAAAACAAGCATATTAAATAATACTGGATGGAAAAGTGTCCCACGGTGTCCTAGGTCCAGAAGGGCAGGCGATCATAGAACAGAGGGCTCTCTGTTCACCTAAAGTCATTCTCAGAACCATGTTTGGATAGATACTCCTTGTTTTGGTATTCCTCTGACTTTCACTCTGATGTTTTCATTTCTCAGATGGGCTGGCCTGTCCGACTCTGGATAGGCAGCCAAGGAAGTTGCAAGGAAGTCTGGGACAATCTCAAGCTTGGGCAGGTTAATGATTAATAGATGTACTGAGTGGAAGTACTTGGTCTACGGATGACCTCAGCCAGGTCATCTGCTTTGCAGTATGAGCATCAGGAGGCCTGGGCTTTTGCTTAAGCAGGAAGCTGCAGCAAGTTGATTGTAAAATGTAGCTTTCTGTCTTCTGGAACAAGACAACAAGAAGTCAGTATGGTCTGGTGAGTGTGGTACCTCTGGCCAATCATATTAGTAGGGGATTTTGTAAATGTGAATAGTGCTCGTCAGCTATGAGGTGGTATAGAAATGAAATATATAAATATCAGTTTACTAAAACAGAAAAGAAAAATACTACTATTTACCCGGTATTGAGACATATAATTAAATTTAACAGATCTGTACCTTTCAATTAATCTCTCCCCTTTTCCTCCTTCTCCCTCTCCCTCTCCCTGCACACATCTATAATATATACATATTCTATATACAGTGGTACCTCAGCTCATGAACACCTCAGTTCACGACCAAATCAGGTCGCGAACAGAAATTTCAGAAAAATTTTGTCTCAGGTCAAGAACTCCACCTTGGGTGACACTCATGATTGTGCCCATCTTCCTTTCACAGGTGCAATCATGGTCCTGCTTGGGGGGGGGGGATGCCCGCGATCACGGTCGCGCTCGTGCAGGGAAGATGAGCGTGATCGCGGTCACGCACGGGGGGGGGGGGGGTGGGGGGGGTGGGGGGGGGGGGGGGGGGGGAGATGGCCGCAATCGTGCAGGGGGGAGATGGCTGCGATCTTTGCTGTTGTTACTTTGTTGTTCTTTGTCACTTTGTTTCAAATTTTTGTGATTAAAAAATGGTTACAGAACAGATTAACCTTATTTACGTTGAACCTTATGGGGAAATCTGACTTGGGTCATGACCAATTTTGGTCGTGACCAGAGTCATGGAACGGATTAAGTTCATGAGCCAAGGTATCATGCCTGTATATGTATCTACATGAGTCCTCTTTGAAGATGGTTCAGGAGCTGCACCTGCAAACCGAGGTGGCCAGACTGATAACAGAGACAGAAAGATCTGTACGTAGAAGAATGATTGTGTCCGACTTGCACTGGCCGCCGGTCTGCTTCAGAGCCAGATCCAAGGTGCTGTTTTTGATCTACAAGGCCTTGCATGCATCAGGACATCAATTCTTGGTGGGACACGTCTGCTGGCATGATCCTATCTGTACACTATTGTACCTAGTGCTCTTTCCTATATGCGTTCTCTGAGGGATGCCTAGAAGGTGGCCACAAGGGAGGGGGCTTTCTCAATGGTCTGCTTGATGAGGCCCTCCTGTAACCAATGGTGATATCTTTTTGACACCAGGATATGATCGTCCTTCTCTTTCAGGCATTAGACAGCATAGGATGCATTTTAATGAACTCTTGGATATTTCTTGTGGCTGAAAGTGCCTCAGATCTCTCTCTCTCTCTCTCCCTCCCATTTCTGTGTTTGAATGTATATAGCTACTTATACTGCATGGTAAACTATTCTTTCTAAATTGCCCAGGGAGTTCTGCTATTGGGCCAGATAAAAATGTAATACATTAAAAATAAATGCAAATGAATCTACAACTACTCTTGAATTGCATATAGGTGGATTTGCAGAATAAACATGGAGAAAGTATTTATTAAATTCTTCTTTATCATCACTAATGGCTGAAGTGCTGATTACTCTGAAACTTAATTTTTAACTTATTAAAATCAGCCTTTGCATTTCCAAATGTTTTTTCAACATGCCTTGTTAAAAGTAGTCATCATTATATAATTTCACACTATGAATTCATATAGGAGAGTCTCTGTAGTAACGTTGCAAGATGATGGTGCTAGAGCAGAGCCAAGTGGCCTCCTTAATTCACACAATTTGGCATTTCCCCATGCCTTGATTGCTCTTTTCCTAATGAGAGATTCAGCATATCCTGATCCACAGGGCTTCCTGTGATTTACCAGTTAAGCCCAGCCTCTGTGATGTCGTTTACAAAGACGCTGCATCACTGACTGGCGGCACATATGGATTCTATCGCACCTGCCTCCATACACTCTGTGCAATCAACTTTCTTCCACTAGATGAGGGAGGCCATTCCCGAAATAATTTTTAGCCAATGCATGCTTGGTTTTTATCTGACATTTCCTCTTTTCTGGCTGTTTTGAAAGGTCTTCATTGGTGTTTTTAACAGTTTTTTTTTTAATTAGCTGTACTAGATTTGTAGTGAAACACAATCATGTGACTTCTATGGGAAAGCAGAATTAATTTTTACAGGAAATGATAAGATACAGTCCCTGCAGAGCAAACAATTCATAGTTACATTTCTTTCCAGTTCGTGAGTAACAGCACAATCCAAAGTGGCTGTCCATAAGCCTTCAAACACAGAGGATTACAGGCATCCTATTGAAGGTGGAAGAAGCATGGAGAAAAGAGTCATCTCCATGTTTCTCCTACCCTACGAGAGATGGAGACGGACAATTTAATGCTTTGAAAAGTCTCAAGGAAGGCAGGTTGAGGATTTATTGCATCATGGTTGATCTCTATTCATGTCTTCCCCAGCCACAGAATCACCACCAGCAGTAGCTCTAGGGTTGCTCTTCCTTCCTCAGAGCCACAGCCAGCGAGGCTCCAGCTGCAAGGGTGGAGGGAGCAGAAGCCTAGGTTGCAGCCCCAGCTCCGCTGTTGGGCTGTGTTTCCAAACTGGAGCTGGGACTCCATCCTCTTGTATGGCTGCCTAGACAGCATCTAGTGTCCAGAGGATTGGACCTAATAGGTATATTATTTTTCAATGCACACCATTAATCGTGGCTTTGTATAACAAGGCCAAGATGGGCAACTCATTCCCCTTTATAATTAGCTGACAGACATAAATTAACAACTGCCTATTGGATGTCTGTGGCCAAATAGATGCAGTCTATTGGATATATAGTCTACCTGTGGACATTAGATGAAACTGGGATTGTCTTCTGTATATAATGCTAGGGGTGGTATATTATTACGACATATGTTGAAGATTTGAAGGGTTAGCTCCAGTCCCTTGTTTAAACCAGCTTAAGAGTGGGCAGAACAGAATCTCGAAATGGGTTAGCTGCTTGATGCATCAAGCTGCCCAGCTAGAAGTAAGCTGCGTAGAAACTGCTGGGGCAGATCAAAATGTGCTCAGCTGGTATACAGAGTGTTTTAAGAGACAATTGTTTCCTATTAGCTATTTCAAGATGACTTCATTAGCACAAAAAATAGGAAGACAAATCTATGAACAAATATCATGGTATCATATAGTACATAGCCTACCTCAGAGTTTCGGTGTTTAGTTAGGTTGTTGTCTTTTTTATCAGGCCCAAAATCACTTGGAGAATTGTCACCCTTTTTTTCAAGCTGAAGAGAAGCAAAACATTTCCCTGGCCTGGGGCTTACAGATGAGAACTATATTTCAGCAGGCTTTTGAAGGAGTTCTTGAAAAACTTCTAAACCATGGAGCACCAGTGAAATAACATTTCACAAATATCTGAATATTTGACCTCACAAAGGATATACTGTCAAACATGCCAGGCAGATTGCCTTAATGTTCATGTTGTTATTGGAAACTGGCACCAAAAGACTGACATTTACACATGGCTGTGAATTAATTCAGTTAATTTCCTTTCAGGCTGGTAATTATACAAACTATTTCTCTTTGAGATGCGATGCCTGAGTTTGCTTGCTTTCTTCTTCTTTCCCTATACCATCCTTTCTTTTTGACTCATGTCAGAAACAGTTGAACTTCAAGCTTGTGGGATTTTTGCTTTTGCCTAGAACTGGAGCTGGGTGCAAAAGACACACTGTTAGAATATTTATATTCCAGAAATGGATTGAGTTCATAGACCTTCCATAGGAAAATCCATTCTCTGGTATCCCAAGCTTGTTCAATGCTGGTCATACAATTTAAGGAGCCATTATGTTGTTCTGATGGTGAAAGAAATGAAAACTGGCATTGGACACAGAGAGTATTTGCTCAGTAACAGTTCTCTTAGACCCAGTGTTTGCCTTTTCTGTCTTTTATGTATTTCAAGTAGATTCCCATTATGGAAAAAATAGCAGGCATACAGTGCTGGAATAAGCAAAATTCAGGAGAACATCAAGATATATATTGTTAGAAACAAGGCCCATGAAGTGCGAAACAACATACCAAATAAGGCATCTTGCTGGGCTTCCAAAATCAAGCAAAGAACGTGAGTTCTCCCATGAGAACTGAAACTGAAATCTGTGATCACTGGACAGTCTTTTATACATTAAAGGCATTTTAAGCATTTTATATATGTTTATCTGCTTACCTATATTCAGATTCTGTTTCCTCTTAATTCTGTAATGGGAATATCAACACATTCATAAAACTTTGCTAAAAATCAGGACTCAAAACCAGAGTTTTAGGCAGAAAAAGATGTCTGTCTGTGAAGCCATGTCCACCCTCATCATCACCATATGCAACGTAACATGTCAGTGATAAATGAATCAATATCTCCAAACAGTTATACTGGTTTTTTAGCCTGGGGGACCCAGTCATTCCCATTTTAAGCATCCCTTTTTGGGTTGATAACATTTCTAATTTATGGAGGCTTTGGTGCATGACTCAGTATCATTGTGTTATCCTTGAATTACATCATCTGGTTCTGACAGTAGAACTTCTATTTTCAGCTATTTTCCACTCTACATCCTGACAGATGTTTTCTGGAATATCATGTCATAACAAGATTTCCTACGAGACCATACCTGGAAAAAGGCTTTTTTCTCAGCCTAAGATATCCAGTTATATGTGATTGGGTTCTGGGGCTAAATCATAAAATCCTAATGCATATCTTTTGATGCATTTGATCATGGAATCTCCAAAAGTCTTAGTGAGGGTGGACTGGGCAACATGGGTCTCAATGTTTGCCACACGTGTATCATTAAAAGATAGTAAGATTAATACTAGCCAGCCTAAGTACAGACAAGAAGAACAACAGGAATGTTCTTTCTTAGAGGAGAGGGATCTTTCCCCAACTACACTTTTAGAGGATTGAGAAAAAGGATCTAGTAAGTTTCTCTTGCCAGATCTGCCAAGAAAGCACTAATCATAGCAGACTGCAAACCTTCTTTCATTCTTGGTGAGAACTCTAGTAAGGTCTCATTACTCAACCATCTTTCTTGGCGTTTCAGCCAGAATTTATGACATCTAGAATGCATTCTGCTCAATGTTGTCCACCACCCATAGGAACTGGTTCCATTATTTAGTCTCCCGTGCTAGAAATGGCTAATTTTAAAAGATAATTAAGCTAGGGTGAACTTGTTATGGAGTAGAAGATATTGCAGAACAAAAATGACTCAAAATGATCAAAGAAGAAATCCAAGATCTAAAAAAGATTAATTTTTATATTAGTGTTATAAGGACTATACACAAGTTTTGCCACAGCATTATCAGCAGTGAAGATTCTGCAGCTATGCTCATAACATTTGCTTAAGGCAACAAAGAATTAAAAAAAAGATTCTGCAATCTAAGATTGTGGGCCCTGGAGGTTGAGCATACAGGCATTATGCAAGGGAATGGAAAGTAACTGAAGGCAAGTCTCAGTCTATTTTAAAACAGGTCAGTGCTTATTGTTGCTTTAGCTACTTAGGAACAACTGCCTGGATAAAGAAAGGGTCCATAGACCTCTGGAAGGCAAATTTACAGCCAATGTGGTGTGTTTGTAAGTGTTGGATTTGCAACCTGGGAGTTCTGGGAATTCTTGGAGCTCCCTGTGTGACTTTGGACCAGTCATGGATTATCAGCCCAACCACCTCATGGAGTTGTTGATATGTGGATAAGATGGAGCTATGTAAGGTGCATTGGTTTCCTTAACCAAAAAGGGGAAAAATGGGATATAAATGCGATGTAATCCTCTTCTTCCCCAACCAATCAAGATACTTGGTACCGAAGTACTTCCATGAGAGGAGACACTTTACCAAGCACACCCTTTATTAAAGAACTGATGTGGACTATCACAAACTAAGTGCGGTTTTAGGGTTTGGCCAAGTCTGTCGCAGATCTAGTGTTTGCAAAAGTCTGGGTGTTGGCAAAGGAAAAGGACACGTACGAGTTCATCCATTTAGTGCACCCATTCAAGATACGCTGGTGTGACATGGAATACACGACTAGAACAAGTTCAAGAGCTAGAGGGCCATCTGTAGTTGTGCACAAAGAAGTAAACTTTCAGCAAATGGCAAAGATAATTAAAAAAAACCTTAATATTGTCAGTGTTTGGCAGAGAGCACAGATACAGAAAGAGAGGGAAGAATGGGACTTCAAAGACCATCTAGTCCAATAATTCCCATCTGCTGTGGCATTCATTTCCACTGTTGGACAGCTCCACTTCCTAATCTCTAGTAAAAAAAGTAATATGAACACATTGGTTTAGGTCCTACCTTCTGGAAGAACAGAAAGTATAGATGGTGTATCATCTACTTTGTGATGACCATCATCTCACCTCCAAATTAAGCATATCTAGTTGTTCTTCACAAGACTTTGTCTCCAGGTCCTTCACAATCTTTGTTGCTTCCTTCTTGATGCATTACATCTTGTAAACAGGAATGCTCAAAACTGGACATGTGGTGTAACCAAAAGCAGTAATATTAGTACTCATTGTGATCGAGACATTATATTTTTGTTGATGAAGCCTAGAATTGCAATAGCCTTTTCATCTGACATCTTGCATGGTTGACCAGTGTGTGGTCCACTATAGTCAACCCTTAAATGCAACAGTCTTGTCAGTTGTTACCCATTCTGTATCTGTATGTCTGACTCCTCCTATTTAAATGTAGACATTTATATTTATTTATTTTATTTATTAAAACATTTTTATGCCGCCCCATTCGCCGAAGCCTCGGGGCTGCTCACAACAATAAATTAGATCCACATAAAGAAAATTAAAATATATACATTAGAATAATATACACACACACACACACCCACACACACACAATATAAAATAAGCCGTCCTGGCCAGATAAAATTCAATAATATTAACATTTAAAATGCTGCTTAAATAAAAAGGTCTTTGCCTGGTGCCGAAAAACCAGTAACGACGGTGCCAGGCGGACCTCTTTGGGGAGTGAATTCCATAGGTTGGGCGCCACCGCAGAGAAAGCCCTCCTCCGAGTACTTACTCTCCTAATTCCTTTCATGGAGGGTTCCCGGAGAAGGGACTCTCCCGCAGATCTCAAAGGGCGGTCGGGCATATACGGACGTAAGCGCTTGTTCAGGTAGCCAGGACCCAAGCCGTTTAGGGCTTTATAGGTCATCACCAACACCTTGAATTGGGCCCGGACTTCAATGGGGAGCCAGTGAAGCTGACAGAGGACTGGAGTCATGTGAGCATAACGCCCCGTCCCCGTCAGCAGCCTGGAGCTCTATTTTGAACCAATTGAAGTATGCTGCTGAATTGGGATTGGTTTTGACCTGTTCTCCATCTTGTAAAGTTCAACTTGAATTTGTTTTTGTCTGCCTCCACTGAGCCCATATGCAAAACTGAGGAGCACCCTTTCTACTCCTTTATAAAGATATTAAGCATTATCCCAGGACAAGACCCTGTGGCACTCCTGTTGTGAATGGCCCTAGGCTGATGAGGAGTCACTTATGAAAATCATTGGGATACAATCCATAAACCAGTTCTGAATCCAGTAGCATAATCCTACTACGTTTTATCGTCTTGCCAAAAAGGACTTCATGTGGGACCTGACTGGAGTTTGAGCTGAAATCAAGACACATTGTTTGAGTGCTCAAGACTTGGTAAGTCACTGTGGCTTGAAGTTATAGCGGCTTTGCCTCTTGCCCAAACACAGGATAGTAGAATCAGAGTAGCTAAAGGTAGACTAATAAGCCCCACAAGCCATAGTTTGTTTGCCTCATAGCAGCTTGGCTTACTGTCCAAGCCTGGACAACACAACCCACTAGAATGTAAGCCAAAGCAGTATAATGCTGCTCCAGACAAGGAGTCTGATGACTCTGACAGCCTCCACAAAACACCCGAGTGGCACCTATGGTTTCCATTGCCATGATTGCTAGCTGAAAAGGCGGGTGGTTTCATTCCGCTTGGCCTCTTACAGCACCAGTTCTCGTGGCAGTGCTGGCCTGAAATAGCAGGCAGAGACAGCGACTGTGTGGCTGTCCCCTACTGGGAAGTGAGCCATGCTCTAGAAGTGGCTGAGCAAACTGACTGCCCTGCCTATTGCTGTGACCACAGGGTTTGGGCAGGGCGGTGTACTCTGCTCTGCTCAGCTTTTCTAGAGAGTGGCTCAGATCCTGCCAGAGGCCAGCCATGTCACTGCAGCCTGTGCTTGCCATTTCAGGCCAGTGGTGCCGTGAGGAAGAGGTTCTTTCATCACTGTCTCTTTCTGCAGTGTCCTTGCTATACCTTTGGAGGACCAAGGGGAGAGGAGGTGGCTATAGAGCCACAATATGGTCTTTTAGGTAAATTATGAGAGGCAAGCAAGCAAGTCTACAGCCTGGCTTATTATTTATTTATTAAAACATTTTTATGCAGCCCCCATCGCAACAAAGCTTCAGGGCGGCTCACAACAATGGCTTGTTATCCCATCTGAACCCAAGTGCTCTGGGTTACCTCAAAGCCATTAGGTTTTTTAGCCACAGTTCTTGTTGTGGGAATCAGTTCGCTATGTCCGCAGGGATCCCTTGATTCACTAGTCTATTAAGTCATGGGCATGTGTGTGTGTGCGTTTGTGTGCACACGTGCACATGCATATTTTACACACACACACACACACACACACACACACTAACACAAGACAGCTGGTACGGTGTAGCAGTTAAGAGTGCAGAAATGGAAAACAGGCCCTCTGGGTTCTAGTCCCCACACTCAGCCCTGGAGCTCATTGGGTGACCTTGGGCCAGCCACAGACTCTGAACCCAAGGTACCTCACGGGATTGTTGTTGAGGATGAGATTGAGAGGAGAACGTGAATTGTGAAAGCCACCTTGAGCTCCTTGGAAGGTAAAAAGGGATATAAATACAGTAATACAAACAAATGGATATTTGGTAATTGGTATGTTTTGTCCCTGAGAAACTTGTGTCCCTCTTCCATTCCTGTTGGTCTGTTCATTCTGAAAGAGTTATCTCAGTCAGACTTTTCATTCATATCATGAGCATTATCTCATCAAGTCTCAAGGCCTATTGAATAATATTTATCTTCTATGATGATTTCAAACTCTTCTTGCTTATTTCTCATAACCTGTGCATTGCTGTAGAGTTATGTTCTTCCAAACATGTTCATCCTTTCTGATGTTCATTTCATCTCCTGAGAGATATCCTTTATCATGGAACGAGAGATCATGGTCCAAAAATTCAAGCTTTTCCCAGTGACTCCTTCTTTATAGTCAGTAATTCTTCTAGTGTTCTTTTCTTTTCCTAGTTCATATTGTTCAGAGTAACTGGAAAGTATGAGCAGAACACCTTCTGTGCTCCAAGAAGGGGCATCTTCCTGTCAGAGAGCTTCATAGTTACTTGCAATATTTCCCAAGCTGTGTCCTTTGGGAAGCATCTTGACTTGTACATGAATCAGCAAGAAGAAATAAGGGTTAGTTGCATTGCAGAACTGAATGCATCTTCAGGCAGAAAATCACATGCAGCCCAGTCCTTGTAGGGCATGACTACAGCAGATCCCCCTTTGGCCATGTTTCATGGTTGTTTGTACACACTACACAGTACAGGTGGGTTTCTTTTGATATGGAAATAACATTTTCTATCTACTATTGGGGATGACCAGAATATACTTATTTTTGCTTATTACTAGTCACAGGTGACATCTTATTATATAGAATTTTTCTCTGCATCTCTCTCAAAGATTGTTGTTCACCAAGTAATCAGGAAAAATGTGCACAGCTTTCTTCAAGGAATGGCTCAGAACAGTAGTTTCTTGAACATGACTGAGTGGAGAGACCACAAGGGGTCTCCCTTGCTTTAATTTTCTGCCTGCATCACAGTAAGCAAATCATAGGACTCTTGTACGATATAATTTTCTGTCAAAGTATTCACTATAGCAATGTAGGAATGGAGAGGGAAAAGGAGAAAACATATTAGGAAGTATAATGCTGAAAGTGAGAGGGTAGGTCATTTTAACTCGGCAAGAACTGCAGTCTGATGATTTGATGGAGTATCTCATTTACTCTTGCAAACAAAATGTATCTAATGTCAGCTTGCCATGCCATGTAGCTTCTGAATCTGATACATACATCTACACAGTAATATGAAATAATATTATTACTTTGTGAGTAAAGCTCCTAAAAGTCATGGTAACCCCCACTTCACCCCTGTACATAACCACACACACGAAAACTGTTGATATGCATCTCATGTTTAATTTCACCATCTGGTAAATTACTGCTAAAGCTATCAAACTAGAAGCCAGCTCCGTATTTGCTTGAGCAAAATTAATTTTTCTCCTATCCTGAAGCTATCCGATTGTGATTTGGGGGGTGGGTACTTGACTGGATATAATATATGCTTGAGAAGAAGAAGAGCTGTTTGAAGATATTTTGGTAAGAGCTCAGACATTTCGGGACCAAGAATCAGTTGTTTTAGATTCCTGGGTGCTGGAGGGGTTTCTTCTTAAGTACTTTAAAAATGCACTTTTGGAAAAGAACAAGAAGGAAGGAAGGAAGGAAGGAAGGAAGGAAGGAAGGAAGGAAGGAAGGGAAAAGAAACTGAAGCAATGGGGAAGTCAATACATAGTCATGTCTTAGAAGGCATATTGATAAGGTATTGAAAAATGTTGCACAGGATTGGTTTGCATGAAAGATTAGTGGAAAGAGGTACCGGCTAGGTTCCCATATCATGGCAAAGAACCTTGTGCAATTTCCATGAGTGGAATTTTGCCTGAACTGACCTGTCAGACAATTGCATGGTTCCCATGGCAACACACTTTCCCTGCTCTGTGCTCCATCCTCCCACTCTTGCTTAGCATCCTGGCAGCACCCACAAGCAAAATCTTCCGTATGCAACTGATCCCAATGGACCTCAGCAGCCTTGTTCTGACTAGACTACTGAGGTTTTGAGGTGAGTTCTCCTCCTTCTTCTTCCCCCACCCCAAGTATTTCCGCATCTCTGCAATGCCTCCTAGCCACTTCAGTCCACAAAGGAAAATTTATTAAATCACGACAAACAGGTATCCTGTGGCTCCCCATCCCCCATCTGTGCATTTACCCATTTTCCTCAGTTCAAAAAGGAAACAGGGAGGTGGGCAGATTTTTTGGTCCATAGGAATGAAGAAGGGGATAATGCATGTTTTGCTAGGAAGCTGATGCTAGTAGAAAACAGACAGTTGGGCAGCCTTCCCACAGGATTCTGTGATATTTCCATACAGACAATGCTAAAATAGAGATCCTGGGTTTGGAGAACCAGAGAAGCTGTGGTGAAGCATGGAAAACTTAGACAGTTGAAAAGTGAAACGCCACAAGCAAAGGGACAAACATCATCATGGCTTCTTGTGATGCCCAAACTCAGTCAAAGACCTCCCACCATGAAAACTTTGCAAAATTGTGACCTGTATTGTTGAAAACATAATGATCATCTGTACAATAAATTATAGATGATGGCAAAGCTCCACAATGAATTAGATAGGAAAAAAGGTAAGTCATGCATCACACCTATCCTTGTGACCTGCCCTTTTTTGCATACATAGAAACACTATGAAGGCAAAAATATTTTGAGATGTTCCTCTGAAGAAATAATTAAAAGATAGACACTTGAGAAAATGGATCAAACATGTTAGAACAGTATATAGGAGGGGGGAACCTCTGACCAAATGTGGTTGAACTCCAGCACATCAAGCCCAGCCAGTTTGGCTGGTGGGGAAAGATTGGGAACTATATTCACCACTTAGAAGGCCACCAGTTCCCCACCTCATAGATTAGGACTTGTTAGGCATGAGGAGAATGTGGTGAGATTTAACTTTCCATGAGAGAAGATTGCATAAAAGGCAAAGCCAAAGTAGCTGTCATGTGGAGACCACCAAACGTTCATCCGTGGGAGCAGAATACTTTTTAAAAGTCTGAAATCAAATGCACACATGCATGCGCATACACACACTGTGCCAAGTGTTTGTAGTGAAAGGACCCATGAAATTGTTGCTAAGTACCAGGCGCTGGTTATCAAGCAACTGCAACTAATTGTCATATTCAGGGCTAGATAATTCACCTTTCCTGTTTTTCTGCTTGCTTTCATTGTTTAGAGAACAGCAGGAGTTGGAAGATACCTAGTTTTGATCTTAAAAAGGTACTTTGCTCTTTTCCTCTCAGTTTGATCATGGTGTCCAGAGATTACGTGAAAGTTTATTGGGGGTTCCCTAGCAGAGCTGTTGACTGCAGCATAAAGGAAGATGGAACGGTATTACTGGGATCACAGAGCAGCAGTGCCTAGCCCCCACACCGTCACTTGCAAACAGCAAATCTTAGCATGGTTTATACTCCCCTCTGGTTCATCGTGAAAGTTCAGCTCCATCACTGTGATGATGATTATGCACGCACTGAAAACATCACTGCAGAAATAAAGTTGTATTTTTACTGTAAAGTGCCTGATATGAGAGGTTCATGAAAAAGGCAAATGCTCTTTTAAAAGTATTATTATTAGAGCTATGAATAATAATAGTGCTATGAGGTGGTTGTAATTTTAAAAAGAAAGAATGAGAGGTTATGATAAGAGTCTCATCACTCAGGGAACCTCAAGAGCCTCATGTGTCATTGACATTCGTTCCTGTGTAAACCATTTAAATATTAAGAGAATTTTCAAATATGTTGGAAAAGAATCCATTCAGAAAAAAAAGCATCCTTGGATCAGTTATGGAATCCTAAAACTGATGAACATGGTGCTGAAATGCAATGCTTTGTGAGGTGGGTGGGTGTGGAGGGGAGGGGAGGGGATTAGGAAATTCAGCAGCTCTCTGCCAGTGTTCCCCAAGGATTTCAAATTATTTTTGGAGATGAGTATCAGAATAGCATCTTGCATTCTTCTAACAGATTTATATCAGTAATTATATTTTTTTTCTGGTGGACTACTTTCTAGGAGAGAATGGTCAGTGTTTATTTGCAAGCATTATATGCTACTCTATACCCAATAAAATATCAGAGTGGTGAACAATTTAAAGGAGATGATGAAGATGATGATGAAATATGTAATTAAAACCCTTACAATGGACATGCAAAAGATAAAACAGTTTCCAATCATTTAATCACAATTCTACCTTTTCCATACCCCCACTCTCCCTGCAGCAAGGCAGTCCTATACATATCTACTCAAAATTAAAACCCATGTAGCTCCATAGGACTTACTACCAAATCAGTTTATATAAGACTGGGGCGTTCCTGTGGTGGTCAATGGAATGAAACCCCGATTGAAGCCATATTTTGCTCAGGAAATGGAGCTACTGCTTTCCATTCCAGAAAACAATGAAGGCAGTACAAGTGCCTAACACCTAAATGCAGAATAAAAGCTTTGTGTGCTGAAGGCCATTTTCTGTAAACAAAGGATATATATATTTTAAACACAAAACCGTAATTTCCCCTAAAAGAATTTAGAATATTTTAAGATTTCTCAGGTAAGTGTCAACACTGTATGTTACAGAGATGCTATTTTTAATCGTAAGTCAATATGTAGATTCTAGAAAATTGTATGTAAAGCCTTATCAGGCCTAGTACAAGGAAGCATCCCATGACATCAGGGGTTTAGAAAGTGAAGTGGTCTGAACCAAAATCCTATGACAGCTGACCTTTGTATAGTTTAGAACTTTTTCACTAGGCAAATTTCAGAATTTTTCTTTTCACTGGCAGTGAAGCCCCAGTTCCATTTCCAGGAATGTTATAAGTAAAAGTTGAGTTGTGTGCTTCCATATACAGAATTCACTCCTGCTGTGTTTGAATTATTTTCTTTAAAGTATCAAAACCAGGATACTAAGATAAAATAACTGTCCGTGTTTGCAAAGGCTTTAGCTTTCCCCCATCTTGACAACACTCTAAGGACACTCAGTATGGCTTAGCATTAGTTATGGTATGGAATGTGATTTTGGCCACCAGTTCACAACAGAAGAAACACTGAAAGCCATCCAGTTGCCATTATGATTAATAGGTCAGCCCTACAAATATATTCCCAAACCTTTGCAATCTTCTTTACCATTGTTGCTGGAGTGGATTCCCTTGTTTTCTTTTTGAAAATGCACATCACAGAGAATGGCCGTCCTGGTAAAGCTAAGTTGAAAGCATTGTCTCTTTCAAAGTTCTGAATTTAAATTTGTAAATACAAGGAAACAAGATAGGGTTTTGCTTTGGCTTTCAAATCACTTCAAAGCCTTTAACTGAGTCTGAAAATACCAACACACAGAGAAGAGAAGCCTTCGCTCTGATGTTCATGGCAAGAAGTAAGCGACAAGGGTAGTATTCATACAAACCTTGGTAAGCTACTTGATGCAACCATAGAAGGAATCTCATTAGTGCCAGCCCTGGGCAACCTGCAGCCCTGGGGCTATTTTCAGGCCATGATTGGCCTAATTTCACTGTTAAAGAAAGTCTCCTTCCACAATCTGATAGAGTCCCATGTTACCATACCAACAATTAATCACAGAACTACGCAGAATTCCAGTTTAGGAAGGATCTCAGGACTGCATTCCAGGAAGGGATGGGGTTAAATGCATAGGGTGTGACTAAGGAAAAGGGGGGTGACTGGGGTGGTCCCCACTTCATGATCTATCTTTTTATTTATTTTTTAATGCAACAGAGGCAGAAGGTGCAATTTCATAGATTCAATTGCTAAAATAAAACAAAATCCAGATGTATACGCAACAGAATGGCACAAGGCATAACAGTTTATCATTCTTACCATTACTTATCATCTGATCCTGATCAAAGAGCTTTATTTCATTGTTGATTTACATATGTCATTTCGGTTATCTTTCCAGAAGTTTCACTTTAATCCAAGCAAAAGATTGCTCCAGCTATGTGTTTTCTTTCGATATTCACACCTCTGGAAGAAACCCTTCCATAGAAACTGTTCCTCCAAAATGATTGCGGTTCAGTGCCATCAGGCCTTTATTGGAAAGTACCTGATGGCACTGTGGGAGGGAACTCTGTGCGTTCTCCTCCTAAATCTTGCACAGATTTTAATGGCTGAGGACACAGAGCAAAGTTTAGTGACATACAACAAAGGTTATTTGAGGGCATAAAAAGGAGACACTCTTATAAAATAGTCTGTCCTATTAATCAGCACTGACTTCTGTTAATTGGCTGTGATTTGTTAAGTTTGTTATAGTTACATCAGGGGCCAAGGCTGGGAGGTAATGGCTGTGTCTGAACACAGCACAAAACGATTTGGGGATAAGATATACCAGCCAGGCTACATGATCTGTGAAGTAAGTAGAAACAGCAGATCTTCATTGTAGGTAGACACAGTTCAGATATGACCGAACCCGAACAAGCTGGCTGGGTTCATACATAAAACAAGCCATGGTGGCTTCCAGGGCAGGGTGGTCTATCATGTTGTCCGAACCCTGCCATGAATTTGCCACAAGGCACATTTGGTTTCTATGGAGCCACACATATGTGTGCGCATATGCAAGACAGAGAGAGAGGGGTAAGGGTGGGAGAGGGAGATGGAGAGGGAGAGAGAGAGGGTGAGAGGAGGTCCGTTTTAGGGTTTCCACACTTCACCCTGACTTATCAGGACATCTGGACCTAGAAACACAGTTCCATGTGGATATCATAGAGTCCAGCAGAAAAAGGTGCAATTCAAGCCTTCCAGTCTCTGTACAGGAGGAAACCAGTGAGAATGAAACAGGTGATGTAGGCAGGAGTGGTGCACCTTGGGACTGAATTGCAGCCACAAAGATGAATGAAACGTATGCTATCAATGGCAGAATTAAGGCAGGACTATGTCAACCATGCCTGCATGGAAACCACACGATGGTCTGACAGCCTAACACAGGTGCCACACAACCTGCCTGGCAAGGTTTCAAATTATGTGTGAACATGGCCACTGTTGTTAATCTTAAGTGTGGTTTAATAAAGAAAGGCAACTTCAACTGACATGGGCAGAGAGGTCTTTGGGTGCAGCATTTAGAGGATCACAAGATGCTTTACATTCCCAGATTCAAGGCTGGAAAGAGCACAGAGCTGGGTATCCCGACTTGGATCCCTCACCCACAGCTTGCAGCCAGCATGTTGCTCTGAGGACGTAAGAGCAGCCTTAGAGAACGGATAAAGAAGGTGTTCCAGGGAGGGCAACACCGGACAACACGATACAAATTATCATAGGGCCACTTCCACCTTGTCACAAAATGGCAGCCATGCAGGAAGACAGGCTTGGGAAATGACTCCTATACAAAGCAAAGGAGAAGATGGGAAGTTACCAAACCCAGAGAGGGAGGAAAATGAGAGGAAGAAAAGATGGAAGTACACACACCTGCATACACAGAGTTTTGGATCCACTCAGCTGAGGTGTGGAAAGCCCAAGTTCTTTGATAGACAGTATTTTATATCTCAAGCTTCTTTGCCCATGTCATTAGTTTTCCCTTCTCTCTGCTGAAACCCCTGTGGTGTTCAAGTGTGAATAATAGAATATTTGATATGGAAGAGGTTAGGATATCCTTGCCAAGGCCTATTTATGCTATGATAGATCCTTAAAAATAAAAGCATTGGAAATGCATCGCTGGAGGGACATTTTCCCCATCTTAAAATAGTCCTGTTTCTCTAGGCTGCCACATACCAGTCCTAGAAAATGTATTGAAAAGGCCTATTTAGCAAGGTATATGACATTTACGCTGGGTATTTAGATTGTTAATGCTTGTCTAAATGCAGCACACAGCTAGAGGAAAACATGCCTACAATACAAATGAATACATGCTATCTATTGGCATTCAGATTAATGCAAGTTTAAATACATGCCCTTGAGGTTCATGTTCTTCTTCAAAAATGAAAAGCCAGGATTATAAGAATGGATTTTTATATTCAACCTTTTGCTTCCCCTCCAACATGTCATTGATGAAGACAGGAACACTGCTAAAAAAAGCTACAGTACCTTGATTTTTACACTGGCATTTCACAGCCCAGCAAAGACATTAGATGGCATTTCCTTATTTACGGCACCTCCCACCTGCTGCACAGACTGTGGATGCTTTCATATGGATGCTTCCTTACACTACCAATGATGATGCATTGTACAGCTGTTCTTCTTCCCATCCCCAACAATTCTTTTTTTGGTAAGGGGAAAATGACTGGAAGAAGATGTGAGAAAACACACATTTGCAGAGAATGTTGTCTGGAGCACATGTAAAATAATTTTAAGGAGGTACATTAAAAGACTCATCTAGAAGCACTCTTAATGTGCAATAGCTTGCCCTGAAGTGGTAGTAAGGCATGTCACAGAGTTACCTTAACAGGCTCCCCTTTTAGCATGTTAAGAAAGCTGAATCAGCCCAGGACTACATGCAACTGAGCATTCCATTCACGGTGTCCCACCAGCTTTCCATGGAAACCAACAAGCAAGATGTGGGTGAGCAGGGCCCTCCTGCACATGTTGCCCAGAAACGGGTGTCCACAGACTTACAGCCTCCAATACCAAAGGAAGCACCTAGCTATCGACAGCCATATTCCTTGAAGTTGCCCAGTTCCTTTCCAAATCTATCCAAACTGGTGGTCATCTCCACATCTTGTGGAAGTGAATTCCATCATTTAACTGTGTGCTGCATGGAATGCTTCCTTTTATCTGTCCTCAAATCAGCCTCCAGTTGGCTTCCTGGGATGACTGCGTTCTAACGTTATGAGGGACAGAAGACCAAGCTCAGTGGTATGATGCATGCTTTGCCTGCAAAGGATTCCACTTTCAATTGTTAGCATTTCCAGGACCAAGAACACTTCTACATCTCCATGTAAATTAGGAAAGCCACAAACTGCACAGAAAACTGGAACCCATAAAATGATTGGTGGTTGGGAGAAGGGGCAAGCCACAGCAAACTGGGGAATCCTGAAGCCCAGAGTTTGTCTCCAGGTCTCAGCTTCTGCACCTGTGATGTACAGAGCTAGGTGGCCCAATAGTCTGTTCTGATGTAAGGCACATTCTTATGATCCTAACTCTTTTAATTACTTCATTGTGAGCTTTGAACTACTGGCTCTAAAGTTAGGTGGAAGAGAAAGGAGTATAAGGAACAGCCCTGATGTTCTTCTCTATGCAAAGGATGAAACAAATCCATTGACCATTACGTGTAAATCTACAAGAAAAAGTGTTTAGATGAGGCAAGAATATAAAATAAATGGTGCCAGTGGATTTTCTTGAATGCCTTACCTTTCTCTTAAATTTTCTGAAATGATGGCTGAAACCGCATTTGGATCATCTCTGTTTTCAGTGATGTATCTCATATCAGTGTGAGGATGAATGTAAGTTGTACTTTGCCAAGTGGGTGATATACAAACACAGGCCTTAAGAGTTATTTTGACTATCATAATCTATTATGATCTACCATGAGTCTGTTAGGGCTCCAATTTTACATTGCATTTCTTAAAAATTCAGAAACCAAATTGATCCCCCCTGCCAAAAAAAAAAAAAAAAAAAAAAAAAAATCTAGTCTAACCTCCTTTTTAAATTTAGGGTGAAATCAATATGTAATCCCTTTCCCTAAGATTTTCCATTTTCCAAACACTTATAAATCATTCATCTTAAATGCAGCTTACATCCCAAAATTTTGTTCATTTTTATAGTTTTGCTGTCCATTAATAGATCTAAAATATGCCTACCCTGTAACAAGAGGATAGTTATATAATGCTACTCTTGCTTATGTACAGGGAAAACATACTTGCCTGATTCTAGGGCTGACCTGCTACGCGCCCCCTCTCTGCCCTCACCCCCCCAGACCTGTTGCTTTCCTTAAGATGCAGCTTCAGCTGAAAAGTAAACATTTAAGACTCAGTCTTGAGGGCGTATTTCTACATGACAACAGGTGTCTGTGGATTCGTTTATTTCTTTTCTATTCGCCATGGGATGTAAAATGGAAAAGAAAGGGTCGGATCCCAAAGAACAAAGGATAATTAAAACGACATCAACATAGCTGCCCACAGTTGATAGAATTGTTTCAAAGGTTAAAAACGCAATATTCCAGTAATTAAACAGTGGCATGAAATAACAAATTTGTCAGGGTTAGATTGCTGATTTTAGAAAACCAGAATAAATCCCTTCAATCCTCAGAGCAGCCCCAGCCCCAACGATCCCATGTCAATATTCCCAGCCCAGAGATCTCTCACTGGGAAAAAAACTGCCTGAGGGCTTTCAGGCAATGGATATATTTGACAACACAAAGAGTCTGAGTGTTATATCCTGTTTTCTAATATGGTGCTGCACAGAAAAAATTGTGAACATTTGTGCAGAGCTGGTCTCACGTGCTGGCCCAGGGGGGCACCTGCTGAGGCTGAGGCTTGCCCAAGGCCCTGTTGCTGGCTGCTCCTCTTCGGGCTGCCACCTGCTCCATGCCAGAAGGTGGTCACCAAGAAGGGGTGGCGTCAGTATATGGAACAACAGCTGGGGCTGCCCGCTCACGTCATAAAATCATAGACTCATAGAATAGTAGAGCTGGAAGGGGCCATGAAGGCCATCGGGTCCAACCCCCTGCTGTTGCAGGACACCACGTGACACCATCCCACTCAGATGGCTGTCCAGGTTCTTTTTGAATGTCTCCAGTGTGGGAGAGCCCACCACCTCCCTGGGCAGCTGTTTCCACTGTTGTACTGCTCTGACAGTGAGGAAGCTTTTCCAGATGTCCAGCCTGGGTTATCACAACCTGAATTGAGTATTCCATATCCTACACTCTGGCATCAGCAAGAGGAGATCTTGACCTTCCTCTTTGTGACAGCCTTTGAGGTACTTATAGAGGGAGATCATGTCCCCCCTCGGCCTTCTCTCCTCAAGGCTGAACATGCCCAGTTCCCTCAGTCTCTCCTCCTAGGGCAGTGTTTCCAAACCCTGGATCATTTTGTTGCTGGACCCTTTCTAATTTACCTGAATCTTTCTGAAATCTTGGCACCCAGAACTGGACCCGGTATTCCAGGTGAGGTCTGACTAGTGAGGAGTATAGAGGAACTACTACTTGTCATAATTTGGAAGTAATACTTCTCTTAATACATCCCAAAATGGCATTTACCCTTTTGGCAGCTGCATTGCATTGCATTGTTGGCTCATGTTTAGCCTATTGTCCACAATTACTCCAAGATCTTTTTCTTTTTCAGTTCTGTTGAGCCATGTATTCCCCCTCTTGTATCAATGCCTTTGGTTTCTTTTTCCTAGGTGGAGGACTTGGCACTTGTCTTTATTGAATCACATTCTGTTGCTTTGAGCTCAGTGTTCAAGTTTATCAAGATTGCCCTGGATCTTCATTCTGTCTTCTAAGGTGTTTGACCCTTCCCTCTGTGCAGCAGTTGACAAGAGAGATAGGAACGCAATGATTGCAGGGAGGAGGAGAAAGCTGCAACCTGGAGCCCTGCAATTGTTCCACATTCCCTTAGGGTACTGATGCAAGTTCATCTGTTTAGAGTAATGATGTTACACAGTGGTAGTAATTGAATGGGATCTGGATGCTTACAATGGACAAATTTTGGACAATGCCAAGTACAGTTTTAGTATTAATGAAGCATTCTGGCTTAATTTGGGCTTGCAAACAGATCATGGCTTCCAAGCAAACAAAGCAGCCAATCCCTTTTGCTCTTGCTGGTTCATGAGGTTTCTCTATCACCAATATCACCCATTGCCTGATTGTGAATATAGTATCATTGCAAACTCTGAAGTCATTGATTCACCACAGTTCTCTAGCCACTTTGCTCCTCTTTGGTGGAGAGCATTCTAATACTGAAAGCTGTTTGGTGATCAAGCACCAGATGGAGATTTCCTGGCAGAGATCTGTGGGCTCTTTGGTGTCCAGGTCAGCCTTTTTCAACCCTTGGGAGAGCTTGGGTCTAGGCCTAGGCTCCAGACATAGCCTTGTATGAAACTCACAAGATCTTTTCCTTCTTCAAAAGCTTAAATACCAAGCTTGGGGTTTTATTGTTGGTTACAATTTTTAGGATGCTTTGTTTTATTTTATATTGTTTCATTGTTAAACTGTCCCAAGACCTTGGTCAGAGACAGTCTAGAAAAGTTTTAAACAAACAAACACCAATGATTTCAGGATTCTGCCTTCTTGCCCAGACTTCCAAATCAATTTCTTTAGCTGGCAAATATCTGAGAATCTTCTCAAGCCCCTTAATGAAGCTGCAAAGCTGCCAGTGGCTGGGGCAATGACTTCTGCCTTGCAAGGGGGAGATAAGTACCACCACTCCGTGGTACCTGTTGAGCAGCCTGGAGCATTCTCAGTGGATTGGCTGCTTGCTTGCTTCAGTTACTCTTTTAGTCTCCTTCATTCAGAAATCTCACAGACTGTGTATTGGGAATATAGAAAGCTGCAGCCAGTGGGTTATTTAGGCCAAAAATAAAATAAAAGTAAAATCACTTTATTGTGATTTCTCTGCCGTAAAATGTTTTGAGCTGCTGAATTGTTTTAAAATTTTGTTTACTGGGAAGTTTGTTATTTTTACTATGTTCATGTTTTTTTGAACTGCCCAGAGAATTTCATCTATTGGGAAGAATCACCACCACCATCATCTATGGGCAATAATGTGGGCACATACAGGTTCTGAGGAAGCTACTGCATCTTCAGTCTGAGCACTGATCTGAACTCAGTGTTGCCTGCGTGGACCACCGAATGATGACTTTCCTTGTAATGCCGGCAGAGCTTGGTTGGCTTGTGTCCCGCATAAGGAGATTCAGTATGGGGCCCGCCACACATACAGGGAACACAGAGAGAGGCTACTTGCCCATCCCACTGCCTGAGACACACACTTCTTTTCCAGCGCATGGCTATGCTGCCCATTCTGGGTCTCTGTTTGAGTGTGTGGAGTCTCTGTATATGTATTGTATGCTTGGAGAACTCTTCTTCAGGATGATGATGAAGTTGGCAATGGCGTTGCATTTATACCCTGCCTTTCCTCCTGCACCAAGAGACTCAAGGCAGCTTACAAGACTTTTCTTCTCTCCGTTCTGTCCTCTTAACAACGACCCTGGGAGGTAGCTAAGCCTGGAAGGCAGACTGGCCAAAATCCTCCCACTGGAGGCTTCAAGGCTGAGTGGGGACTAGGACCCAGCTCTCCTGAACCCCCGTCCAGCATGCTTAGCCACTACACCGCAGGGGCTCTCAGTGTGATCTGTCTTGTATCATAAAATATGAGGATGTGGATGTTGGTCGGGAAGCAGAGGCCGTGTGTGCAATTTTGGTGGTGGATGGGTGGAGCTCCCTTGCTCAGCCCCAGGACTCCTCTGTGCATATACAAAATGAGACAGGGTTGTAAGACTGTCTCCATGCCATCGCTGGTCACCCAGCCAGCAGCTAAGAAGGTGCTTAAGGGTCACAGCTAAACTGCATTAAGAATGGCAGTATCTGCCTTTTTTAATACGACCATTATGAACCACGCTTTTCCTTCATTTAAGAACTAAGCTAAATCTGTCGCATTGTGTACAGGCCCGCGAGCCAAGAGTCCCTACCTGTGTGTCCATCTGCAGCAACATGCCCCTCTCTAGGTAATAACAGTTGACAAAGAACAACATCAAAGTAATGACAACAAAGAAAAAATGGGTCTGTTATGAAATGGGTACACAAATGAGGATTGCACAACTGGTGGGCTCTATACTAATAGTCCTAATAAACTGCTTACATAAGACAATATCTGGGCCAGTCTGCCTATTGGAGTTCATCATTGTCACAGCAAACACAAGACCCACTGAGTTGTGCTGGCATAAAAGCAGCGAAAGACGCAGGGAGGCTGTGGAATAAAAATACCTTTAAGATGGTTCGATGACAACTTTGCCTTTTCCGTCCTCAAGGCAAATTCAAGAGCTCTGTCAGCTGCAGCGGCAGATGTGAAGACAGCTACTACCCCCTTTCACTTCTGACAGGGACCGACTGGGACACCCTCTGCTTCTATCTGCTGAACATGAAATAAAAGAAGCAGAATGAAAAGGCTGCTGTCGAGCTCTTTTCTCAGCCGTTTAATATGCAGTGGGCCAGATCATGGGGTGTAACAGAACCATCAAGGCTGCAGGGTGGTGTGTGCCTGCCTGCCTGCCTGCCTGCCTGCTTACCTGCCTGCATGTGTGTGTGTGTGTGAAAATGCAGCTTAGCTTTTGCCTCTGATCCCAGAATGGTAAGTCAGAATTGGAAAGACTGCAGAGGGAAACTCCTGGCCCTGTGAGTGATGTGGACAAATATACAGACGTGAGAACATCAGTGGGTACACATTAGAAAAAGGGACCGTTGTGCTGTTACAGAAGCAGAGGCACCAAATCCTTGGCGGTGCTCTAATACTTGTCTGGAGTTGCAAGGGGAGGGAATGTTAGTTGGGCCAAGCTCCATTTCCTGGAAAAGTATCAATGGAGCCACAAGCTTGGCTGCCCCCACCCCCAATCTGATAATTAACGTACTTGCACATGTACATGATGTAGAATGGGGAGCTTGTTGAACTAGGTGCCAGGACAGTGGTGACTTCAGGTTTGGGAGGGCCCCCAGGCAAGGCGCCTTTGATGGCCCCCTTCTCCAAGCAGTCGCTTCCTTCGTTGCTATTGCTGCTCCTCCTCTTTCTCATCATGGCGGCTGCTTACTTGCTTGCTTGCTTGCTTGCTTGACAGACAGCCAGCAGCCAAGCAGGTGTGGGCCCTGCTTTGTCCTCTCACGAAGAAACACTCTGCTTGGGCCAGAGGGAGAGGTAATGCCGCAACAGGCTGCACTCCCGAAGAGAAGGAGCAACTCTGCCCTTTCACTGGGCTCCTGCACTCATAAGCCCTGCCCAACCCCTCCTACCCTTGACTCAGGTTGATTCCACCTGAAATCAAGGACTTTAATTGGCAGGTCAGACTCGTAAGGGGTTTAGTGCTCTACGTAGTTGGTAGGTTTGAATTCAACTCAGACCTTTGCACCTCACCATTATTCTCCGTCTGTCTCTCTCTGTCTCTATCTCTGTCTCCCCTCCCCCTCCTCTTTTCTCTGCACCAGATCATGCAGCCGGTCTGCCATTTCATGCTGAAAAATCTATATTTTCAGCTTGATAATAATGCATAGCACCTGGTCTCAAACTTTTTCTGTTTTCTTTTATCTGACTATTTCAAAATATTTGGGTATCTCAGGGGATATTTGTTATTGGTGCCATTGTTGTTGTTCTGCCAAAAAAGTACATGCATAACTAATATCTTAATAACTGGAACTTTCACTTTCTGATGTGATGAATGGGCCTCTTTTGTAAGCAACGTTTGGTGATGTCAGCTGCAATGTTGTTCTGCAAACCACCCAAGGAAGCCTGTGGACAACCAGTGATTCCCAGACTAGTCCGGGAATCTCTGCTATGGATCTATGATTGCTCCATGGAAAATAAGTCTTTCCCGACCTGGTGCCCTCCAGATGGTTAGGATTTCAACTCCCATCAGCTTGTTTGGCTGGTAATGCTGAGTTCTAATCCAATATATCTAGAGAACAGTAGGTTGGGAAAGGCTGTGGTAGAGCAATGTCTTCAAGGTCAGTGGCCAACTGCCTACAGTCCTTCCTCAAGAACCAACTGGACCTGAAGGTTTGGCAAGTTGCTATCATTAGCTCCCAGTAGCAGCAGCAGTTTCTTAATCTTTTGGAGCATCTCCACAAACACAGGAGGTCCCCCCACCCGACCGACCCTTCACCCACACAAATACAGGGCAATGAATGAGGAATGGGCGGTGGGGGGGAGGGATGAGGCTAGAAAACTCATTTAATGTTCCTGTTCGACTTACATTCTAAATTCCAAAATAAGGCTACTGAGAGAAGGATACAGATAAGCTAATTTGCTGAAGAGCTCTATTTGCATTTAGAGAGATAAGTCAAGTTTAGGAATATGCAGGACTTCAAGCACCAATGTGCCAGACCGATCCTTTCCGTCAGCATTTGCTGAATGGTGCATCTAAAGTTCCAGTCACTCCTATTGTGCACGTAAGGTAAGTACTGAAGAATGTTTGCTTCGTCATGTGGGTGCATGTGTATGCACACACACACACACATGAAATTTATTTCATAATAGATGTTAAAATAAATAAACAAATGTTTTTGTTGCCTGTCTATACTGATGATTTGTTCACTGTTATTGTGCTCCTCTTTGAATATAATTTTATAACATGCTGCCCTTATTTATTTATGCATGTATTTATAGGCTGCCTATAACTGCAAAGCCCTTGCTAGGTGACTAGGAAAATGAATAAAATAATAAAATGGATTATTCTGAAGATGATTGATGAAGGCAGGACAGGGATTCCATGGCCCTTCTGATGTGGCTGGACTCAAACTCCCATTATCCGTGCCTAGCATGGCCAATGGCCAGAGATGATGCGACATCTGGATGCCCACACATTGCCCATGCCTGATCCAAGGCCTCTGCTAGATAGTGACAAATGTCTTGACTTCCACCTGGGCTTCCAGGCCTCTAGCTGGTGGCTAGCCTTGGATTTGCTAGTGGCCTGGGGCAAGCCAGTGGCTCTCTGGTTCAGGCATTGATAGTGCATACAGAAGCTGAATGGTGACCCAGAGAGGAAGGTGGGGAAGGGAAATTCACCATCCCCACAGAGTGCCGTTTGGAAGCAGCGGAGGAGCAGGCTGTCCGGGGCACGTTCTTTGCCCGAACAAGGAGGAGCAGTGCCCGAGACACTAACGATGTCTGTGCTCTGCATCCTGGCTGGGCACTGCTGGTCAGGCCCCAGGAACGGAGCCTGCACTGCACACTGCTGAATCCCTGGGCCACCGGCGTTGCTTGCCATGCCCCACCCTGGACTCCAGGTTCTCTGGAGGCAGCAATGACTGGGCAGAAGAGATGGGCATTCAAATGTAAGATCCAGAAAGCTGTGTCCGGGCCTTACACTGGTTGCATAGCCAATGCATTGTTCTTTCAGCTCCTGTTCGAGTTAACCCGAGGCCAGCTGTGTGCTTAAGCAGTACAAATCAGTAGCAAGACACTGGAAAATAACTTTAGTTTGGCAATGAACCAAGCCAAAAGGGAACCCAATCTTGCATAATCTCGATTGTGTGTGTCTCTTAACAAATGAGACTATTTGACATACTCTGGATCGAAATGGCAGCAGTTGCCCTTCCCTGTGGGGAAAAATGAGATTCTGTCACACATGAGAATAACTGCAAAATACAATCTGTTAAAATGCTCACCTTGCAGCAGCAAGTTGAACTTCTGTTAGCTATGGTTAAATGTAAAGTCATACCGAAAACAGGATCCTAATGAAATTGCTTGCACAGAATTCTATCAGTCTGTATCCAATTAAAAGTGGGAGAAAGTCCACTATGCCAGATGTACATGGAACAGCACGGATCCTTCCATACACAGCACAGTACCTTATTTCTATTAGCATTGCAAATCAGTTATATTTACTTCCCAGTCACATGGATGAACTCTGAATGAAATTGCACCTTCTCAATATATTGTGGCAATCCTTGGTTCAGAAACATCTCATCACTTTAAAGGGTATCCGTCACATGACTGGACTATCTGAAAAGTGAGCTGTAAATTCATAGTGTCCTAGTCTAATGCAATTGAATTCAGCCTTCAGGCTGAAGCAGGTACATGTCTCCCTTACAAGCTAGACAAGGTATATACATATTCCAAAACATATGCAAATTTTAGTGGCATCCCTAAGTACAAATGAGCCGATTCTCTATTACAATTAGAATACTTGGTGGTTGTGCTTCTCCAGCTGTGTCCAAAGCTTAACTTGCTAGCAAGTCACATTTCTGAGCTAGTGAAATGTTGTCACGGTCAACCCTACATCAGGATTCACTTGCATCTTAAGAACGTGCAGTCCTGCTAGATCCATCTAAGCCAGCATCCAGTTTCGCACAGTGGTCACTTGCCTCTCGGGAAGCCTAAAGCAGGGCATGAGGACAATCGCAACCGTCCAGCATTCCTTTCAGAGCAACTTGTTGCCTGTGATGATGGATTTTACGTTTAGTCATCATGGCTATTGGCTGTGAATGCATCTTTCCTCTGTTAATCCAGTCCCTGTTTACAATAATATTTAGTGACGCGGTGTGCAAAACTTTTCTGTTTGTCTACTGTTAATTTATTACCAATCAGTTCATTGTGATGACTGATAATATTATGGAAGAAACAGGAAAACATTCATTTTATCTACTTTCTCTTCACCATACACTTATAAAACCCTTGCATATCCCTCCTAAGCTACCTTCTTCCCTCCTCCTGCCTTAAACTAAAAAGCTCCATGTTTTAGCCTGTCCTTGTTAAGAAGGTTTTCCAAGATCTTGGCCACTTTGGTAGCATCCTAGGTACTTTTCTCTTTATCTGGATCATGCCCTTATTTTCAGAAATAAGGCATTTTCCTCAAGGGAAACATTTATCTAGATAAATATCCACTGAAAACCCAACCCTACCAGAACCCAACCCATAAACAAAAAAGCATGTATCTTTATTTGATTGATTTCTATGCTGCCCATTAACCAAGACAGTTCTCTGGGTTGTTCGTAATATAAAATCTAATGAAACATAAAGTGCATGTATAGTAAATACCAAAGCTTTAGTGCAGGCATGGAAAACCTGTGACCCTCCAGGCATTGTTGGACTTTGAGTTCCATCAACCCCATCCTGTGTGGAAAATGTACTCCAACAATAGCTGAAGAGTCACCTGTTCCCTACACCTGCTCTGTTGGCAGATGGGCTTTCGGATAAGGCCTTTGTTGTGCCATCAGCCTGCTTTTGACTGGGGATTTTAGGCAAGATAGGGAAGCAGTCCAGCAGGTCAGATCTCATTCATGACTTGGTCATGGTTTGCATTGCTTCTTCTGTCATTGTTTTTATCATAAAAGGTCCATTGAGAAGGGCAATCAGAATAGCTTCAGAATGTGGTTTGACTTACAGCACCAGGGGCCCTCTGGCAGCAAGCACCCTGAATACCAGCACTTGAAACCCAGCCCATATAACAATGATACAGCTGACCCTTCATTTCGCAGCTCTGACAGGGAGGACAGGTACAACCAGGCCAAAGAAATTCCAACTGCCAGCTTATAACCCTTTCCACTGAAAAACTAAAAAGCAATGGTGAATCTTACTCTCAATTAGGTTCAGACTTTTAAGACAAAACAAACCACAACACACCCCAGATCTGTGATCATTAACCAAATCATCTTTAGCCTTAATCCTTAAATCCCAAGCTGAATGCTAGCCCTCATAGTCTAACTGGTCTGAATTATCCAGTGATGTTTAGGAAGCCTCAGTGTCTATTTTGACATTTGCTGACTTCGTACTTTTATGAATTTCTAAACAGGATCATCAAATGTTTCAGAGAGACAAAGAGAGGGTTATCTTTTTAAAAGAACTTTTTTAATTACTATTTTATTTTTCTCTTCAGGTGAAACAAAGCTATGTCCTCAGCAGTTTCTGAGCCACACATCCGTTTCAATTATGGCTTAATCTTGCTTTTTGTCTCTGTGTTGCTTAATGCATTTTTCCTTGCATTCGTACTGTTACTTCACATCACCACAAAGAAAAATATTGTTGTAATTACAATGAACTAATGTGATGTATGCTGTTTGTCAAGGCCTTTCAGCAAACAATGCTAATAAAATGCATCATCGCAACTCCTCTGAACTAGATGAGCAGGATTTTTCCTGGTGAATACATTCAGCCAAAACATTTAGAACGTTGTACTTCAGTTTGAAAAGATTCTCGATCCAATTTGCGTTTGTTTCAGCTCAGAACAGCTCAAACCATAAGCATGGAGTGTGAGACCTTGAAATGTTTTTTCTGTAATGGTTTCAATGGTATATCGTTCAAGGATAGGCTAGACATGCACATGGTGGGCATGTCGTGAGCGGAGCCAGCTGGAGTCGGGGGTCAGACTAGATGGCCTGTGAGACCCCTTCTGACTTGGTCTGTTTCTCTGGTTCTATGTATATTTGCACAAGGACTTACTGGCTTATTGTACTACTATTGCAATTGCTTTGTTCCCATGCTTCTTTGTGAGTACATGTGTACACAGAACTTGATCCAAGGAAGGGTATTTCAGTAGACAGACATAAGAAATTGGGGAAAAGAAAACCTAGATTGCCTCCCTAGCCCTCCTCTCCCCAAAACAGGAAGGTGAGAGCGGGGGGCAGAGAGAGAGAGAGAGAGAGAGAGAGAGAGAGAGAGAGAGAGAGAGAGAGCGCTCTAACCCTTCCCTCCTTTTAAGAATCTCTGAATAGAAGGGTGAAGTCCTGACTCTTTTTCCATCCGCACCATTCCCCCACCCCCACTACCCTTCGCATCTAAACTCATCTTCTACTTCGGGGGCCAGGATCCCTCCCTATGCATGTTTAACATTACATGTCAATTTGACGTAATCGGTAGAAGCCCCTACTTGCAAGTAGGGTGAATGCAGGTTGGCCATGTTTCATCTTCTTTGAAAGAGTGAGATTGAATGAGAAAATGATCTGGGATAATGCTGCCTATGTCAGTTGGCCCTGGACAGGAGATCATCGTAAGAGTCATGCTGGATCAGACCAGTAGTCCATCTAGTCCAGCATTCCATTCACATGGTGGCAAACCAGGTGCACAAGCACAAACAGGATGAAAACAACACCTCTCCTGCCCAGTGGCCCCAGCAACAGGCATATGCATGCATACCGGAGGCAGTACGTAGCCATTGAGGCAAACAGCCATTGATCACCTTCTCCTCTATAAACACGTCCAGTATAGAAATACAATTAATAAGAAGAAGCAGAAAGAAGAGGCAAGAGTGAATTGCTTAAATCCAAAAGAAAACAATGGCCACAAGGTGTAGAATGAGTGGTTCTCAACCATTAGTTCTCAGGTAATATGGAATACAGCTGGTTGGAGGTGATGGCAGTCGTCACCCAATGACATGCAGGGACTCAAGACTGGTGATTCATTGGTTTAGATAAATGTGTTAAAGGATGAAATACATTCCTTCACATGATTTTGAATTGTTTCCTTGCATCTGTTTCTCCTTCGTTGTGGGCATGTTCTGACTGGAGCAGATGTTTCCTGTTGGAGTCTGAAGGGATGTACCAGCCCCCAGAGCTATTTCATCTGGCTAAGCCAGTCGAAGCCATGGTCCTTTGAATGCCCTCCTACTAGCCTAATCTAACAGAGGGCAGTTGCAGTGCTTATGTGCTTTGCACCTGCAGGAAGGGTTCTTTGAGTAGTCACTCTGTTTCTCCCTTGGGCAGGAAAAAATGCATCTTTAGAGCTCTTTCAAGAAGGATGTTTGGGATCCATGTTTTCTCTCCAAAGATTCCAGCGGTGGGGTGAGAGGGGTAAAGAAGGGTGGGGGGAATGGTTTAATTGCATGACATTGCCATAGACTAGTGAGTTTATGTTTTGGTTTGTTCTCCTCCTGCTTTCTTTCAGATCTTAGCTGATGTTTTAATGCATTCTGTTTCTTCTTTTGGAATGTTGGACATGATTTCAAGGCAAGCTCAAAGAAAGAAGATGTTCTTTTCCCTCCATTTTGTGGCCTAAATTATAGTTCCTCTTAAGAGTATTAATAATCCCCCAAGTCATGATAAGCCACCTTCAGTTATAAAAAGGCTTGGATTTCTTCTGTACAGGAATGGGGTGCTTCTGACTCTTAGCTGTTGAAGATGGTGGGACAATCTATACTAAACACTTTTATCGGAATTTTAATGCCCAACTCACTGGCATCTTGAAGACACTCAAGACCTGTCCTCCTTGGATGGATTTCTCCAATTCATCCAGGATTTCTTCAGATGTGTTATATCCCAAGCCTTTTTTATAGGTGGTGGTTTCCCTCCAGCATGCATCGCATGCAGTGCTAAATTGCAGTACTCTTCTGTGACCACAAGTAGTGGCTTCAGTGTGCGGTTCAGCTGTGGGTCATGTTGGCGGAGCTTCGGCAAAAGGGTAGCATCTCTGAAGAAACGGCTCCATTGCTTTGCCGTCTTCCTGCTCCCATCACTTCTCTCTCTCTCCCTCTGACTTGCAGCTGCCCACTCTCCTGGGGGAGGGGCAGGGGGAGGACTTTGCAGTGCCTTTTTAAGTCCCCCCCCCCCGTTGTCTCCTTTTTCTTTTGCCTCAAAGAAAAGCTATCTGAAACACACTTTTCCTCAAAATTAAATTAGACTATCATGAGTGGCCTTATTGATTACACAATAATCAATCAATCAATCAATCAATCACATGAACTTCAATAGAGTTAACTCAAGGGAAAGTCTGCATGGGTTGCACATGTGCGGACAGAATTGGGATGGTGGTCTCCCTGGCATCATCCCACGGGATTCAGGAGGACAGGAGCAAACAGCATCCTTTCTCTTCTCTAGGATACTTTTTTTTTTTTTGCAGGGGGAAGTGAGGAGAAAGGAGAAGCTGTAATCCCCCTCCCCTAAAATATACATCTGCTTGCTTGCTCCTTCATCTAGTTAACTGAGCTGAAAACACATGCAGAGAGAGAGAGAGAGAGAGAGAGAGAGAGAGAGAGAGAGAGAGAGCGCTTAAAGAACCATTTCCCTGAACATGTCCCATTTCCAAATCCTCATATTTTGCAGACACGAGCTCTTGTTGTGCCACTGAATATACTCATGAGTATGTGCCCCACAGACATTAGTGCTAACTGCATTCTGTATAAATAGGGCAACTGTATTCCATCAGGACTGTGTCCCCTGCACTGGGGCTCCAGTGTTGAGCTCCCCAGTGTCTGACTTTGGTGGCAAAGCAATTCTTGTTGTTCTTGGACCAGATAGACTGTAATAGCAGAACTCAAATGCAGGAGTTTAGATAAAACAATGATGAACTCTTAAATGCCACCTGCCACTTTAGAGCAGATGATGGAAAGAACTCGGGCTAGATGTGATACAATGTATTTATTTATTAATTGCATTTACATCCCACCTTTTTTCTCTTCCAAGGAACTTAAGGCAGCTTACGTAATTATCCTCCTCCTCCTCACAACTTATCCTCACAACAACAACCCTGCATTGGCCCAAAGTCACCCAGATTGCCCAAGTCCCAGTGCCACTGCACTACACTGGCTTACCACAATGGCAGTAACTTGGCAGAATAAAAATGAGCCTGCGTTTGGAACACGGTTTAAGATATTGCGTTCTCCCTAAACCACTCGTGCTCATTATAAAGCTGCTTGTAGGGAATAAACACCAGCAACCCTCTCTATCTTGTCTCGGAAAGAATGACTTAATGGCGATGCATTCAAAAACAGAGAAGCCAGTGAGCAATGCATCCTTTTTTCATTATTGTTCCCCCCACCCACCCCCACACACTGAAATCATGCAACACTTTGTCTTACTGTAGTTAGGGATGTGTACAAGTCAGGAAGGGATGTAGGGAGTTTAAAAACCAAGGAGAGGGGTAGTGTGGGTGGTTGTCGCCTAGCGAGCTGATAATTGGAGAGTAAGAGACATACACAAGTGTCGTGCAGGCAACATGTAGGGACACTGCAAAGGAAAGAACACAATCCAGGAAGCTTTTTCCTCATGGTAAAATTATATTATGCACTGAAAAACGGGGGAGTCGAAGAATCCAGCATGATTAGTGTTCCTTTTCTTCTTATTTTAACAGCCATTCAGTTTCACACAACACGCCCAGTTTTTATTTTTATTTTACAGAAGAACCCACTGAGAAAAGCAAGCAACATTTAATTTAATCTGGTGCGAAAATAAGATATCTGGCTCTCTAGACGGTAACAAACCAAGTGCATGAGGGAAAACTTCAACCATCAGCGGTGCCACAAAACCTCTTCCCCCCCTCATATGTCATTAATGCTATAAAACTGTTGATGAAAGAGGAAGTTGTAATTTCCAAACACATTATATGATATGTTTACAACCACCAAAAGCAAGTTGAGTCAGAATGTTTCTCATGAGGCTATGAGAACTGAGACAAGTCCACTTACCTCAAGAAGGGCTAGAGCATAGGAGTGGAAGATACCAGGTGCAATCCCAAGCAGGACTGGGAAATTCACCTGTAACTCTGGGTAGCTGCTGCCAGTTACTGTCCACAGTACTGGCCTAGATAAATCCGTTGTCTGGCTCAGTATAAGACAGCTTGCTGTGTTTGCACTAAGTCTCGGACATACTTTTTCCAAGTACCCATACTTGGTTTCGGTGGCAAACACTGCAGCTGTAGGCCCACGAAACAAAACACCTGAGTCAATGTGCACAGTTCAGGGCTGCCAAAGGATACATTTTAAAAGGCACGGCTCCATTTGAGAAACAGGAGATGCTAAACTATAGTGGTGGAAAAGTCACTAGCTTTAAGATGATCTGAGATTAGGCGCTCTCCCATAAATTTCATTCTCTTATAAGTATTTCTAATTGTAATCATTCAGAGTGGGCATGATTCAACAGAAATGGGACAAATTACTTCTAAAGGAAAGCATTTTAAATTTATACTGATTTCTGGGGAAATGTCAAAAGCATACACTTTAGTCTTTTCTACTGAAGTAATGACACTCAAAATGCATATTTTTGCCTGGATTATGCATCTTGTTTCAATCCTTCCAGGATAACACACACACACAGAGAGAGAGAGAGATAGAGAGAGATTAGAAATAAACCCATTGTGGCCAATTGAAGATCTGATTTCTATTCACTGATGATAAATTCAAGCAATGCTGCATATTAGCTTAAGCATATTAGTGTAAGCATATACTTAAGGATTGTTTACTTATTATTTAATTATTTAATCATCACTCATTACATGTTCCCTCATTAGCTAAAATCAGGAAATAGTTTGATGCAGAAAGATGTGGTGCTGAATGATGCAAAATGCCATGAAGGAAAGGGAGAAAAAAAAAAAGAGGAAAGGATGTTTGTGAAAGTTTGTGAATCGGTCATTAATTTTTACTTTCCCAAACTTTCTTAGTGCCCCTCAATATTTGGAGGTAGTCATTCTACTGACCCATCATTGTAACAAATGGAACTATGATTACCATGTAAAAAAATATGCGTAGCGCAGAAAAAGGGGATAGGTAAACATTTTCTCCTTCTTCTGTAATGAAGCTGATTGGTGGGAGATTCAAGTCAGAGAAGGGGAATAACTTCACTCACTGCATAGTTAAATTGTGAAATTCACATCTACAAGATGGACGGAAGGCATTGCATCTCTTGCTCTCTGAAAGGGCAGTACTCAGAAGATTGGCAAAGAGCTGTGAGAAGTTGTGGAACAGTCAATCTGGGCTGAGAGGAAAAGAGAAAACACTGAAAGAACAAATTGGCATCAAATACAGAGGAATTACCTTGTGTTGGAGTGTAAAGAACAAGCTTTAAATGCCAAACCTGCAACTGAATGCATTTTATGTGACTTTCTCCCTAATCTGGGAATGAGTAACTAAGGAAAAGCACACACATCTTTGAAGTATTCTGAATGCAGAAAGGTGGTAGCAGTAACTGAATTCAGGTCACTGCCCAAGCAAGCCCAAGGGCCAAATGCTTGTAAGGAGAAGGGAATGTCCCAGGCGTGTATGTGAGGGAGCGGGAAGGGGCCCTGAGGGAAAGATGCTGAACGTCTTCTCTGAATCCCTGGTGTGGGTCAGGCAGGGGGATATAGTGACCTGTTTGTGCGGCTGAGTGTGAGGATCCATAGCTGGAGCCCAGGAGCTGTAACCACCTAAAGGTTAAGGTGGTTAAAACACCCAGCAAATGCACTACTGAAGACTTCCAGGGACATGTGTGTCAGACAAGTGTGGAAAGTGCTGGCAGTGCTTAATAAGAAGGTTGGGGTTGCTGTTACGGACACCCAGTTGGATGGCTGTAAAAGGGAATTAGATATATTCTTGGGGGAGAACCCTTATCCATGACTACTTGTGCTTTTTATGCTGCTCCAGTATCAGGGGCAGTATTTATTTCTTTATTTAAAACTTTTCTAGACCATTCCAGTACCAAAGTCTCGGGACGGTTTAACAATACAAAATGTAAAAAGTTTAAAAGACAGTGTCCCCAGCACCTGGTATGGCTATGCACACAGGTTCCTGGGGAATGTTGTCAGCATGGTGTGGTTGCACTCCTGTCTTTCTTGTGGGATCTTGTGGACAGTGGGTTGACCTTTGGGTGAACCGAATGCTGGACTAATGGACGCATGGCCTGATCTTGCTTGTCCTCTTAGGTCCTCATGCGTATTATCTTCTTATGCAGATCGGTTGAGCCCTCAATGCACATCTAGTACGCAATTCCTTCCCACTTTGAAGAGTCCTCTCCATGCCCACAGCAGCGCTGCTGTCTCCAAAGATGATGCTTCTGGGGGGCGCCTCCTGGAATGGCCATGTTGCCACACTAGGGCTCATCCCGTGGGATGGTCACAGTTCCCCTTGCTATGGGCATCTCGAGGAGGACGAGTGGAGGGTAGTTGTGTAGCCTGGTGGGCCAGCTTGGCAGGCAAGGAGGAGACTAAACAGCACAAGACCAGATACTGATTTATTATTGTTATTATTTAATAAGAAGGGTGTGCACAATATCTTTGGTAGCAGATGCCACAAATTTGCCATATTCATGATGGCACTCATTCTTAATGGATGGTTTTCATTTGCTTTCAGTGTATGAGCTGATTTCCCATCAGGTTTCTAACAATTAAAGCTAATGTGTATGTCAGTGTGAATATTGATCCCTTTATTACACTAGTAAATTATTATGTACTCTAGAGGGTTATGAAACAAATTATTCATTGAGATAGATGCCTATGGATCTATACTATAGATCTATATGTTATAAATTCATGAAATAATAAGAAGTTCAAAGTTATTTTTATCAAGTGCTCCAGAGGCTTTTATACAATTTGCTGTAGTTATGATGTACATACACTAATGTGAGGTTGTTAAATTACATTATGATGTCTTGAACAAGGTTGTAAGGCCTTAATGGCACAAAATGCCAAATAACTGATAGTGTTGTTATTTCATCCTATGAATGTTTATTTGAAAGAAGTCCTGCTGAGTTCAGTGGAAATTATTACCGAATTAACTGTGAGTATATAATTGCAGATAGAAGCTTTCACCAAAGTTTATCAATATCATTAAACCAAAGAGGAATCTTTTACAAAATAAAGATTTTGACAGTTTAGCAGCTATGCCCAGTCATAATGTGATGCTGTTTCAGACTCATACTTGCTGAGCTTTTAGATAGAATCAAGCAGCCACTTCTGATCTATTATCCCTAGAAACTTAAGTGCATGGTAGTTCTCAGAAACGAGTCCACCAGAAGTCTTCATCTGTGACTAAAGGGATGGAGAGCCAGACTTTTTGCCATAGGTTGCTAAACGAAGAAACCTCAGAGAGAAAGCCTCTTTACAGTAATAGGTCTGAACATTCCCTAACCTTCTAAAAGCCTCCGTGTCGGGTTTCTGCACTATTGTGAACAACTAGTAAATCTGTGCTTACTGGCAGTCTGTTTCTCTGAGCTCTAGAGGTGCTACGGTCCACACTAGTCTAAACTGTTCTTGAAATTAGACTTGGGCAAAAGTCTTCTCTATTAGCATAGAGCACCTGGACATTAACTGTTGCCAGACCTCTAAACATCTATTCTCCCCAGAAGGCAAGGAGACTTCTTGCAGACACCAAGAAGAAAGCAAAATGCTACTGGTCCCACGCCCAGCTTCTCACTCCCCTTGTAGTCAAGCTGTCAACCCTGACTACAGAGAGCTCCCCAGAGGGGTCCACCTGGCACTGTCATTATGTTTTTTGGCGCCAGGTGAAGACCTTCTTCCTTAATCAATATTTTAACAAGTTTTAATATTGAATTTTATTACCATATTTTAATTAAAGCCAGAGTGGGTTGTTAATTTATTTATGTTATACTTTTATGTATAGGTATTTTATTTATGTAAGCCACCCTGAGGCTCTTGCAAAGGACGGCATACAAATATCGTAAATAAATAAATAAACATGTTCTTTAATATTCTTTATTGTGCAAACTATAAACAAGTAGGCCTTGCCTCAGGCTACAGACAGCCCAAAATGACAAAAGTTCTAGGTAGGTTTTGTATAGCACTGAACCTTTTAAGCTTAATAAATTCTCTGTGTTAGAGCACCATGGAAGAGCACCGTCTCAAAATGGACAGTGGCCCACCAGGGCCCACCCTTCTCAAGCTGAATGGGCTTCTAAGCCCTATCCTCAAGGTGAGTTTTTCTACAGGGCCACCTCCCTGGCTGAAAGTTCTTTGAGCACCTTATCAGCTTGTGTTGTCCCTCCCTTTTCATCTGACACCTACCCTTGCCCCTTGGATTGCTGCCCTCTGCTCTTCATTATATTCACATAGATTCAGAGTTTGAAGCCTAGCTTGCCTTTCCTCTTAAAGATTTGATGACACTGGCTTTCTATCTCGCTTATTCTCTTTGGCCTTCTGTTCCCATAGCCTTGGCATCTTGACACTCCTCCCCCCTTGCTCGCCTCCTCCCCAGAGAGGTCCGCCTGGCGCCGTCGTTATTTGTTTTTCGGCGCCAGGCTAAGACCTTTTTATTTAAGCAACATTTTAAATGCTAAATACAATTGAATTTTATCTGGCCAGGGCGGCTTATTTTATTTTATAATGTGTGTTTTAATTAAGATTATTTTATATGGATATTTTAACTTATTGTTTTATCTATGTTGTAAGCTGCCCCGAGGCTTCAGTGAATGGGGCGGCATAAAAATGTTTTAATAAATAAATAAATAAATAAATCTGAATATCAGTTCTCATGTCTTTTTGAGGTACACTTGTAGAGGTGCTGTCCCTGCCCCTAGATATTATTTCCATCCATCCATCCAATTTACATTCCACACTCCAAGGAGCTCAGGATGGTGTACATGGTTGTAGCCCTCCAACTTTATTCTCACAACAACCCCGTGACGATGGTGGTGACGCTGATTTATTGTGTTTCTAGGCTACCTAATAACCAGAGCTTTCTAGGTGGTTTATAACAGTACATAATATTTATAGCAAGCAACTTTTTCTAAAAAAAAGGAAAAAGAAGATGATTTGTATACCTTCAATAGGAAAACTTTCATTTTTTCCAGGAGATCAGAAAGGTCAGCTGCAATTGTATTAGAAGTCGCAAGAAGGGGCTTTTTTTCGGCTGAATGTCACTTCATGAGAACTGATAGTCCTGGCAAAACCTGCCACAATTCGAGAAATTTTGCATTGCATACACAGAAACAAGCCAGACCTCCTTCAGTGCTGGTGAGGGTTCTCTGCCTTCCACTGAAGAAACACATGTGGTGTGGTGGTGAAGAGCGTGGGACTGGGACTCAGGCGATCTGGGTTCGAGTCCCCGCTCGGCCATGGAGCCAACTGGGTGACTTTGGGCCAGTCACAGACTCTCAGCCCAACCTACCTCACAGGGTTGCTGTTGTGGGGATAAGATGGAGGAGGAGATGTAAGTGCCTTGAGCCCTTTGTAGGAAAAAGGCAGGCTATAAATAAAAATAAATAAAAATAAATAAATGAATAATGAAGTGCCACCCACTGGTGGCTCCTCACCTGAGCTTCCTGTGAAGGCTGCCTCACCCTGCCCAGCAGTAGGGCTGGCCTCATCTCAGGTCGATGTTGTGCAAGCCGCACTGCAACAAAGGGATGGATTCTCTTTATGGTGAGCCTGGCACCCACTGCGTTGAGCCAGAGTGCCTCTCATTACAAGCAGACGGGCACTCCAATGCTGTCTTTCCATTTGGTTTTGGCCATCTTAACTGGTCTTACTGTCACTGTACAGTTCACCTTGAAAATGAGTATATAATTTCTTCAGTGACGACATTTTAAATAGTCCTGTGAGACACCTTGTAAGCTACTGTTTAACTTACTTATTTCTGTCATGTCCCTCTCAGACACAGTATTTCATCAAACGTGATGAATGCTTTCTCCAGTCCTAGCAAAACTGTTGATACACAGGCTTGTCTGCCCACATATTCCAGTTCCCCTTCCTCTAAAGGGCAAAGAGTTGTGGCAGGTATGAGTTCATCCCATGTTCCCCTTGCAGCAGTAATCCTGTGAGTTGGGGTTACACGGACAGGGCCAAAACAGACATGGCTTTAATTTTCTTTCAAGTATTTGTTAATTTATTTAAATCATAAGTGAATGCCAGGAACCAGATACATACTGGGACCCTGGGATGGAGTGTGGGGAGGTTACAGTATCGCTTGTGCCCCTGCTTCTATTCAGTTGAAATCCAGGCCCAGTCCAAGTGCTAGTACTAACATTCAAAGCCCTAAACACCTTGGCACCGGGTTATCTGAAAGATCACCTTGCCCCACATGTACCTACCCAGACCCTCTGGTCATCTTTGGGGGTCCTTCCAAAGGAAGTGAGGTTGGTGGCTACCAGGAGCGGGGCCTTTTTGGTTGTGGCTCCCTGGTTTTGGAATGAGCTCCCCAAAATGGTGTGCCTGTTGCCTATTTTGTATTCTTTTTGGTGCCAGGTAAAGACCTTTTTATTCTCCCAGCATTTTAACTTTAAAGGTAAAGTAAAGCTAAAGGTTTCCCCTTGACATTAAGTCCAGTCATGCCTGACTCTAGGGGGCAGTGCTCATCTCCGTTTTCTAGCTGAGGGAGCCAGCATTTATCCCCAGACAGTCTCCATGCTCATGTGGACGACATGACTAAAAACCAGGAACGCTGTTACCTGCCCACCAAAGTGGTACCTTTTTGTCTACTTGCATTTGCATGCTTTCGAACTGCAAGGTTGGCAGGAGCTGGGACGGAGCAACGGGAACTCACCCCGTTGTGCAGATTCGAACCGGTGACCTTTCGATCAACCAGCCCAGCAGCACAGCAGTTTAAACCACTGCACCACAACTTTATAATTTCCTTTTTTACTATTGCATTTTATTCTGTACCACTGATTTACTTCTATGCTGAATCTGTTGCAATTACTATTGTGGTTTTGTTATTTTAAGTTAAATTGTGTATGTGTTTTCCTTAACTTTTGTTAATTGTCCAGAGAGCTTTAGCTATTGGGTATTCATAAACAAACAAACAAACAAACAAACAAACAGAAAGCTTAGATAGATGGATTTAAAATAATGCCTCTTTCTGCTCACAGTGATTGGTCCTAAGGTCAAGGACAGAAACAAGCTTAGGTCTCATAGATCCATTCCTGACATATTCATCATATTAGCTTTGATGTCATATATATATATATGAGAGAGAGAGAGAGAGAGAGAGAGAGAGAGAGAGAGAGCGTGCGCGCGCGCGCGTGCGCGCGCGAGCTCTAATACTAATCAGAGTGACATCCTTCTGATTGACATCTGCCAATAGATCCTCTGAATGGGTCTTCTCTGTTTTTATTCCGTTGTTTTGTAAGCACACATTTACCCCTGAGAGAGCTTGGCTTCATAGCAGGACTACTCAAGATCAAACATTGTGACTTTCTGCTGCTTCGGCCTACCTCTCCTTCTCCCCAAGTATAAAACATAACATTGATGAATGTCAGCTCTTTCCCGCCAGGAGCTCTAACCAAACACAAAAAGATAAAAGCTGCAATGTCATATATTTAGTGAGATTATGCTCTAGAATGCCGCTTGTATTTGAAAATGAGATTGGAGCTCTCATCTAATATTTTAGACAAGTCACTGCAGTGTTCAATGGAAAGCTAATATAAACACAGCTATAAAATATTTCTCCCCTGACTTGTGCTTCATGCTCCCTTTCTCTACTCCTGTTTATCCCTCCCCTTCTCTATTCCTCCATGCCCACAAATAATTGTGCGTGCATGTGATACATGCAACATTTTATCTTTGCAAAGAAAACTGCCAGAAGGAATTAATCTATAAGACATCATGATAGATATATGAGACTACTTAAACCCTTCATTGAAAATACAAAATAATCACCTTCTCTTGAGGCCCCGTTTTTGTTTTATTGAAGTAATAATGAGATTGTTCATACCGCCCCCCCCCCGCCCCGATCTTATGAAATCTACAAGTGACTTGCAAGATGCTGAGTTTTCCTTTTAGTTCGCTTTGGTACTCAACCAAGGCTACCCTTCAATTTCAGCACTTAGTATTTTTTCCACAAGACAGGGTTCATCTATATCCATGCTCTCTTCCCTCAAAGGCAAAAACCATATCTTTAACAACTCGAAAACAAAGTGGACCAAGATCTCCTGGGGGTGTTCCTTTTATTATCTCTAGGCAGCGATAGACATTCAGCAATAAAGATTTTAAAGACTATAAAGCTGAGAAGAAAATAAAAAAGCAGTTCAGATGATAAAGGCGAAAAAGATGCAGGTCTGACTTTTTTTAAGCTCTCTACTAAAAAGTAAGTTAGGGACAGTCCAATAATAGTCACTGTTGCATGTGCGTGTGTGTATGTCTGTGTGCGCACATGCACACATATGTACAAAGTTATCCTTTTCTGTACTGAAGTATAATGTTCTGAATTCACTAGCCTTTACAGACTGACCCATATAGTTGAAATTTTAATATGCCACAGTGACAATGAAGAGTAAAACCTCACACAAAACTAGAGAATCTGAGGAGCTGACAATGACTTTATGATCCACCTGAAAAGTCACAAGCGGTGTTTGGAAGTTCTGCTGAGTGACCATGCAAATGAGACCTGAAAAATGTATTGTTGACTATGGGCAGTGGATTAAGGTCTCTCTACATTAGCTTGTTGGAAGCTGTGATCTAATAGAGTTGTACTGAACTCACCGATGGTAGATATGCAATAGGATTGCATTGTAAATCTGCTCACTGAAGATCATAAGAGGCTGCGTCTTGCTAGAGCTTAGGTGGCGATGATGCCCTGTTTCAGGAGGCAAGTGATAACAACACTGCCCCTAAGAGCTGCCAACATTCGAGTGCTTAAAGTATAATGTAATAAAGCAGCATAGCATAGCATGCAGTGAGAAAGCAAAGAATGAAATCTTAGGAATATTCAGAGCTAAACTAAAAGCTACAATGGTTCCATATGCAACATTTATGTATCTGCTCATTCTCCTTCGCAAAGCATTCGCAGAAGGGAACAATTTGCAGTGAAGAGTTACAGGAGGATGGGCTGTTCAATATTTCTTGGTAGCCTGTTTCCCTCCATGAAGCTGCTTCCACAGCTTTAAACTAAGCAGTTTTCTACACTGGTTTCCAGCTCTCCCCCATTCCTTCCTCGGGGTGCTTTGCCGATAAAAAGCTGGCTTTAGGTGGTTGCATTCTATAGTTTTATTTGGTTATTACTTGGGAGACAATTCTGGTCAATTCAGTGGGATTTACTTCTGAATAAAAACTAGGGATAGAACTGAAAATTTCAGTTCAGTTTTGCAAAGTATTTACCCACATTTGCAAGGCTCTCCATATATGGGACAAAACATGCCCTGAGATGTTTTAAAAAGCCAAATGCAGGAGAAGCTGAAAAACAAGTCTAGGGCAAAGCTCATCAGTGTGACTTTGAATACTTGCGTATTCATCCTTGTCTGTGCATCATTAGGGTTAAGGCAGTAACCTTACTTGCATCATGTATCCAGTATAAACACATGTTTGGGTTAAAATGGAAGTTATGAATACATATATATTTGCATTCACATCTTAGGCATTGATTAAGCTAAATTTCTTTTAGGTTCTCACTTTCCCATCACTAGCTCTTTCCATCCTGGTTCCATGTGAGTCCATTCCCCCTAGACAGAAGTTTCAAAAGGTGTGCATTTGTGCATATTTCATATATTTCTATGCTTGTTCCATCAACTAAAGCATGTTTGGATGCATTTTAGAAATGGCCATAGTGGCTCCTTTAAGCATTTTCCTTTCCACATTTTTCAGATATATTCACATTGCTTGTTGTTGATGATGATGATGATGCTTTGCAAATCACATCTTGTCTAGTTTGTCCAGAGTCCATGTTGGGATCCTGGGCCAGTTGTCTCCACTAAATCGAAAATGTTGGTGGATGAGGAGGCTGAGTTTAGTCTGCTCTCAGGGGTGACAGCTGGTACCTATCTGCAGCACTGCACCAGGCCTATGCCCAATGCTGGAGCCACCCTAGGATCCAGAGTGCCACTGAACCTTACCTTGACCTGCTGGCTGAGGGGGAGCCTTGTCATTTGAAACTATAATGTAAACAGTCAGACTTACCTTGACAATGGGAGGTGGTATAAACATACATTCTCTTACAATGCTCTTGACCTCATCTTTGCTTTCAAGAGACTACCAGTTTTGACAATCACCTTCTAAACAAGCTTAGCACTATCACAGTGGTACATGTATATTGCATTGTCATGTCTGCATAATGCACCTTCTTTGGATGTGGTGAGCCACACCATTTTACTGGTTGCAAAGGAAACTTGTGTGTTTGTTTGTGTAGCGGGCCAATGGCCACCATCCTATCCAAACCAGTGAGGGGCATCCATCCTTTTGACTGGATCCTCACCAAAAGCAGTGTTGCTTATATACTGTGCTTGCAGTTGTGGCTGGAGAGCGTGAAAAAGAGATAAAGCACCACACATAAGGATCCTTATTGTATCATGTCTCCCTTCTCCTTCTGCTCCCACTTCCGCTACATAAATCCTTGAGGAAGGGTCATTTGGAAGCAGAGAGGACATGTATGTTTAGGTCAGCATATAGAGCTGTGTGATGGAGAATCAGGTCCTGCAGAATATTCCTTCTGAAGCCCTCCCACTTTCAAGCATGTATTGACAGAGTGGGTGAGAGCGATGGATTGCAGCTTGACGCCTGTGCCTGTACGAAGCCAAGTTACAAGTGTAGTGAAACGGCATGTACCTTACATGTGTTCATCCTGTTGGCATATAAACCATAGCACAAAGAAGACTACTTCTCAAAGGAGTGTGCAAGAGAGGGTAGTGAAAGCCAAACACTGGGCTCATCTTACCTCTTTGTATCATGCTATTATAAGTATACCTGCTCCAGCCCAACTCTGGTAAGAAAGACGCCAGCCAGCCAGAGAGAGAGAAAATATCTAAAGCCATGGAAAAGAAGAAGATTAAGTAGGGCTGTGTGTGGGGGAGGTTTCAGATTTTGCTCCCATGCCCAGTGTACTCCTTTTTGTATGAGAAGTAAACAGTGAATTGTGCTTATAAGAATCATGTATATCTAGTTATGCTAAGAAAGGGCTAACAAAGCTTGGTTGACCTTTGTACTCATCTATAAAGTGTTTGAATTGTGGTGCTGGAAGAGACTCCTGCGAGTCCTTGGACTGCAAGGCAATCAAACCGGTCAGTCCTAGAGGAGATCAACCCTGACTGCTCTTTAGAAGGCCAGATCCTGAAGATGAAACTCAAATACTTTGGCCACCTAATGAGAAGGAAGGACTCACTGGAGAAGACCCTGATGCTGGGAACAACTGACGGCAAAAGAAGAAGGGGATGGCAGAGGATGAGGTGGCTGGATGGAGTCACTGAAGCAGTCGGTGTGAGCTTGAGTGGACTCTGGGGGATGGTGGAGGACAGGAAGGCCTGGAGGAATGTTGTCCATGGGGTCGCAATGGGTCGGACACAACTTCGTGACTAACAACAACAGCATAAAGTGTTATTGCCATGACCCTACACCCTACCTCCACATGGAAGAGGCATAATCTTCTGACATTATACTTATCTGAAGACTTCTTTTCTAGGGTTCTAAATGGCATGTGGAGCCTACATAAATACAAAGCTAAGACTTGAGCGGACTTCTGAAGTTATACTTCAACTGTATTTGTGGAGGGGGCAATGGGTATTGAAGGTAGCAAGCTCATCCAACTTTTCCCTCGTGTGCTGATCAAACATAAACGCTGAACAACTGAATAGTCATTGGCATTAGAAGAGGAATAGAACAGGCTCTCCCTGAATATATAACAACACTTAGATAAAATAGTGTCGGAACAAAACAGCATCTTGTGCAGGAAGCTGCAGTGCTCTTCTTTCAAGAGCATTCGGTCTAACCAAGACTTGCCTGATAGAGAGGGAAAGCCAAGAACTGCTCTTGGGTCTCTGTTTCCTCAGATTCTCACTGAATTGGAATGAATATATAACTGAAAAAAATTGAGAGGCATGGGACTGGTTTAATCACCAGTTAAGATGACAACTGAAAATGTTATACACTGTTCTTTAGGAGTCATTCCAGCTGGGGTTACTTCTGAGTAGTGAAGCCTGTAATTTAGGGTACCTAATTTCTCATCACCAAAACATGAAATATATCATCAAAAAAGAGGGCAAAGGATGGCATCAATTTTGAATAAAGTTTATGCATGTAAATTCATATCTGCAATTTTAGAGACAACTTTAAGTAGGGGGGAAAGTATTTCACCAAAGTGAAGACTAACCAGATGACCTTGTGCAAGTTCATTCTCGTACCACTGTCCAAATGCTAACAGTTGATGGGCATCTTCAAGAATTGGATCTATTCTTTTAGGGTTCTTTAACATGAAGCCACACTTGTACTCGACACCTTTTCAAATCAAGAACATTTTCAAATAAAAGGCTGCCTTCTGCCAGCTCTCCAAAATAGAGGACTACTCTCTGTAAAGTAGGACATTTGCCCACACTACAATGTAATTCAATGAGTTTTCTATTCGACATTTTAAGTGAGTCTGATCTGGAAAGATGGAGGCCTTTTCCTCAGCATTACAAAATGGAGTCTGGCGATAATAATCTTTCATGAAAGAGATAGTGGGAAATATAATTTGATGCCTGCTTCTACCTTTCTCTTTTTCAGTTTTATCAGTTGCTGGCAATCAACTAGATACATGTTATTTCATTTCCTTACCCCAAGGGCCCACAGTTTCTTTGCTGGCAAGGTTTCCTTTTGGGTTTGCTTTTTCAAAAGAAGCAGAAAAAGAAATATAAACGGAAGGAGAACAGAGGCTATCCTGTAAGATAGTCAAGAACTTGCCTTTGAAAAAGGAGGAAAATGTATCTATTGGGAATGGCAAATTCTGTAAGGTGTAGAATAGATTTTAAAAGAAGTGAACCCCTGTGATGCATGTAAACTGAAAAGAGAAAAGGGGGTGCACATGTTGAGTACCAGTTTCTAACATACCGACACTGTAATCGTGAGCGTGCTTTCTCGGAAGTAGGCCCTATTCCGTGCCATAATCCTGAAAAAAAAAGTCTTAGGAGGTTCACGGTGCGTGACTTTGGACGAGTCACTGGCTGTCCATTGCACTTTCCCCAGCCTGCTGCCCTCCTGGCCTGTAGGACTACAACTCCCATAATTACCTGGGAATTGGGGAAACTGAAGTTCAGTAACACTGAAGGACAGCAGGCTGGGAATGCGGTCCTAGAATAACAATATCAGCTAACCTTGTAATGCTGTTTAAAGGCCTAGTGAGGTTAATATATATGTGAGTGATTTTATGTAAGCCCTTAAATAAGCCCTTTCAAGTCTTAGCCCTCACATTTATTTCTAATTTCAAAGGCCAGGACTAGCAATACTACCATGCAGGTTTAGTATAAGAACTACTGAGGAATGAATAAATACTAAATATAAAATCTATCCTCAGTTTTTGCCATGATAGAATAGTTCTCTATATTTTCCCCATAAAATGTATTTAGCTTTTCTTCTTATAAGAAATCACTTCACAATATTTTATGCTCCACTGTTTATTTTGCAGATTTTATTTTATGTTTCAGGGACATATTTATCCAGCCATAAATAACATGTGCATAGGTGCAATGCTACGAGGTATGCAGTGTTAGTTTTGGCTTGAGAAAGGGAAAACCTCCAGGGATGCTTGTGCCCCTGATGCAACCTGCTGTTCCAAGCAAGCCTTTGTCAAGCAGTCTTGCAAACAGGACAATTCAGCAACAGCAGGAGACATACTAGGGCAGTTAAATTTTCTTCAGGGCATACAGAAAAGTCTCCAAACAGTGCAGTACATTGTTGTCAACATTTTTTACCATGGACATAAAGGGAAAGGTTTATGTGCAAATTTCCACAAGCCTCAGCTCCAACTTGCTGGATAAACTGTAGCTTTTGTAAATTATGTATTTGTAGCAGCCAAACACAACCCTCCTCTTCATTCCCAGCCGGCTAGTCAGCAAACAATAAATTGTTATAGACTTCAAAGCTTGCTGTTTTAAAGTTCTCATGTTTACCTGAAAGTCAATATTTCTTCAGTGGTCATGGCACTTTGGTTTTCCTTCTCAATGAAATAATGCTTGTTGCTATCCTTTTGAAGGAAAGTTTGGAAGGAGAAGACAGAAATTACAGCTCTGCCCAAGTCTGAAGGAAATTTTTGGAGAGAAGTGGATAACTCAGGAGTTTCCAAGGTGCCAAATACCAGCTCTTGGGAGGACTAATTAAATACACAATTAGCAAGATCTATGTGGCCCCTAAGGCTCCTAAGCCAGTTTAATAGGAACCTTCCATACTGCTTTCAACAAAATAAAACTTGCTTGTGTGCTTTATTACACTGTATCTTCCTGTAGCCATGAGGGTTCTAGAATATATAGCTATAGTTTCACATAGTTAATGCCAGTCTGCAAATTAAACATCCCACCACTTAAGGGGTCATCGGGATGGGTTGTTCTCTCCTCTGTAAAATCAGAATAGTCTGACCAATCGTTCTGAAATCTCAGATGTCATATAGAGGTGCTGATTTTGCATAATCTGAGCATTCAGACTGGTGAAATTTTGAGGATGATAAAGCAGTTAATTACAAAAAAGAAAGATGTTCCTCCATCAAAAGGAAGTTTAAAAATGTTGGTGACTTCTTCCTAATCACAATTACAGAAATGACTATACACTCATCACTTGAAACATTGATGGTTTAGGTTTGTCTCTTGATTTGGTGTAAATGGAAAACACATTTTCTTTTAAAGCTCCATTTCATTCACTCTTCAAAATGCATTTTTAAAATGGAATGCCAATGGGTAAGATGTATGATAAGCACACTCAGTAGCTCCCCAATTCCTCTGTCCCCCAACACTGTTTGTTGAGAGTGTTGAGACATGGCGGTGAAATGGCTGCAAGACTCATTCTGTGAGTGGCAGGGAGGGAGGGAGAGAAGACGACACCTTCTGGCAGGAGGGTGAATGGATCTAAACTTCCAGGAAAGGTGGGATGATTGGAAACACATCCTGATTCTGCTGGAAACTGGCACAGCGGACTCTCATTCTATTTGGAATTCTGAGAAGATTCCATCCCCCACACCCCAGCTGGTTAAATAGCCCACCAAACTTCACAGGACCCAGGATGACTCCTGGGATGCATTCACATGACATGAAAAGCCACCGTGGTTTCTTGTGCAGTATGGTTTGTTGTGTCATCTGGACTCTCTTAAGGGATTGTAATATGGTGCATTTGTTTTTTTAGGAATCACAATGAGAAAGAACAACCATTTTATGGTTTCCGTGCTTCACCGTGGATTCTCTGGTTGTCCGAACCTGGCATCATGGTTTCCATGGTCTTGGTATGCAACTACCACGGAGCCTCCTAGACAGACTGGCAGTTGCAGGAGCTGCTCTGGCCATCCAGGGTGGGATTGGATTTCAGGTGTGGTGGCTGATCAGAGCGCTGAGTGAGGAGGGTGGGCACCATTAAGTAGTGTAAAAACTACTTAATAATCTTCCAGGAACTCTAGGCAAAAAACTGCACCATGGAAGCCAGGATGGGGTTGGGTCATGACGTGTGAATGCAGTCTTTGCCTTGTAAAATACAGTGGTGAAAACAACGAATGTGTGCAAGACTTGGCAGAAACTCAAAAGGGAGAGATGGCATTCATTTCTGTATAAGATGTTTGTGATGAAATAGCGGGACATCTGCCTGCCCTGAGACACTGAGGGCTGCTGGAGGGGATAGGGTGCCATGGTAAAGGCCATGCATGTTTACTTAAAATATAAGCTTGCTGAGTTACAAGTAACTTCAATTTCCAAGCATGCATTTTATATCAATATACAGAAACATCTGATCAGTGTAATAATGAATCAGTAGCAACCAACTTGGTGGATCTGATTTTCTTCTAATTTGGGGAAAAACGGAAAACACCAGGAAAAGAACTAATGCATATATAGCATCTGTCCCATTCATTTGTTATAGAGTGTGTATGGGGGAGGGGGGCTTCTTTTATTAACATAATCTACTTTCTATTTATACCTCTATGGGCATACAAGGAAACATACAGCTTGGAGCTGGTAAAAGCTGACAAAAAACTGTCAACAGCAAGCCATTTGCTGCCATAGTAACCAAGAGAGTTTCATTCAGCTTTAATCTGCCTGTTTGACAAAAAGAAAAAAGTTAAAAAGGTAAAGACAAGCCACTGTGTTGGTTGGTAACAAGAGAAAAGTAACTACCCCCACCTTCAAATTGTCTACAAAGTCTGAAGGATATCACAGCATTTAGGGCTGGTGAAATTAACATAAAAGAAGACCAATCACTTTGAAAATGTTCAGACTTTCCTTGGATCAGAAATAGTAAGGCATCAGGAACAAAAACTGTATAGTTTTAAGAAAAAATGTCCAATTTTTATTCTATTTTTGCCCATTTTTTTTAGAAAGAAGCCATGTTATCCTTTTATTTTGCACCCCAAAAATGTGTTCATTTAAGGACAAAAAAGCAGTGCTGCCATGTGAGATGGTGCTCCCAGATCTCTGTCTCACATCTACCCAGAAAATCAGTATAAAGAAATGATGTATAAAGAGCCCCAGTTTTGCATTGATGAGGAAATGAATGAGAAAGGGAAAGGGCCTCATTCATCGGTCATACCTGTTTCCTAGCAGAATCAGGAACTCACCAGTTCCTTGACAAACACCTGTTTGGTAGGCTGGTTGAGAAGGATGTGTATGTTTGCTGGGAAACAGGTGTACAAGCTAAACTCTTCTCATGTGCCTTTTCTCAGACAGATTCAGGCCTGCTGCTGCTGCTGCTCCTCCACCAAAAACTATTCAGTGAGGTGGAAGAGAGGGAGGGGAGATTGACGAATGAAATTAACCTTTCAGTACTATATTTATACATCTCTACTCAGAATTAAGTCGCATTTAGGATTTTGGCCAAAATGAAAAAAAGAGGTCCAAGTAAGCTAGCAATCCTGGAAGGTACCTGGCCAGGACGACTTCTTTTACATTGTTATTTATTTTATATTGTTAGTTTTATATAGTTATTCTTGTATTATATTTTATGTTGTGAGCCGCCCCGAGGCTTCGGCGAATGGGGCGGCATAGAAATGTTTTAATAAATAAAATAAATAAATACCTGAAGTGCATGCAGGCCTTCTCCACTTGGAGGTCAAATTGAATGTTAAGTCATAAAGGAAGCATTTTAATTATCTTATTACTTATGAATTAATACTTTAGTCTATGTTGTATATCTCAATACTACACTCATGGACTTTCCATTCGTATATAGTGAAGGCACATATGTTTGTACTCAAAAGTGAGTTTCATGAAGCACAATGGTGAGTAGTCCTAAGTAAACTGGCATAGGACTGCTGCCTTCACACATGGTTATTAGAGAGTGCATAACTTTAGGGCTCCATATATTAATTTGAAAATGGGCTTGAATGCATTACTTTCACATTGATTGCATATGTTGATATGGTGTAAAGTCCAAGCGGCAGGTGGTTTGGGTAGCTGTAGATTAACACTCACAATTCAATTCCTCCATTAAGCAAGCCTATAAAATCCAATAAACCAAAACCTACAGTTTACCAAAGGAAAACAAACATAATTGTGCCTTGCAGAAAAGCAAGGCCATTGTGAGCTTAGGTTCACAAGCTTTAACACAACATCATTCCCTAAGGAGGCAAAATATGCCAGTGAATTCAGATTCTTCCAAAGCAGAGAAACCATGTGGAGAATATTATACGGGCCTTTTTCTGCCTAAATATGCAGAAGATTATACCCTAAATAGACTAGTCTAGAAGTGCCTTGACGAGGTATTCAGGAATCATTTACCGTCACATCATTTGGTTTAAGAGAGTCCACTTAAAATGGTCTACCTGTTTTAGAGTTCCTTGGTGGATTGCATATGTTCTGTCCTAATTCTAAAAAAGAGGATACCAGTGCCCGCGTTGGTTTGCATTACGGATAACTGCAGTTCAATGCATCTGGATAGGAAGACTGCTCTTAAAAAAGCAAAAGTACTTGGCCCTAGTTGCTCATGATCAGTTTTGATCACACTCACACCTGCATAACATATTCTCCATGCTGTCTGTGCGGCTCCTCTCATTTGGGAGAATGAGAATTTCTATTGCTTGCGAGCCTTAGTGAACACCTTTCCTGCTTTTTGTTGCTTGGCTGAAAACTGTATGGTCTTACTTTTGTTGGTTGGTTGGTTTTTGTAAACTATAGTTGTGTTGGTCTTGTTCTTTACAAAATATAAGATTGCACTGCTCAGAGGTTTGTAAGCAAAACAATTGTAGTAATGCCTAAAACACCATTCCTGAAAGGTTTAAAAAAAATAATTAGCATGCATTTAGAGGCCATTAATGAGGTTGGAGGCTAAACAAATGTGGACAATTATACACATGCTAATAATGCTTGAAGTTCAAACACTTCTGTTAGTCAAAATGTAATGGAGTCGCTAAGTTGTGCTCTCAGGCCTTAATTGCAGTATAGCATATTCCTTTCAGGAAAAATACTGAGCAAGGGGGAAAGATTAGAAATTTTAGCACCACTGAATTCAATACCCTCAAGCTAGCCAGAACAAATTTATTTCATTGATTTCAGGGGTTCTTTGAAATGAATTCAGCCCTGTGTCATTTTGGTGATTTTTGGAAGGGCTGGTGGGAGTGGGGAACAAACACAGCTGCACACCCAGTGTTTGCCTTCAGGGATGGTTTGGCATCGTTAAGAGGAAAGGGAAAGGAAAAGCCCTTCCATCAGAAATTATTGTGGCTTTTGTGAGGGCTGAGGTAATGTCAGAAGTTCCTGGGTTCTTGTGGAGAACGAGACTTTTTGTCTGGCCTTAGATTTAACTTCAACAATACAGTATTTACTTGTGTTGTAATATATAAGTAGCCTATTGCAGTATAGGTGTTGTTCCATATTCTAAGTGTTTTTGTTTCCAAGGCACTGATAGGAGGCATACTGCTGTTCTTCTGCATTATTCCTAAAACAACTGGACAGTTTTGCATCCAGGTAATTGACAGGAAAAGAATTGGTATTGGTATCTTTTTGAAAAATCTGGAAATAGGCAGTAACTGTGCACTGCAGTCCTTGAGGTTGTAGGAGAAGTTACACCAACCATTGAATGTGAAGAATGTACCTTGAAGAATCTATGGCTCTCAGGGTTGTTAAACATCCTTCTATAGAAGTGCAATAAAATACACTTTTAAAATACACTTCTATAGAAGTGTATTTATTTATTTTAGGCTACTGTTTAGGATATAAGGGTTTGTAAGGGTTTTGTTTTGCTGCTGCCATGCTGAGAGTTTAAGCTGCTAGGCAATATTTATTTATTTATTCAGAATGACTGTTTTAAATGGATTTATTATAAATTGCTTTAAGCTGGTGTTTTTCTATCATAGCATATAACTTGATCAGAGAGCCTTTTGTCTGAGGGCATGTAAACATAATACATAAATAAACAAATAAAACCAAGCAATTTGGGTCATTACAGCCATGCTCTATATCCTCAGTAACTAATCCAGTACGTAGCCATCCAACAGTACGGGGGAGGGGGAATTACCACTTGCTTGATAGACATAGTTTATTTGCAATTAGGGGCTAATTACCAATTTAAATTAGCTTCCAAAAGGTAGCACAACAAAATTACCTTGGAGCTCTTCCGTTCATTGTTAACATCTCATTTCTTCAAGTAACACAATAATTCTTCTTCAAAATCAGTGGATAATTAAGCACATACAAAAGGTATGATAAACCTTCATGAAAGACAATAGGCTCCAACAAAGAGTTTGTGTTAAATTATAGTGCTGACTCAAGATATGGGGCATAAGATAAACTTTGAACCATAGAGCATTCTTTTCACAAACATTGGAGGTATGCTTTTTTTAAAATGTAGTCAGCATTAGAAAATTGGAGTATTGTCACTATAATTTTGTAAACTATCCTGAAACATATAGGGTAATCCAGAATGCTGCCATTTTGCATTATATATGGCTCATGATGGAGACCTTTCTTGAAATGGGTTATGTGACAGGCTATTTGTCTTTTAATTCTTCTATGTTTACAATATATCGATTAATTTCATATCCCTGGTGCCTCACTTTTTCTTTATGGCATTGCAGTGAACCTTATCGGGTAGAAGAGAGGCAAATTTTACTTCTATAGCTTCAGCATGATGTGGACAAACACAGTAAATCAGATATTGTGACAGTTGTGTTTCCCTTCCCTGCCCCCTTTCTCTTATGATGTATCCAGTTTAAAAGTTAAGTTTTGGAAGTTTTGTTTTTCCTGAGTAGACATTGTTTGGTTTGTTGTTTTGCTTTGATATCAATCAAAAGATCCATATCAGCAAAGAGAAGAGAAAACCGAATGCACAAAAAACACTTATTTATAGGTTCTTGCAATTGTTCCCTATGAATGCAAAACTGCACAATTCTCAACAGCGTCATTTTAAATTGATCCTGTTATCAAAGGTCAGCTCCCATTTTGCAAGGTCCTAAAAAGCATAGTGATATAGTATAAAGAGTGAGATTCATGGACATTTAAGGCACGATCCCATGAATATTTTAGATGGAGGAGGGGTTCCCTGCCTAAATAGGCATAGGATTGCACCATTAATGGCTATGTGAAATTTGGAATATATATGTTGGATACAGAAAAGCTGTATCTGATTAAATTCCATGTCTTATATTATTATTAAAGGCAAAGGACATTTCTGTTTTCCTTTGAATCTAGTCATCCTAGACCAGATTCAAGGGAAACAGTGGTGGCCAACTTGCAGCTCTCCATATTTAGCTTGCAACTCCTATCAGGCCTGACCAGTGTAGCCAGTGGTGAGGGACGATGGGAACTGTAGACTAAACATCTAGAAGATGCCCATCCTTGTATCTCCTGCATTTGGTCAGAAAGAACACCTCCATTCTCCTTTGGGAAATGTAGCATTCAGCACAGAATTCAGCCTATGAGGAATATTTAGGTTCTTCAGCTCATAATATAGTTTTCTGGCTGAGTTTTCACCAATAACTTTGGGTTTCTTGCTTCAGAATGTCTCTTATTGTTAAACCAGGAAGCCCACTTTTTGATTAAAGATCCTTCAAGCTATGTCTATTTTGTTGAATTCTTCTTTTCCTGTGAAAAGTTTCATTAATAAATTAATTAAATCAATTTCTAGAAGCAGATTACCCAGCAAGATAGACATATTTAGCATTTCCTTCATATCTGTTTTCTCCCCTGCCCCCCACACACCACCCAAACTTTTATTTAAGGATTTAGCATTGCTGCATTTAAGGCAGTGTGTGTGTGTGTGTGTGTGGTGAGACTAGGTGATTAATGTCTTCATGAGGCTATTTTGTTTTCACATCAGTGAGCAAGCTGGGAAGACACATGTGATAATGCATCAATTAAAGTATTAATCCTAAAAAGAAAGCAGTGACAGAAATATACATCTTGAAAGATAAGTGCACCTTTTTTATGTCAGTGGTGGCTGTGACAAGGAACTGCATGAACACATTTCAGAGAATCTCTAACTGCAGCAATTTATGAAGCCTCCAAGGAATGAGATGCCAAGTAAGTGATTTTGGAGATTTAACTTCCCATAATCCTCTCTTGGAACAAGAAACAGCCAGAAAGCAAATAGCTTGCTCTCGCTACAAAGCCTGAAAAACTTTCTGAAGTATACTGCTGTGGATGGTAGCAAATCTATAATTATCTCTCATTAGTGGGTACAGAGTGACCCAAACTGCTTGCTCTGGATAATTCCTTTCGGAGATATAAAATCTCTTCCTTTTAGTCTCATAGGTGAATACAAGAGGTTTCAAGGAGATTATTCAGGAGGGAACCATTAACAACATGCCAATATGTCTACTGTGTAATGGAGTAGGATGGAAGATGGAGAACAGATACAAACTGAATGGAAGCATTTTGTTGCATTCTATTCTATCAAAATTTAGCTCAAACAGCCAGATAATGGTGTACTGACCATTGTACCTTCTGTCTACTTGAGGGAGGGGGGAAGATGAAGACATCCCAGGGGTCATTTCTTAAGATCTCAAATCATATATAGTCAATAATAACAACATCAGAAAAGCCATACTGGGTCAGACCAAAGTCCTATTTGCTTCTACATTCTGCTCACACAGTGGTCAACCAGATGCCTTATCAGGAGCCCATAAGTAGAAACATAGAAACAGAGCGAATCAGAAGGGCCCTCCTGGGCCGTCTAATCTGACCTCCGGCACCAGCCGGCTCCGCTCATGACATGTCCACCATGCACATGGCCAGCCTATCCTTGAACACCCGCACCGATGGAGCCTCAATGACCCCTCATGGAAGCCCATTCCACACCCTCGGGGTCCTGACTGTCAGGAAATGCTTCCTGGCATCCAAACGGAACCTTGGCTCCCTGAGCTTTGCTCCGTTGGAGCACATCCTGCCTTCCGGTGACCCCCGGAGCGAACAAGATGCTCCGCTCTGTCCTTCACATGCCGGATGTGTTCGCCCGGCAGGCAGCAAACCTCCCTTGTCTCCAGGTTGGGGCAGCACACCGCTGGCTCAGTGCCCCCCAGCAGGGAGTCCCCAACAACAATCACCCACCACCGTGTTTCCCGGTGGTGGTGAGTGGCCGTGCCCTGGCCCTCGCCGCTCCTGCAGCGGCCCCCTTGCCGCCTGACGTCCCAGCAACACCCATGACTCCCGCCAAGGCCATCTCCTGGTCTGCCATTGGGATCCCTTCCGAGACCTTATCTTGGTCCCCTACTTTGTCTGTCCTGCAGTTCCTCTCACTCGCCCAGTTCTCCCAGACAAAAACCCACACGCACACGCACACAAGGATAAAATAAACTTAAATTTATAAAATAAACTTCAATTTAAATTGGAGGAAAAACAAAGCAAAGCACAGCACAGCACCAAAAAACAAAAACCCCTCTGTGTCCCAGGGAAGGGAGTCCCCGGACAGCCCGGGCCACAGCCAAGGGACGCAGACAAGGGACAATGCCAAGAGGCCAGAGCCAAAAGGGTGGCAGTGGCTGAGCGCGGCCTTATCAGTCCCTCAGGCCGGTGGCCCCGCCCCCTGCTCCCTCCTGGCCCCTCTAGCCCCTCTGGCCCCGCCCCCTTCCTCTCCGCTGCTCCTGGGCCTCTGGTCCCCTGCCCAGCTCCTCCCTTGCCTTCACCAGTCCCCTGGCCACTCAGCCCTCTCTCCCAGCCTGTGCCTCTGCTGCTCTGATGCTCTGCCAAGAGGCCAGAGCCAAAAAGCCAAAGTAGGGTAGTAGTAGAATAACATTCTCTGCATCTGATATTCAGGGGACTACTGGCTGAGATAGTGGAGCTAATATCAATAATCACTAGCTAGTAATAGCCTACGCTTTATTTGCAGCACCATGAATGCAAGATAATAGCAGGAAAAGCAGAGAAATATTATGTCTCACACCTTACAGTGCTGTTCTAAGAGGAGCTGGTAAATAAATGGAAGTTTTATTCTACATCTACATAATCCAAGCTTTGTTGGCTCACACTGACCAGATCAAATGGTCTGTGGCCATTATTTTTGGGTGTCTTACTAGCAAAAATTCTCTTTTTGGGGAGAAGAAGGTCAAAAGACAACTCCGCCATTCCTTCCAGTGGACCAGCAAAGCATGGCAGGCATGTGGACAGAGTCAAGCCCTGAGATCAGAGCACTCTGTTGTTTGGGCTCCTCACCGAAAGGTGGTGCTATTATGCAAGCATCATGGCAGATACTTTTCAGTAAGGTACAATGCAGGACTGTGGTCGCATCCAGCTGATGCAGCCATGGTAACTAGACACTGGTATGATTGTGAAGAGATAGACAGCTTTTCTTAAATCCATTCTGTGTTTTCTGTATTGTTAGCCATCTTTTGCTCTATTATATTCTTACTCAAGGACACAGCCTTTTTGCATGAAAATTTTGTTTGTTTGTGAAATGTACAATTCACACTTGTACAATTGTGCAATTTTTATAACTCCACAAAAAAAGTCAAACAAACTAAAAATCAGGCCACAAGTCCATGGACCCTGTGCAACTTGGAAAAGGTTGATTTTCTGCAGATTTCTTTGATACCCCTATTATGTCAATAATCAACTACCCCATAGCATTAGCATCCATTTCCAAATGACTTACCATGTACTCACCATTGAAACCATAGCCTGGCCATGCCTCTCGGGTCCAGAATGTGACATTTGCTGGGCTCCTGAAGAATATGTGTGTTTTTGATGTGGTTGTTATTATTGTTGTGGTTATATACTGTCAAGTCGTATCCATCTTATGGTGACCCCATGAATGAAAGCCCTCCAAAAGGTTCTATCCTGAGCACTGCTCAGCTCTTGTAAACTCAAAGTTGTGGCTTCCTTTATGGAATCAAGCTCTCTCTTATCTGGTCGTCTCCTCCCCTCCTCCCTCCTCCCTCCTCCCCCCTCCTCAGCAGTATTGTCTTCTCCAGTGTGTTTTGCCTTTTCTTGGTATACCAAAAGTGAGAGAGCCTCGGGTTTGCCATTTTTGCTTCCATGGAATGTTCTTGCTTGATTTGCTGTAGGACCCACTTTATCTTTCTGTCAGTCCAAGGTGTTCACAAAGCTCTCCTCAAGCATGATTTTTCAAATGCATCCATTTTCTTCCTGTCAACTTTCTTCACTGTCCGGCTTTCACACGTGTGTAAAGTGATCCAGTAGCATAGATAATCTTGGCCATGGTCTCCAATGAACTGAGAACTTGCTCATTAGACCACATGTGCAGGCCTTCAAGCAGTGTCCACGAAGCTCTCCACACCCAGATTCTTAAACATTTTTAAATAAATACATCATAAGGTAGCCTTCTTTCTCTCCCCTTCTAGCTTCTAGCCCTGTCATTTTCCCTCCCCCTTTTGCCTTGCTCTTTCCCCTTCTTCCAGCCTCTAGCCTTATTACGCCCCTCCTACCTCTTTAGCTCATCTTCTCTCTCTTAGCTTCTGTCCTTGCTTTCTGTAACCCCTTTGCTTGCTCTTTCCCTGCTCTCCCAGCCTCTAACTTTGCTATTTCTCTCCTCACCTCTATACTGTTTTTCCTTATTTCCACCCTCTAGTCTTTCTCTTTGTCACCCAATTTCCTCCTCCATCCTAACCTCCAGGATTACGATTTCCCTACTCCCACCCACACACCTCTTAAATCAATTTTGACAAGGCAGTCCCCAGTGGCAGCTCTTTGGTGAACGGCCACATCTTCCAAGGAAGCAATTTTGTGGTGTACTTAGAGCAGTTTCCCAAATTCACCAACGTGCCTGGGCATCCAGAACACCTTAGGAGCCCTGCATTAGAAGGTACATTTGTCAGGGAGGGCAAAGCATGAGATCATTTAAGTGGCAGATCAAACGTCTTCAGATGCTTAGCACCACACTACTTCATGCCTTTCAAATGAGTTAGTGTTCATACTCGTAAAGGTGGGCATATATCAGCTATTTGGGAACCTAGAATGTGTTTTAGAAAATTGCCCAGTATTCCAAAGATCCTAAAGCCCCTATTAAATTGAAACACTAACAGTGAAGTAGTCATAGAAATTTGTCTCAGGGCAAATGTGAAAATGTGCTTTGCCCGAATGTACCCTTTTGAGCCAGGAGCAATATGCGTTCATTATGACTGCATATATGACAGTTATAGATATCAGAATTCATTATGACTTCATTAGACTGGGGATTGCTTACTAGTTGTACTTGTTATTCTTCTAGCGGAACACCAGCTCTTCTGATTTTCCCACTACTTCTGTGTTTAACTCAAACACCAGATTAAAACCGCAGAGACTCCCTAATTATCATCCTGGCTAATGGGCAGGGTGGAAATTAAATAAGCAAGCAAATAAATATACAAATGCTGTTATCTAAAATAGAATCATAGAAAAGTTGGAAGGGGCCAGAGGACCATTGGGTCCAACCTCCAAGGGACTACTACTGCTAAAGCCTATTAATACTGTTAAAGAGTTGTTGTTAGTTGCAAAGTCGTGTCCAACCCATCACAACCCCATGGACAACACTCCTCCAGGCCTTCCTGTCCTCCACCATCCCAGGGAGTCCACTTAAGCTCACTCCAACTGCTTCAGTGACTCCATCTGTTAAAGAGTAATTAACTCCATCTGTTAATTGCTACTAGTACTCTGTTAAAATACTAGTTAAAGAGTACTCTGTTAAAGAGTACTAGTAGTAATAGGACTACTACTGTTAATGCATTCATTTTCTAATTAACTGGGAAATCTAATGGACATTTTAATGCACAAAAGTCAGTTTCTTTTATATTATGTAAACCTGGCCAACATATAACAAAGGTTTGTCCTTTGACATCAAGTTCCCATTTGATTTTATCCAGAAGAAGCAGGAGATAGGAAATAATAGAACCCTTCTGCAGTTTATAAGAGAACCAATTAGTTTGTTAGTAGTAATGTATACAGTTAGAGTTCAAAAGGCTCTCTAAAACATAGGACACCTGGCTTTATGCCTCCAGGAAAACCAGAAAGCAATTCACATGAAATGAATGGCAGCAAAGTGTGTGAAGAAGGGAAGAGTTAAAATTAATCCAAATTACTGCTAAAGTACGGAAATGCAATTGCTTAATCATTTCACTAAGAGAAGGTTAATATAGGCAAAGGGTATCGGTAAGGAAAGGACTATTATGTGAGATATAACACATTGAGCTCTGAGAACAGCTAGAAAGATGTCAGAATGAAGTGGAGTGTAAAAAAAAAATAAGAAAAGCAAATGTGAAGAGTGAAAGGAAGATTACACAAGAGGTTGTGATTAATAAAGACATTTTCAAGTACATGAGGAACAAAAGGTCAGCCGAAGAAATGTTAGGCTTCTAATGATGGCCAGGGAATTTATTGGCAGCTGAGGCAGATATGTTAAAAAGAAAATCCTGGAACTAGGGTTTAGAAGAGGTGATGAAGCACAAAGACATGACGGAGTCCAAACAGAGGCAAAAAAGGAACCCAACTTGGTACAGAGTGCTGAGGCTGTTAGAAAATATTTGAAATAAGAAACTTTGGGGTGACTTTCTGGGGTGAAAAAGAGAGATTTATCATCTTCTGGCAAGGGACTGAAGTACAATACACATGACACCTTAGGTCCCAAACTGATAGGGCAAAGCAAACTGTCTTCCTGGTGTGGGTGCAAATGAGTGCTTTTCAAGAGCACATGGGAAAATTGGGTTAGAAGGTAGCCTCATTAATGTCAGTGAAATGAGCGACTGTAGTATGAATCAGGGTATATCAAACAATGATTCCAAATTAGATTATCACTGTTTTCATATTTGTCAAAGTAATCAAAGGAAAGACTGTAATACCATCAAACATTTTTGGGCTTATAAGAAAGAGAACGAATAACAGTAACTGATGTGATTGTTCTAGAAATATATTAATTCACCAAAGATAAGGGCCTAAGAAATGAAAGCTCAGAAGTGTATGCATTGCTAAAGAAGCTTTAATCTGTCTAGCTTCTAGACAACGTCTTAATCACAACTTCATCCACAAAACATATAATTGATTAGTAACTACCTACTTCCCACTTTCAGTGTCTAAGAGCCATGAAGACCATCAGGTCCATCCCCCTGCTGTTGCAGGACAAGATACACCATCCCATTTAGATGATTGTCCAGTTTCTTCTAGAGTGTCTCTAGTGTGGGGGAGCCCACCACCTCTCTGGGCTGCTGGTTCCACTGTCGTATTGCTCTGACAGATCACTGCCAAGCCAAGCATATGCATGCTTGCATACTTCCTTGATGTCCCCTGGTTACTCTGTAAACCATTCAAAGCACTATCTTCAGGGATCTGCAAACTTGTCCACACTATAGATTAACAATCTCTATTCAGCACTGCATCTGAGAGATGGATAGATAGCACATTAAGAAATGCCGTGTGCGGTAATTAAGCTGCTTCTGCTGTTGCTGTTGCCCAGGTTTGTTGTTAAAAATATATTAGTACATTTGTGTAAGTTGTATGGTCTTAGTGTGTGCTGACATGACACTCATACATTCCATGTATGATCATTTGAGTAGCTGCATGTTGACCCAACATTACAGCACTGCATATTAGGGTACTTTTTAGGGTAGTCTTTGGGATATATTAGGTTACTGCAATTTTAGCCCCATTTCTTCCCTTCCTTTTTCAGATAACTGTCTAGAACTAAACAATGTAATCTCTTTCTTCTTTCTTTTCCTCCGCCCACTGTTTCTTCCCCTGTTTATTTCCTTTTCTAAATATATTATAAAATTAGACTTTTCCCTGCTGGCATGGCTGTATTTTAGAATTCGAAGAGCACCTGGAAGAAACAATAATAACCCTGTCAAATTAACGAATGTGAAAAGTAAGTCTATATAAGAGAGAGAAGAAAATTAAGGGGTGGCACTCCCTGTAGAATTTGTACCAGCAGGAGTCTCTCTTGCTCTGGCCTTTGGTGGGACTGCGCAACTGCTTTGTGCACAAGACATGCACAACTCTAGAGAACTGGGACTCCTAATTCCATTTATTATTGAAAAACCAATTACAAGTATTGTAATATTACCCTCATGCATATGTTTTCTTATTCAGCACAAATGCTCACAACTGCAACATAATGGATGCTTTTTATCTCAGCATTTTTAGGAAAGTTAATTTGAAGCTGGCTGCATTAGTCAGTCATATCTAATGCTCTGCTGTTACAAACAAAGCATCTGGCACAATGGAAGCACTGAGAATACTAACTTGTTTGTGCCTTTACCTAAATGGGGATGCTCAGCCCATAAACATGTAAATGTTAAAGCACTAATCAGAAGACTCTCCCAGTCTCTCCCCCTTGCCCAAGTGGGAGGTCTACTCAGGGAACAGTCTTGAGTGTAGGGCCTGCTTCTGCTTCTGGAGTTGCTTCTTTTCTTTTTTAAAGACAGGGTTAGGAATACACAGACAGCTTTGTCCTTTCTGAGAAGAACTGGCATCCGAAAAGATTATGTTGACAACAGGGCTGTGTTGAAGCTCCATGGCATCCATCCTGCTAGCATTCCCAGCTCCATCTTGTGCTTGGTCCTGCCTTAGCTAGCTAGACAAGAGGAAGTCTGCCAGCACTGATGGAAGGGAGGTTGCACAAGTGGCAGCCCTTTTTCATGTCACATACAGCAGCACAAAACAAGTCTTCTGTATGTGGCACGGCAGAGAGATGCTCTCATGCACCGCTTGCATTGGGCTCAATTCCTGATGAGCACGGTGTGACTGCTGGCTGTGCTTGCCAGGAAGTTGGACTCATGGTTACATCAAAGTGGACCAGAGATGGAGGAGTCAAGATCATGGAATCTGGTGGATTCCCCCAACCGCAATGGGATACTCGTACATTACTAGCTGACAATATGCATACATGAAAACAATCTATAATACTGAAAGGAGATGTGGAACTGTCTATTAGAGCCATAGCACTCAGGATGAAAAATCTTGCACTGCATATTAAAGGTATCCCACGATGCGTATCACACAGTTACTTAAAAAAGTACATTAAGTCAACTTAATGAATTTAAATAAGTCCATGTCCATGTAATAAGTCCAATAACTCCTTGTACCTGTGGTAACTTCTGCAGCCCCCCAGGGCAGACTTTCCTGGCCAGTAACCAGCTTTGCAGTCCTTGTAGTCTGATGCCAGACTGCATGAATAGGCTTACTCCTTCCTATTAAATAACAGTAATAATAAACCAACAGTGGGCAGCCCCCCCCCCCAACCTTTCCAGTCATGAGTTCAGCTGCCTCTAACCAGCATATAGCTCTCAGTCAATACAGCTTGAAGCTAGGGGAGATTAGTAGGCTGAGGGACACAGACATGTGGCTGCCTCTTGCCCTGTGGGGTGGGACTGCTCACTCTCTGTAGAATGGAGTGGGTGGACCGTCCCCTTGGGGGATATAGGAATTCCTCATGGAAAGCTTCATTCAGACTGGTGGACACAACCTGCCCACACCGTTGGCTGTTTAAATTTGCTTGAAGACTTTGCTGTATCTAAGCAAAGACCTAACCCAACTTGTCCAAAGCTAGGTGTTCTTTAGTTAGTGTAGTGATAAGAATGATACTGCACATCTCCTGATATCTGTGTATTTGATGGAACATATGCAAAGGAAGAGGTATAGATGTACAACTGTCCATCCCTTTTCTAGTCATTTCAACAGATGTGCTCATCTTGGGGTGGGACTGGTATGTCAGATCATATTGAAACATGGCCAAGCTGGCCTATCCTCATGTTGGCTAGCTTCAGACAACATGACAAGCCAATAGTTTTTTACCATTATTGGTCTGTTGTGTTGTCTGAACCCAGTTGTGATATTTTATCATGCTAACTTTGGCCTTCAGCAGACATGATAAGAAACCATGGTTTGTTCCATGGTTTATCCACACTACCATGTAAAGCCATGTTGCCTGCACCCAGCATCATGGTTTCCATGGTCCTGGTATAAAACTACCACAAAGTTTCCTGAAAAGAGCAGCAATATCAGGAGCTACTGTAGCCATCTAGCCTCCTTGTACAGACCAAGGAAGTAGGTGACATATGCAGGAGATTATATATGTGAGACTGGATTTCAGACACAGTGGCTGATGGGTTACATGTCAACAGCAGGAGGACTGAAAAGGAAAATGGAAAGCACAATAACATAGAAACCATTTGATTATCTGTCAGGGAGATCATGGTTTTCTAAAAAAAGCAAACCATGGTAACCAGTGGGGTTGTTTTGTGCCGTGCTAACCCAACAATTGTGTTTCTGCATAGAAGAAAATAGGAATTAGAATCTGGTGTAATTACTCAGACTTTCTTTAGTTCAACCTTACCCATAGTTATAAAGATACAAGGAAAAAGGTAAGTCCAACCATATCAAGATGTTAACATAACTGCCATAGATAAAGTTTTATAACAGACTAGCAGAACATATGTTCAGCTAATCCTCAAATGTTTCCCAAGCCTTCAACAATTAACAGCATGTGTTTAAGCCCAACTCACAAGCTATTGTAACTCCAACAGCTTTCAGACATAAGAACATTCAAATCTGGCCTGGCCTGGCCTTTTTGTCAGTGCAACAAACGAATCTTGCTACTGTCCCACCTTAACTTTATGTCATATCCTTCCTTGTCTTCAGTTCAGCTAGTGTCACTTTGCCCTTTTCTGTATCTCACCCTCCATCATCTAGAGCCCTGCTTCATCTGAGGTCACGGTACTCCCCCCACATCGTTCGTCGCATCTTGCTGTTCAGAGCCTCTTACCACGCTCTGTCTCCACTCACCATGGGCAGAAGACTGCGCCCAGGTGAGCGGTGGGCCTGCCTGATCAGCAGGCTGTCCAGATGCGAATGGAAGGTCAGCAACTGGGTCTCTGTCTTTAAACATTTTAGTGGAGAAGGAGCAGGGAAGCCCTTCAGAGCCCTTGGCTTTACTTGATTTTTTTTTTTTAAGTTTGTGAAGTGGCTGAAATGGCTGAAGAGAAAGATATATCAGCCTCTTCCATCATGGTACCCTCCAACCATTCTGGACTACAGTTCTCATCAGCCCCAGCCAGTATGACCAATGGTCAGGGATGGTTGGAGCTGTAGTCCAAACCATCTGGGTAAAACCAGGTTTGGGTAAGCTGTTCGGGTTCGGGTACAGGTTCGGGAAAGTGCACTCCAGAAATAAAGAAATATCATCTAGTCTATTTATTCAGTGTACAAGCCGGGCAATGGGCCGTTTGCTTTGAAGTTATCGGCTGAACAAAGTAATGGAATGGGTTTTGGCTACATCACTGTCTCTCCATATATTATGGCAACAATTCCTGCCCAGTCTTCATAAACATTACCTGATACAGGCCTGTCCATTAACTATATATATTCTGCAGTGTGTATTCTGCAGATAACATCTGGCACTTGCTGTGATGTTCATTCTGGAAAGGGAGAGGGAAATCTTAGATTGAGAGTGTCTATAGACTCATTTTAGATTATCAGATTTTTGTGTAATAAATGAACACTTGTTACCTTTTTCTTCCAGGCAGTCCATGCGGTTACTATTATTTCAGATTGTCTGTTTGTCTGATGGGGGAGCGGGGGAGCATTTCCCCAATTATGGACCCTTGTGTAGTCATCCTATTAGAATTCTGTACCAGAGCAATATAAATTCTGCATTAGCAAGAGCAGAACTGTGCAATCTGAATATATTGCAGGAAGTAAGAAAACCTTCTATGTTCATTTTTCGTGATCTGTTCTGCTTTCACTGGACATGGGTGGTTTCCCTGAGGGTGCCTCTCCGGCTCATTGGACATCCTGTGCAGCCATTCCCTGTCTTCCACTTAAAAATACATGACTTTCTCAGCACACTGAATTCCATATTATCTTGAACCGTGGCATGCATACATCTTGCATCGTATTTGGCACAAGTGAACATGCAAGTTCTCTCTTCAGATGGTATATCCACTGTGTCACAGCAGGATTTTGGGGCAGAATTCAGAATCCTACCCAGAGAATGAATAGGTGGCCAACCCACATGCAGCAGGAGTGACTTTCCAGGATTTGAGTGAGGAGAAGAGAAGGGAAGGGAAAGGAAGGGAAAGGAAGGGAAAGGAAGGGAAAGGAAGGGAAGAACGTTGCCATCTAAAAAACCCCCGTGCTGCTCACTCCCATAACTGCATTAGCTCACACTTCTCACATTCCATGTTCGAATCGCATGTGTTGCGCAGCACCAGACTTTCTCTCCACCTCTGTGCATGTTGGTCGCAAGACTTCCTTTTAGCCTTGATCTAATTGCATCAGTAGCAACATTATTCATGCTTTGTCATTTGCTTTTTACCACTAACTGGTTGTGTGCTTTTTAACCTGGAGTTTCATCACCTGGCACTATCTCTTTCTTCATTTTAGATTGCTTCATGATTCTGAGAGCAGTGCTTAAAGAACAGTATATAAAAATCTTTAAGAAATAATAATACATAAATACAAAATGCAGGGCTAACTATCATTATAATTAGGCCTGAGACAGTGATATTCTCTGAGTCAGTTTATTCTTCCACTAACTACATGTTTTGTTTATTTCTACTGGAGGAGAAACCATAGTGTGATCCAAGCATGTGCAGTAGCCAATATGTTTCCACTTTTCAAATGAATGTCTAACAAATAATTACTCATTCATCAGGTTGATTTTGCATAGCATTCTATTTTAATAAACATTCAGCAACTGGGAGTACAAATTATTATCAATTTACAATAATCAAACGGAGCCAAATTGAACCTTTTTAAAAAACTGCCTTATGCAACAAAGAACATTATAATTTTAATCTAAATTTCATACTGACATTATTTACAAACATCTTATAATTGTCATTTGCACTGTCCTTGTTATTACAATTATTTTTCTAACACCCACATCATTTTTGTGGTTTTGCTAGAAAACAATAAGACATCAGATTTTTTTTAAAAATGAAATAATTGATCACATTTTCTTACAATTACTAGCATCATAAGGGGAAAAAACCTGACTTTATATCTGTTCTTGAAAGTTTTTCCATTTTCACTCACAAGTGTATCCAAGAACTCTTGATATATTTACAGGTGCTGAATCGGGGACTGTGAGCTCAGATATGGACCAAGGAACACCATCTTCAGGCAGATAAGAAAAGATACCCCAGCACTTACCCAGCCACTGGTGCAAATGTATAGACATGGGTTCTGCCTCCTGATCTACCACCCCTCCCTTTGACTGCATGTGTGTTTGTGTGTGTGTTAAAGAGCTAGCACATTTCCTGGTGCTGTTGGCTTCTCAATCAGCCTTACCTAACCCTGTGCCTTCTACACATGTTTGGACTGTAACACCCAGAATTCCCAGTCAGTGGTCCTGCTGGATGGGAATTCTGGGAGCTGCAGTCCAAATGCCTCTGTAGGCCACCAGGTTGGGGAAAGCTGTTCTTGATGGTGATAGTCTGGGGAGTGAGGCGCAGGTTCAGAATGCTCTTTGGGGCCTGTCTCCTCACTGGAGGAATCTGAAGTCCACCTTTCTGTGTCACAGGCCATTGGGGGAATTGAGGGAAAGAATGTAGGATTTGAGTTGTGGTGGAGATCTGGAAAAAGCACTGTCAAAAGCAATATTTCTTCATGGTCACTGCCATAGAATGTCAGGAGGTTCTTGGTCTTGGGTCATGCCAAAGGCAACTAGACCAGTCTAGACACTGGAGCATCTTTCCTTCAAGGAATTCTTTGTTTAGATGGGTAAGGTAATTAAGGGGAGAGGGCAGCAGGTATCTCTCCAGATGTTTTGGACTTGAACTCTCAGAAGCTACTGCCCACATGAGAAGTGGCCAAGAATGCTGTGAAATGAAGTCCAAAACACCTGGGGACCTATTTTCTGGCCATCCTTTAGAAGGGTCACACAATAAAGTGCTTATGATATAATGCATGGTGTAAGGAAAGTGCATATGAAGAATCCTGAAGTCATCAATGCAGTATGTTCAGGACAAGCAAAAACAGGGACTTTCCCAGGAAATACATAATGGAATGAAAAATACATGTGGGATTTGCCATCACAAGATGGCCACTAACTTAGTTAATCTGTTTAGGTGCTTAGCATAATATCCACTTAGTTTAGATAGTTTTAAAAGAAGGTTAAACAAATTTATAAGTATCTCAATTAATACTGATAAGCTTTGATAGTCATAGGGAAGTCCAAATTTGCACCACTGGTTAGTAAATAGCAGTAGCTGGGACACAACAGCTGGGGAGTGATATTGGACAAGTGTGCATGTCATAGTAACCTGTTGTGGACAATAAGCTCTGGTGGGTGGGTTCTGTGCAAAAGAAGCCCCTGTGATCCCAAGTGTTGACTGGGTTCACTTGGGTTCTTGGTGCCCTTCTTCCCATTCAGTCCTACCATGAATATTCCAGGGAAAGACAAGTCATGTCCCTTTTCACGCCATAATCACTGGCTTTATAATTCCCCTTTTGACATGCATGGGCAGCCTGTTCAACATGCTCTAGAGTCATCATGGAGGGGCTGCCATAGCTGTCCAGGCTCCACCCCACCACCAAAAAAAGAAGCACACTTGCTGCAAACCTTCACCATTGCATGATTGTGTGGAATTGAAGCCTTGTTTGAATCAATGCCCAGATATACGTTCCATTGCAAACCCTAACCTTAAAGGGAGCAAGAGCTTTGAAAGCAAGCTGTCAAAGTTTCTGGTGGGGGGGGGAGTTGGGGGAAGTGGGAGGAGGCATGTTGAATACTGAGACTATACAGGAGTGGGCAGTATACAAAAGTTTTACATAAATAAACAAACTTTCCTGAGCACCTGGTGGCTCAGGACTATGTGCCAACTGGGACTACTATGTGTGTGCAGGTCTGGGGGGCTGGGATAGGTGGATAAGGATGAGGATCTTGCTGCAAAAACATCTGTAAATCCCCCCACTCCATTCTGATTCCTCTTGACAGCTTGCCTTCTGACAGCTGTCATGAGAACCAAGGGAGGGGAAACCTCATGCCTTTTACTAGTACTTTTTAATTGACAGCTAGGCAACTGTGCAAGAATTAGGGTCTATGCAGGCTTGTCCTGTCAGCCTGCAACCTGCTCCACGTCACCACTCCCCTTGGTAGCTCAAACAAACAAGGACACTGAGCAGACAAGCTTACGTATTGGATGGCTGTAGGAGCACATCTGTGTAACTGTAAAAGACTCGACAAGTGATCATGCTAAAATCATGAGCGCAGTTAGCTATTTTCAAGGACCAAAGAGAACCATTGTTAAAAAATGGTGGTGAACCAGCAATGACGGCTTCGAAATGCCAGTCGGGCGTTTGTGCAGAGGCTGACGCTGTGCTAGCATGGGTGGGATTGCAAAAAGTGGCAGCAGCTGCTGCTTGCCAGTCTTGCCAAACAGCTCCCAAGCTGATCCCCACAGCCCGTGATGGAATCGCTCCATATGGTTTTGGATGATACAGCAGTTCTTGCGGGTCAAGCAAGTCCTAGAACAAGCTATGGGGTTCAGGGCGTCTTTTTTCTAAAACTCTACCACCCTGTGGGAAGAATCTGGCCTAGACAACAGTTGTTACTGCAGCTAGTTATTACCAGATGGCGTTTATATCCTGCCCTTTCCCCTCCACCATTCTCGTTTTATCCCAACAGGTCAGGCTGAGAGTGGGCGACTGGACCAGAGTCATCCAGTGAAATTCATAGCCACATGGGTCTGAGACCCCAGATTTCTTAGATCTACACTCTGTCCACCATGCTGTCCTGGCACTGTAGTTGTTCACAGTGGATTGTTGTCTGACCAGGTCTTTGTTGATTGTACTGTCAAGCGGGGAAAGAAAATATATTACAGTTCTGCACATGATGAAAGTGGTAACCTTCTCCTAAGCAGCAAACAGAACATTCATTCTGTTCTGGTCTCTCATGTGCTTACAAGATACTAAGAGTCATGCACGCGCACTCTGACGAGATTCCCAGGCACTCACAAAAAAAGGTCTGTTCAGGGGAGACTGGCAGCTCAGACTCTGAGGATGATGGGGAGCTGGCTGAACCAGGACAGACTCAGAGCTCACACGCTGATGACAGAATCGTTGTTGTAACAGAGAGCCCTACCCTGGCACATCCCCCCCACCCCATGCCAGTCCCCGCCAGATCTGGATGAAAGTACCCAAGCTTAGGGTAAATGGGGGCAGAGAGGGGTCAACCCTTCTCCTTGGTATGCTGAGAAACTTGGGTATGTTCAGATTTCCTGTGTAGAAATAAAACCTTTCAAGAAGTGCTGGAGTGACTCTCTTGCTTGGGAGGGGATGCCCAGCTCACTACACTAAGTTGTTTTCATGCACAATCACATTCTTTACATAGCTAGACGTGGGCCTTGTTTTATACAAATACTTGAAGAATGGCTCATGCTTCCATCAGGAATATGTCACTGTACCCTTATTATTCACTCTGCTTTGTCAGATGGAATTGCTTAATCTGTGCAATACATGACTGCCACTATGTCCTGTCGCCTGCACTGAAATAACATCTGGAGCGTGCCCATATTGGCTTGCCATTCTCTTCCAGTGGGCATTTCAGATGGAACCAATGTGGCTGATAAGCCAGTCACTGAATGTCAACAATCTTAATTAAAATGGATAAGCCATCCAAATAGATGCTGCTGTTCATCCCATTGTGACTGAAAACTAAATTGCGAATTTAGGTGTCAGTGCTAGTCTCTTGCGTGGGTGTTTTGGCTGATATCAGTTCAGCCAAGTTATACGCACTGGGATTGGGGGCGGTGGTGGGAGAAGCTCCCTTAGTTTTGCAGTCCCCATGACTGCAGGCTTCTGGTCATGGAGATGCAGCTGCCATCTTATGCCTGCACAATGCCTCACAGCACCTTCTTATGAAGGACCAGGCAAGAAATGCAGCAGGGTGAGGGAATGGAGAAATGCTGCAATGCAGCCAAAAGTGGAAGTAAAATTGTTCAAAGGTCTTGTCTGGCTTCATCTTGTAAATGTTGCTTTCTGACTTTAGAACCGACTTCCCTTCAGTTGTGTTTGAAAGAGACCCAGACGTCTTTCTCTTCTCTCACTAAAGTTCCACAATGCCAGCTCTGTGAAGTTGACAACTATAACGGGTGGGAGGTGTACCCACTGGTTCCGTGCTGAGCCACTGAATATTCAATGACTTCTTGTACAAAATGTACATGCATAAAATTTATCCGCAGGGACCGCACACAGCATTTCTGAAGAACAAATACAGAATGATTGCACAGGCAGGGCATATATATTTTTTAAAATCTTTATTTTCCTGTGACACAATGGTAATACCAACTAAAAGCAAAAAGGGGAAGGGGATTTCCTATCATGAAACATATCACTAGACAGTTATCATTAATATCTCTCTTGATATAGAGAAAAACACACACATGTGGTTGGATTAATGCTTCCCTTTAAAACATATATGTTAATGTAAGCCATCCATATATCTACATAAGCATCCATAAGACTTTGATGGGTGTAGGACATATGTTCAAATATAGGAAGAGCCATAAGATCTTCAGTTCATTGGTGGGTTTTCCTTCCAGATATGAAGTCTAACTCTCTTTGCAGTGGTGGCTGCTTTCACTTCTCTTTGAACCTGCCTTTACTGCTCATCTGTTAATCCCCACTTCACTGGGATGCAGTTTCACAGTATGTGTACATGCATCATTATCAAAGATTTTTCAGACACAATGTTCGTATGAGCAACAGCTTCCAACCAAGCCAAAGCAATTACGGGACGTGCCCACTTCATGCGTCTCCATGGGGAATAGTCCTCGTTACATCAGCAGGACTGAATAGACAAACTGTGCAGTGCCCAACGTCTGCATCAAAACTGGGATATGTATGTGGGGAAGGGTGGGGCCAGAATGCATGGACATTCCCCCTTCCAACATGTTCTCTTATCCCCCAGCAGGTGCCCTTCAAATATTTTGGACTACACCTCCCATCTTTTAATACTGGTCAGTGCTGATGGCCTGCACTATTGTGTCCACAAATGTGCTGTTTGAGATTTTTAGGGCAGAAAACTCACAAATTGTGTCTGCCCAAATCCCAAGATCTAGCCAGGTAATTTTGGTCCCTACAGGGTGAACCCTAGCTGTACCAGTGCTACCACCAGAAAACCTTTAGGTAGTCATATGCTTGATTGAAATGGCAATGTATACAGCAAATACGTAGTTGGGATTTCTGGAACTGGCAAGAGAGATTTCAACACATTTGGGGTGACCCAAGATGTTGAAGCTTACATATATTATTGCTGATCCACTAGTGAGATCCAGTAATATGGAAGTGGATTTGCAGCAACAGCCCTTCTGATTAGACAGACTGGACTTCAGAAGAATGCAAAGATTGTCTTGGAAAGGAACGACTTGCACGCATTTCATTTCTGAGTTACTGTTTCAGAATATCAGAGACAATTACCCAAATGTGCAGTACAGAAATAACAATGGTTTGCTATCTTTGCATCTTGGCTCCTGGCTGGTTCTAATATGAAATTATAAAGATGATGTGAAAGCCATTTGAGTCCACCTGTTCTTCCAGAATGGTTGGTGGAAACAGATGTTCAGCTCACAGTCTTTCCAAATGATTATCAGTGGAGGAAAGGCTAGTATGGTGGTGACATCACTTTTTTATGCAAATGCTACCCAAACACAAGTATATATCTTGATCTGTAAATACGCAACTATCACATGATCTATTAACACTGAGGTCCAATTCATAAGACTAACATCTAGATGAAGGGATATAACTGCAGGAAGTGACAGTACTTCCTTTTTTGACAAGCATCTCCCAGCCCCAAACCTGAGTGGCTCAATTATATATTCATAACTGACAAAATCACTATAGAAATTATCAACCACCTTGCAAATTAGGACAGCACTGAGCAGGAGGCACCATTAAAAGCTATACCGACCTGCTTAAATGGTAATAAATTAATGATGTAGTTAGTATCAGAAAAATTAATTCATTAACTGTGCACTGAGAAATTATGCAAAGCAACTCATACTGGCTTACAATACTTCTGTCAAAATACAGGTCCTGTTTGTTAATACAATGACACATTGTTTAGGCAAACAGTTTCTGTACAACCATATCATAACCCAGAACATGTATAAAATCTAGAGGATGTCAAGCTAAAATAGCCTCTGACTTACCTGTTGTGCTAAGCTCAGAATCAGAATGTGTCAAGTGACATGAAACATAAAAGCAAAATAGGGTCTGAGCCCACTGAGTGAACTGCATGTCTCATAAAATACCTTACAGGCAACATAATGTTTATCTAATATTATTTGCTGTAGATGAAATACACACATATTGTTTCTGATTGGATAAGTTTATCACTACATATGAGAGTTAGAATGGTTTTTCTCATATACTCTGAAAATGTAGCCTACACACACACACACACACACACACACACAGGCACACAGACACAGGGAGTGCAAGAGAGAAAGAGAGGGTAGTGAATTGTATTTAATATGTAAATGATAGCCAAAATCATTGAATACCATCTGAAGGCTTCAAGATGCATAGGTAGAGAGGCCCAAATGGAAGAAATTCCTCCTGAGGTCCACTTCTCTGAGCTGTGATACAAAAACTAGCAGCCGGCACTGTGCAGTGTTACATAATACTGTGTGCAACAGAATGCGAAACGCCTTCCTCTGGAGTTTTTATGCTGTGTACATTGTACCTTAAGGCACACCCCTCGATTTCAATGTCATTTTCCTGCACAGAGGTGTCAGAAAAGTCCCTTCCATATATGGAAGAGGCTTTCCATGTCCATATGGAAGAGGTAACCTATGGATCCAACCTAATGCGGAGCACCACATATTTTCCAGGAATTCTGTTATGGGGACATACTATTTCCCTTCAGCTTCCAGCCTCCTGCATGCTGATAGCCTGGGATGCCGGGGGGTTATAAGGATGGAAGAGGAACAAGAAACATCAGCTCTTTTCTGGCAATCCCACCTCACTGGTCCAGCTGGCTCATTTGGAATAAAAGGGATCCTCTCTTGGAATCATCACTTCTGGAGTTTGGCTTGTGGGTATCTGGCAGCAAAACTGGTTTTTACATTCATCACATAAATTCTGCCCATCTGGAAACACCCACATCCCTACTGTTCTGAAGTATCTGAAATACTACAGCCCAGATCAGATGCTTGGAGGCCCCCAGACAATTTTTTAAAGCCCCATGTTAGATTATACAATTGGGTATACTTTTTCCCTTTCAGCAGAACTCCTGAAAAGTCCATGATACCAAAACTCTTGGAATACTATTTATGGATTTGGCCTTCTTTAGCCTCCTCATAGCCCTGCTGCATGTTCTTACAGATAATTATATACGTCTTGAACCAACCCTATATTATAACATAAATGTGAAATTGGTCAAGTTCGGAAAACTTGTACTGAGATGGTTGTATAAACCCTTTATACATAACACATTTGAACATTTCTTTTAGATTTCCCTAAGGACAACAACTGAAAGAAGAGAATGAACTTCCTGAGTTTATGGGCAAATGGAAAATAACTAGATGATGACCGTGAAAATATTGCCTTGAGAGTTCTTAAGCAATTCAAATGCCCCCCGGGGGGGGCGGCGGTTGTGGATCTGTGGAAAAGAATATGGTTTGTATGCAAGAGGTCCAGGTCCACTCCCTGGATTCTCCAGGTAGAGCTACATAGGGAAAAGGTCTCGTTCTGCAGAATGCAGCTTGCCATATTTCTACTATCTTCATGCTCCCTAAAGTAAGCTTCTTTATCAAGTAATTGGAAAGCAGGTATGGCTCCTCCTACATGTTTCATCATTTGCAGATTGGGGCACTTATGCCAATTGTCATACCAGGTAAATATGCACTTTTATAGAAGTACATTTAGAAAAATAAATATAATACAAAAAGATATGCAATGTATTCCACCCTGAGTGGAGAGGAATGATTGGGTGACTTCTGGGCCTGCCTTCCCAGTCTGCGGTCAAGGTGTTCACTGTTGGTGGAACTCTCCAAGACCCTTCTTGTGGTTTCTTAAACCAGACTGAGACTGGACAGCTCTTCAAGCAGAGGGCACCTTTGAAGAGGGGGTGCCCCCTGTTACTTTGTCAGAATAGAGGATTGCCCTCTGTAAAGTAGGACACCAGCCATTCACCAGCCAGTAGAGGAATTCACTGACTGCAGTGGGGAGGGTTGTACTAAAATTCTCCAAAAACAAGACGTGTGTGGAGGGTTCAGCACTATCCCTTCAGCATTCTCCCTGACTTCTATGCTTATTGACAACCCCTGACCTCACCTGCTGCCAGGGGATTAAGATTAGAAATGATGAATAAGTGGGAAAAAGTTTTACTCCACCTTTGTTCTGATCCAAAGTGGTCAGCTTTATTTATATTACTCTCTTGCAAGAACCCTTTTTTCCCACCTCCCCACATACAGCCTCTATTTTTCAGGCCATGTGTTGGGCTTGTTCTACTTTCTTGTTGGCTTTCTCCATCCTCTCTGCCTAGCTGTTTTGCAGGCTTCTGAACTTTTTGTTTACATTTCCAGAGTTTTCCTCAATCCTTGTTCAGTGCTTCAGGCCTTCCAGGCTTCTCTGTCTCAGTCCACTAGTGATTTACCATCTGTTCCTAAGCTTTCCAGCCCACCACTTCTCCAGCTCCTGGGATCTCCTGTTCTCACTTGGCCTGCCCATCCCTGCTGCCCACTAGATATAAAGCCCACGTGGTTTGTTTCTAGGCCAGCTCCTCGGCAATTTCTCTTAGTGGGGACTGTCAATGCTCATTGCAGCCTAATTTCACCATCAACCACTTAGAATATTTGGGAACATTCTGAGGCATCCAATCAGTTCAACCAATCAGTGGAATTGCCATTGGCACAACTGCCACAAAATCTTTAATGTACTAAAGTATAGATACAGTTTTGCTGTGCATGCAGCACCAGTGTATATTGCAATAGGCCCTTAAACAGAACAGGGGAACTTAATAAGCAGTTCACTCTGCTTTCAAAATCCAGCAAATTTATGTTCATATTTCATTGAAAGTAGGGCACCCTTGATGGCTATTAATCCACGCAGTAATTAACACCATCCTTGCAAGCTGAAGATAATGTAAGGGCTTACACCATAATATAAACTGTTTTAATGGTTTATAATTAATGAAGATCTTTAGTTTATAGTTCATCCAGTTTTTGCTTTTATTGTTTTAGGAATTATGTCTAATCATTCTAAACAAATATACATTTATGGTACTGTGGACAATAGACCAGAACTTTTATACCATGGGACTGTCAAATACTTTTTACACCAGTATATTTCTGAAACAAGCATTCTTATTTCATGCTGATGGAATATCACATCTGATATATTGATTTACTGGAGATAAAATTCCAGATACTGGGGGATGGGCTACTTAGAGCTGGTTCACACTGCAGCAGCCCTGAGTCTGAATTCCTAGTGAGTAGACCAGCATTCGTGGGACACTCACCAGAATCAAGCCCCATGCAATGCACAGGGAGTGCCCTTCTTGTGTGCCAAGTGCAGATGTACCCAACAGCTGGTCATGGGTGGCTTAGCAGAAATCCTAGTAGCTCCCCTATGCTGTGCAACCTCCAGCAGCTTTTTGGGATGCTGCATCTGATGCAGAAGAAGGTGGGTCTTGTGGGCTTGCTAGGAATGGACCACACCAGCTTCCCTCTTCCAGGGCACATGCAGCTGCGGTTTGGGTGACTGTACCTGACATGGAAGAAGGACGGCTCCCTGGGAATGGGTCACTGTGCATCCATCAGCAGCATCTCTCTTCCTTGTCATGTGCAGCCGTGGTTGAAGCTGCTGTATATGACATGGAAGAATGTTGCCAGTTGCACAGTCCAAGGCTGAACATGAGGGGAAATCCGGGAATGGTAGGAGGATGGATTCTGCTTGCATTCATCCCAAGCCTAAGCAAGATGAGCAAGCACAGAGGACCCCGGGCACAGTCTTCTGCACAAGACCAATTAACAAGATGTACTATATTTAAGAAGAGATGCAGGTGGCGCAGTGGCTTAAACTGCTGTGCTGCTGGGCTGGTTGATCGAAAGGTCACCGGTTCGAATCTGCATAACGGGGTGAGTTCCCGTTGCTCCATCCCAGCTCCTGCCAGCCTTGCAGTTCGAAAGCATGCAAATGCAAGTAGATGAAAAGGCACCACTTCGGTGGGCAGGTAACAGTGTTCCATGCACTTCGGTGTTTAGTCATGCCGGCCACATGACCACGGAGACTGTCTGTGGACAAACGCTGGCTCCCTTGGCTAGGAAACGGAGATGAGCGCTGCCCCCTAGAGTCAGGCATGACTGGACTTAACATCAAGGGGAAACCTTTACCTTTACTATATTTAAATTATAAACATTTAAATTATACTAACATTTTCTGAATTTTATCTATACAGGTAATTCAACAGATTAAAAATCTGTAAATTGGCACCCTCTTTTTTGGGGATCCATCCTCTCCTTTATGGAGATTCACAAGTGGCCATTCTAGGTGTGGATGGGCCCATTCCAGGATTTGCTGGGTGGGCAGCATTCCAATAAGAGCAAATATGTGTTTCTAGTGTGATGCTCTGCTTCATGTCTTAAATGAGAACATTTTTTTTCTGTGCAAAGGTTTGTGGAAAAGATTTCTATGAACATTTCTTCTAAAGAGATACTCTAAAAAGCCTACTGATTTCTACAAAAGTAAATATTGTTTCTATTAAAAGAATGACTCTGAAATTAAGGTTTAGCATCTATTGGAGCATTAAAGGCTGTCCTGGAAATACACATTGTTAAATGGTAAGTCTGTAATTTACTCAGTTGGGTGCTGACTACCCTTCTTACAATACCTCTCAGATTTTAGGCCATAGACAGAGAGATTGGGAATTTTTCACCTTTCCTCCACAGGTATTGTAAGGTAATTAATAGCAACTCCTTCTCTGAGGGTAGCTAATATTTCCTCTCTATATGGCAGTCACGAGGGATGAGAGCTTGGAATCACAAAAGGCATGCTGGAACCCCTGTTATATGATTAAATGCCCTATAGTAGTCTTTTCAGAATTAATGTAACCACCCTTGTCATAGTACTGAACCTAACAATTTGATGGAATGCACTTCATTTTGAAAGTGTGTCACACCAAGATTAGGATTAGGATCAGGATCATTGTAGAACTAGTGGACATTTACCATGCTGTGCCTGTAAATCTTGGAAATCAGAACTTCTGTATTCGGTATCTTTCATGTGCTGTGGGAATTTGCCAACTTTTCACTTTCTCAGTTTTTTTAATAGGTGCAGAGGTGTGATCACCATCTCTGCATCACCATCTCTGCACCTAGATCTCCATTTCTATGGAGACCCAGTGAGGAGTGACGATTTCATAAATGCAGCTATGGGGCCAGCCATTTCATAAATGGTCACTTTCCATTTGTGAATCTGACTGAAGGGGGATTGCATTGATCCCACGTGATCTTCTGACGGCAGTGACTTGAGAGAAACCAGCATGAAGATTCTTAAATATGTGGTCTGCAGCTACAAAGGAAATACATCTGAGTGTCCAATTGGGAAATTCAGAATTTGAAATATTTTGAAGCTGCAATAAACCATATTCACAAAATGAACAAAACTGTCATCTCTTTGTGAGTGAAGGCAAAACTGAATAAAAGTGCTATGTAAAAAGTTAATGGAATATTCTTCTTTGTAGAGAAGGTACTGTAGTTCTCACATTGGAACTGTATGCTGAGTTGTATTATTTATTTATGTATTATTCATAAGTGACAGGCTTCCGTATTTGTACTGTATTTGTGCATGGCCTATGGCAATACAAACAAATTGCTATGCAGATAAATTGCCATGTAAATAAATTACTATGGCTATTTATTTCTGTGAAATGTGTGCATCTGTGGGCCTAACAATTATGAGGATCACTTCTTCTTGAATATGAGGTTCCTTGCACTGACTTCTTGTAACTGTCTTTCTCTCTCTTTTATATGCTTTGGCTCTTGTTAGTTATAGCATCCAATAACCCATTTGTAAGCATTTTTCTTAATTGCTTCTCTCCAAGGGGCTAAAGTTAACTGTTATACAAGAGGTCAAAAATGAAAATTATTTTCAAACTTGAGCAACCAAAATATATGGAGAGGCAATTAAGACAAGACCTTAAGCTTATGAAATGAGCTGCTCTGCTGGGAAAGCAGCGAAAGCCATAATTGCATCTTGATGAATATGTACTCATTCGTAAGGTGTCTGATGGAGTGCAAAAGTCTTCAGAGAGAGATAACAGGGGAAAAAGAAACACGTTGACTTTTGTTGCTGTTATATAAGCAAGCACATTTATTACCTGAGGTCAACCAGACCTTAGTCTTTCATATGATAATTCCGCTGTTAGGGTTGAAAATTTAGAGCGAGCGTTGCCAGAGCATCTCTCAAGTTGGGGACAGCATGGTACCTAATACCAGTTTACCTGATGGTGGGGTTCACATGGCATGGAGAGCAACCCCATGCTGTTTCAGCAGTGCATGGGCTTTTGCCTGAACATACCAGTAGGATGATTCCATGGTAACCCAGACACCAGTTTCCATGCGACCTGTCCCTCTTCCCCACCTTGCCACATATCCCAGTATCCCCTGTAAGCAAATCCCCCATCCTGTCCCCATTTCTGCCCCTAGAGCACAGCATGCCTGAGTCGGGTTCCTCTCTTCCCCCTCCTGAGTGTAGCTGCACGGCTGCCATGTTTGCCAGCCACTCCAGCCTCCACAGAGAGGGTTTTATTTCCTTTCCTGGAAACCCGTTGACTTGCAGAGCTTGGGCGGTGTTCAGATGTAGCATTTTCAGCAGGGTGATTGTCGACCTGATCCTGAAATGAGTTAAATAGGGTTGTTTAATGGGTCCTGAAGAAGCTGCAAACTGCTTCTTTAATGAGTGATTCTCTCAATAAAGACTTTAGAAGAGACGCACTGGAGATCTAGAAGAAGACCTGGAACGCATATTTAAAGAAGAATCAGACTTTGGTTCTAGACCCCAGATTCTTGCACAAGATGATTTTGGATATTGTTTCTCTGATATTTGATGTTACAGCATTATAGCATGTCTGAAACAAGGACTGTGAAAAGAGCTTGGTCTGAAAAACTGCCATGTCGCTAAAGAAAGAACAGGAAAGGTTGTTTAGGTCAGGACTTTATGGTTGTTGATAAGGAAAGGAATAGAGCTTCAATGCATGCTCAGATACTAACTAGGAAAAAAGACTGTGCTTAGTGGCTCACAGTGAGCATTTATACTGGTATTTTCAAAAGCAAAACAAAACCTAGAAGCTTCTTATCTGATGCTTCCAGCTTTGTGAAAATCACAATGGTAGACACAATGGTTGCAATGACTTCAAGCTTAACGAAGACGTATCAGTAGGAAAAGTCCAACCTTGAGAATGGGTAAAGACAGTGCATTACCTAGATACGATACCCAGATGAAGAAAGGTCAAAGGACACTCAGAGATATTCCAAGAACAAAGTGGATATAAAATGCAGGACAGGGAAAAACCTCATTCCCATTTGTCCTATCACTATTCTAAGCCCCCACCCCTGGCCAGAAAAGAATATATGAGTACAGTGAGGCTGACAGAAGTTTGACCTGATAGGTAGCTTTCCTGTCTTCTCTTGTCTTTGCTCTCAGCTTCACCTCCAATTTTTCACATAGGAATGCCTATACCACTGGTCCCAGGGATCTCGGCATCCATGGACTGCTGTGGGAATTACTATTATTTTCTGAAGTTAAAACATAAGCATTTTTCTCAATGCCGGTCATGATCTGATTTCTAAAATTGGAATATAGTAATGCTTAGCATAACTTTTCAAGACTGAAGTAGTGTGCAGAATGAGGTTTCAAGTGGCCATGAATTTATTTAGCATATTTCAGTTTAGCTTTGTGGTGTAAGTAGAGTGCAGGTGCATGTTATGGAGAAGTCACACTATGTAAAAAAGAAACACTTTCAGTTAAGCATCTTGCTTGCTATATTTGTAGTTCCAGCTGTGTCAGCTGCAATCCTTTTCACTATGCTCAAGTTTATGTTGTGTTTTCTCTTACCTCACAGGATATAACCGTAGCAGTGTTCCCAAATGATGCTTATGCAACCACTAATCTAACTATTAAATTCTATATTCTTCGTAAATAAAACATTTAGTACACTTTAATTAGATTTTGAGTCTATGCTGATGTTTGTCTATTTGGACCTGGCATGGTTACCCATTTGGGTTCCTTGAAACTGAACTGATAGGGTGTCTGAAGCTAAATTGTCCTAATTAACATTGGTAATGGTAAGCTGATAGACAATGCCTGTTTGTACACTGGGACTCACATACATTCTTTTCTGCTCTGCTTGGGCATAGTGAAACTGTAGGTTTTGCAGATGTTTATTTGCCGAACTGTACCTAGGAAACCAAGTTCTTCTGCCTAATACAGGAGATGAGGGGCATGAAATGCAGGTGGCTGTAGAGGAAAACTTGTTGTTGTCAGTTGCGAAGTCATGTCCGACCCATCATGACCCCATGGACAAAATTCCTTCAGGCCTTCCTGTCCTCCACCATCCCCCAGAGTCCACCTAAGCTCATGCTGACTGCTTCAGTGACTCCATCTAGCCACCTCATTCTCTGCCATCCCCTTCTTCTTTTGCCGTCAATTGTTCCCAGCATTCTCTTCTCCAAGGAGTCCTTCCTTCTCATTAAGTGGCCAAAGTATTTGAGTTTCATCTTCAGTATCTGAGGAGAACTACAGCACATTATTATAATCCTGAATCTGCTATGTAGTTCTATTTGCAGCTCTTTTCCCTACCTGTACTTGGTTTCATGCACTTGGAAATTATCCTAATGAGAAACCAATGAAGTAAACAAGGGATCAGAATTTTCCAGAGCAAAATTTCCTTTACTAGAGCAGCAAATACCTGGGTGAAAAATGCACAGCATCTCCTTGGGACAAATGTGGTGATAAGAGAATTAGCAAGGCTCAAGGTTGTTGAGATTCCTCAATTCTGCATTGAAGCTCAGTCATCTCATTCCATTTCCAGAATATGAGTGCTTTTTATCCTCCTCTTCCTCTTCACCCTACCATGGAAAAAGCGCACATTTGGGTCATGCTTTCCATGCAGAAATGGAAGTTAAGATATACATGCATGATTTTTGCTTGCAGCTGAGTATGGTATGCATTCTGGACGGCAGCAGGAAACTGAAGCTGACAGCATTAATTGAAGCCCAAAACTACCCTTGCTCTTTACATAACAAGTTTTGAAGTTCTTGGGTTTGATAAATGCCAACAAGGCTGCAGAATGACAAATATTGCCTCTCATATCATGAAATCATATTGGTCGGTGCCTCCAAACAAATGTTTGTGTTTGAAGTTGCTGTAAAGTCATATTTATTTAAGGAGATGAAGAATATCCCCTGGCCTCTTCAAATATCAATTGCCTGGAAGAGCACAGGGAATAAGGGCATGGGAAAGAGAGGCAATTGCCAAAACAAAACACCCTTGCACCCGTTTTGTAACCCAACACCCAACCTTCACAGAATAGGTGAGAGGGAGGGCTACAGTGGGCTGCCCATTGCCCTTCCCCACTTGAAAGCCTTGCTTTGTACAGAGTGACCCACTGAATCTATGACTGACGTGAACCTGAAGACAAGTTCTCACACCCAGTGACAGGACACCGTGTATTCTGATGAACACGAAATCTGTAGAGACTTTACCAAGGCAGTATTTGAATGACATAACGAGGAAAATAATATGGGGACATAGATGCAAGATGGAGCCTATAGTTTTGATCAACCCTTTTGGTTTTATAGGAAGCTCCCTTCTAACAAGCCAGATCACTTGGCCCATCTGGAGCCTAGTATCACCCACTCTGATGGGCAGGGATGTCAGGCAGAGTAGCTCTTTCATGAGCCTTCCCAAACTATGGTGCCTTTGGATTGCCCCTGGACCATCCACATCGCAGCCCATATGTCTCTCCCATGCAACCTCCTCCATTAAAGGGGATGCAAGCGTGGGGACTGCTTTCTCCACCATTTCTCAGTGCAAACACCTGAAGACATTCTGCAACTATGGAGACATCATATAAATGGTTCATACCAGTTCTGATGCTACATCTTAATGCAATGGACTGCAGAACTTTCCCACATTTCTTCCTCTTTCTTACACCATTAATATTACATTAGCTAAATTTATTGTTTAAAATTATATAGCTTGGAAAGTGTTTTGTTGTTAAAAGTAATTGCTTCCAGTTACTATAAGGTATACCACATTCACAAAATACAAAGCCTGATCAATATTAAAGATCTTTTTGTTTGTTCTGGCCCATTATAAGCTAAATTATTACATTTCTGAGTAATCACAAGATCCTGACCATTTATTAAATTTACCCAAGTAGTAGCAGTAATAGACATTTAAATTCCTAAACAAGCGGAGGAACATGAACTCAAACTGTAATTGCCAGGGGAAAAAATAAAGTACATATTGCTAATGTAAAAGAGGAAGAAGACTGCTTTAGCACCTTCCATAATGAATAATAAAAAAGCTAGACTATTAAGCCAGCCATTAAACATCTAAACCAATTAGTCAAATAAACATTTAAGTACTTACAGGCAAAAGTGTTGTTTCCATGTAATGAATAAAACCCGAAGGCTTCTAGCTCAGCAGTGGCCAGTGATTTTACCAATTGTGCCACAAGTTACACTCAAAGAATGAAGTTGTAATGCTCCACTAACTACAGCAGCTTTGTAAATAGGTCCAGGAAGGTTATGAGATCACTATTTTACCAGGCCGTATAGTGTCATGTATGCTAGACATCTGTGGGCTAGAACTGATGCAAAAAAGAAGCCACTTACAGCACCTAAATCAGTACAAAGAGACAGTTTAATCTATTTACAAGCCTGAACTAGGATGAGTTTCCATGTGCCATCATGCGCAGACACACTGTTCTCTCCAAAGAGATAGAGAGGAAGCATCAGATAATGTGTGTGTTTGTCCACCATCCTGAGATCCACTGGATGATGGGAAATTAAGATGTTTTAAAACAGAAAACAGAACCAGGGGGAATCTGTGCCCACAAACTCTCCAGATCTGTGCTACTCTCTCCAGATGTGCCACAACTTTCCCTATTACTTATGTGAGTGTCACCTGTGGTATCATGATGGTGAGCCATACTCTAGCATAAACACACATGCATGCACTCACGGTGTGTCCTGATGCTACATATAGGGTGTGTGTGGGGGGCGGATTCAGGGACCTTGGCATGGGACAAAGCCACCTGAGATGGCCATATTGCAGGAACTCGTGTCTGGTCAGTGTCTGGATGGGAACCTTATGACCTTCCCTTTCTCAAGCTAAGGAAGCAGGGATGAGCAGACATACTGCCACTGCCTGACCTCTCCTGTCAGAGCAAAGAACAGCTCGTGTGTTTAGGGTTCACACACCACCCTAAACAACCCAGGGATGGAGTGTCCATGAGTAGTTTAATTCAGAGGGTGAGACTGGGTAGTCTGAGCCGGCCTGCTCATTCACTCTGACTCATTTTATAATCCCTGGCTGGCCAAGTCATCTAAACTGGCTCAATGAGAACCATGTAGAGACTCTTTCATGGAGTAGTTCAACTTTTGGACTAGGTTTGTGGAAATCTGGCTCAAGCTCCTACTTAGCCATCAAAGTCAGTGGAATATCTTAGGCCAGCTGTGTTCTGTCAGCCTGACTTGCCTCATAGAATGGAGATAGTATGGGGGGCGGGAATATGTTACTTCTTGGAGGAAGGTTGGAATATAAATGTTGCTGCTGCTGTTGTTGTTGTTGATGATAAATGGCACTAAATATGTAGCAGAACACTGCATACAGAAAGTCCCAGGTGTGACTCCTGGCTTCTGCAGGTGAAGCTAGGAAAGAGCCCTGTTTGGCACACTGGAAAGCTACTGACAGCCAGCAGGGCCTGACTCAGCCCTCTTTGTACCTGTGTTCTCTGGGTCCTCGCAATGTGCTGTGTTCATAGTGAAATCCGTGGTTGGCATAAATGCTCATAAGGCCTTTGGATTCAGAGACACGTTTTATATAGGTGCTGCCTTGACAGCGTGCCATAATGCAAACAAATTCCCATATCAAATAATATGCTAAGCTATTCCTATATCCTGAACTTTACTTAAATACTAGCTGTAGATAGCAGCTAGATAGCTGGATTGCATGGCTTAAGAATTCACAAAATATTTCCCTGGTGATGGGAGCTCAACAAGACCATTAAATATCAAAAGGGTCAATTCAAAATCCCAAGACATGGAATATAGATGTAAACATATCAGTCTCTTTCCTGTATATATTATAGTGCTTTTATAAGAAGGACACATCATATGTTAGTTCAGGAAATATGGCTTTGCAGAGTGAAAGAAGAAATGGTGGGGAAGAACACAAAGTTTGTTTCATTTGACAATAATACATTAAATGGGCATCTACATTTATGTACCTTAAGACAATTGTTATTAATTTGAAATATCAGTTATTCAGCATTTGATCAAGGAAATATGGAATTTTAGGGATGATAAAGAAAGCTTCAGAAATCTGGGTGTTATCATCCACACCTGCAGGGCATAAGCATGTGAGGAACCGATTGGGGGTGGGATCTGTCAGATTTCCTAGGCTTGGTTCCACTTTACCATGGCCCTGAGTCAAAGTTCCTGGTTAGTGCACTTAGGGTACGTGGGGCTTTCTCCTGGAACTGAGATCCATGTGCTGCGCAAGCAGTGCCCCTTTTCTGTACCACCTACAGCAGCCTTTGTGCTGCTGCACCTGATGGGGAAGAAGTTTGCTAGCTGTGCAAGCTTCTTTCCATGAAAGTTTGTGGCCTTCACCTCAGCCCAGCTCACTTTGCAAGATGAAGTCAATCATAACAGGAAGTCTGCAAAACTCTAGAGGGATAGACTTCTATAGGGACCATCCCACTGCTTTGTTGAACCCTTTTCTTGAAAGATTTTGGTCTTCTCTGGTAAATATATTCTCTCTCTCTCTTCCTCTGTAAGTAGATGTGTCAAATACAAGTGGCTCATTACGCTGAAGACGGCTTGTGCATATCAATGCAGGGAAGAGGATGGGTTTTCCATTCACAAGTGTGAAGAGAGGGGATAGGAGCTTTTGGTAAATCCCACTGGGGGCTTTATTGTAACATCCAAAGCAACTCAATCTTATTTGTCATCCAAGGAAAGGCATTCTCATTATTTCGATGGATCATAGTAAGGTTTTTAATTCAACAAAAGTCTTGTGGAAGATTCAGATGATGAGACTGAACAAATCTGGTATCAATGGCCTGCCACTGAGGATGGATTAAATTTTCATTGCTGCTTTCCCTCACAATCCTTTTCATCTCTCTTTAAAAACAAGCCGTTTCTATCATATTTATGGGGAAAACTGAATTTTGGAAAATTATTATCAAACACCATTCTCACATCCCCATTCACCTGAAGTCTCATGAGACGTGGCCAAAGTCTTGCAAGAACTTGCTTGAAGGTTCACAATAGTTTGGCTGGGTCTTATTGTACTTCCATCAAGCTACCTGTACCTGGGAAGGAAGACAGAAAAATAAGTGGTTTGGTATTAATTATACTCCACACCCCTACCTTGTCATGACAATATTTGCATATGCATTCATTTGGAAATCAGTTCTAAAAAATTCAGTGTATCTTATTTCTAAGATAACTATTTTAGGCTCTGCATTCATCAGAAATTAGGGGTGCAATCCTATGCATGCTTAGCAGATAAAATATCTTACAGGTCACAGCCTGGTGGGAGTTATGGGATGTTTTCTTTCTAAACATGCAAAGGATTGCACCCTTAATAAGATATAAATAATGCCTGCAGTATATTTTTAGTTTTAGTACATAACAGCAAAATTTTGTTGGGATAGGCCTTTATATTTAGGTCACTTTGAAAACAAAAACCATAATTTTAAATGCCCTTTAGAGCAGCATTTTTGCATTTGGCAAAATCATGTTTTCATTCTCTTACTTTTATCATTCTGGGAAGGTATCATTTCCAAAATACGTTTGGTTTGTTTTTCCACATCTGACAAAGATAAATTGTTTGTTCATTTGCCTTAAACAAAAGTCATAATGTTTTGTGTCTCTTCAATAAATTTTGCAAAAGAAGCACAGGGGACATAAAGCCTGGTGAAGCAGAGGAAGGAATGTCTTTCAGATTATGTGACTTCCCTACTAGAATGTATTTTTCACAGTGTATTATCCCCAATATATTTTCAATAAAATTAAATATAGATATATCCAAAAATGAATAAAGAAGCTTTATTTTGGCAAATTTGGCATTCTGAAATGCAAAGAAAGAAGAAATAGAAGTGAATCCTTTTGTCCCAGCTTGGTTTGTTTGATTTCACATTGCACTGCATTATGGATAATTCATTTCCCATAGTGCACTGTGGCTGAATCAAAACCCTATGAACCGATGTTTCTAGCCTTGGCATCTTAAATCTGCTCCTACCCAGCAGTTGCTATACGTCATTGTTTAAGGAAAAACCCGATTTCCCCCATTTTACACCTAAATAGCAATTCCTCATCTGTAAAGCAGTCACCTGCAGCAATCAGAATCAGTTATTGCAACATTGGCATGCATAGATATTTGTATCATTAAATGACAAAGGGGAAAACAAAACAAAGCAAAACAAAACAAGACCTCATGCAGGCTGGGTTCATGTGTGTCAACAAGCATAGTTTTCATGACATGCATTGTTTTGCCTGGATGTACCTGGCAGATGATCAAGTGGTTTCTATGCCAGCATGGTTTCCACCATCCTTGCTGTTGGCATGTATCCCATCACCTATTGTTCCTGAAATTCTGTCCCATTCTGTATAGCTGAACCAGCTGTGTGGTAGTTGCACACTAGGATTGTGAAAACCATGATGCCTGGTTCAGATCACCAGAGCATGGAAACCATAGAACTGACTATTGTTTCTTATTGTGGTTCCATAAAACCAATGTAAATGCTGAAATACTACAACAGGGCTTGGATGACAGAGCAGACCATCCTATCAAGAAAACACCATAGCTCATCATGCCATGAGAAACTGCACAGTACCTTACTGTTGCATACGACTGTTGTAAGCCATATTAAACTCTTCAACTTCTTAATCTGAAGATGGTGCAAGATGATTTAGGATGAAAGGGTGCTATAGATGTATTGAGGACCTTTTAAGGACTTGATAAGATTTCTTGGCCTTTAGATGCCTTCTAAGTCTCCTGACCAAACACAGGTAGGGACTGTGTTGAACCTGTGAGCTGTTTGGAGCATATATTATCCTTATCCTAGCAACTAGATAACTCAGTTAGAACAGCAGTAACAAGGGCCTGGCATCAAACCTCATAACTGTGATGAAGTTCCTAGCACTATTATGTGCCAATGATGCCATTAGCTTTTACAAGGGAAAGAGAACACTCTGCTGATTTATCATGATCAAGGACAAACAAGTATGTAACAGATTCTGATAGAAGCAAATCCCCCAAATCACACAAACTAGGCAGAATTCAAGAGCAACATAATTCTTCTCTTAACATAATTCTGGAGAGGCAATGGAAGTTTTGAACTGATGGAGTGGATGAGGGTAAACAAACTGAAATTAACTCTGACAAAACAGAGGTGCTCTCCATTAAGAAGTTGACTAGTTCAGCCTGATCTGGATGGAATTGAACTCACCTTAAAAGAGGGATTAAAAAAAAAAAAAAAAAACCTCAGGCCTTGGGCTCACATCTAAATTTCCAGGGGGTCCCAAAATGGCTTCACCCCCTTTTCTCCTCTCATTGATTGGTTGGTTGGTTTCCTGGATATTATGCTCTTCTAAAACATTAAATTGACTTTCTTAAGTCTTATCAACTGGCAGTAAGCTTTAGCAAGTTGCCATTCAAAATAATAAAAATAATGATAGTCTTCGCTTCTTCCTATCACTGAAAGTTTCTTTCAAATAGAATTGGTCTTTGGAATAAAAGAGATTTGGTAACCTTACCTTAAAGATCAGGTAGATAGCTTGGGCATTACTGACTTGGCCTTATCATTGGATGCCCAGGTGTTAGCAGTGGTCAGGTGAGCTTTCACCCAGCTTCAGCTGGTTGTCCAACTGCAGTCTCTTCTGGTAGAATCGCACCTGGACATGATCCTACAGACATTATTTGCATCTCCATTGGACTACTTCCACAGAAGCCTACCAGAATTCCAGGGAGAGCTCCATGTAAAGGAGTACTCCCAAGCTACATACCTTGTCCCCTAGGGGAAGTGCAACCCTGCTCAGAACAGGGCAAATATCACTAATATGAACAGATGGAACTGCCCACCAGCAATAGTTACCTCTTACCTGGATTAAGCTTCAATTTATTGGCCCTCATCCAGTCCATCATACCACCCAGACACCAGTTTAGAACAATCACAGTCTCACCTGGATTGGATGAAAATGAGAGGTAGAACTGGGTGTTATCAGTGTACTGGTGACACATCAGTCCAGGCCTCCAAATGAACTCTCCCAGCTGTTTTATGTAGATGTTGAACAGTACGGTGAATAAAATGGAGCCCTGTGAAACCGCCATGCTAAGTAGGAGCTGAACCACTGCAAAGCAGTGTCTCCTATTTCCAACCTGACCAGCATTGTCATGCCTGAAGCCCCGACAGAGACAGCACCTCACGAGGAGGTCCTGCACTTGGGACCCTGTACCCAAAAGCCAATCCCACAACCCAGCTTGGGGATGGCTGAGCAGGTAGCGGCACTTCCCCCTGACTCCCTGCCCATTGAGCAAACACCCAAGCCCACATCAAAGCAAGAGAGCCCCGATGGAAAAGACGCTGCGAGTTCTACTCAGAAGGAGTCAGAGCAGGCTGTCCCTCCTCCCACTGATGCTGAACTTCCTGAACATGACACAGGAGACGCAGGGGGCGTGGTAGACTTTTCTCTAGCAACCAGTTGCAGAATTCTAAGAAGATACGAGCAAAAGCAGAGCTTGTTACGTCAGAGGGAAGGAAGGCGTGACCAAGAGAGATAGTCCCACGTGGGCTCGGGGAGAGACACCACTAGAGGATTAACATCTGCATTCCAAAGACCTCGGCTAAAGAGCTTATCTATTGAGTTGTAAATCTTGTAGACAAGTAGCAATAAAGGACTCTAGTTTTATTGCTCATGAATGTGTGGGTTGTTTACATGTTGAGTGCCATCTCGACAAGCATCTCCACAAGAATACCATGGTCAATAGTGTTGAAAGCCACTGAGGAGACCAAGAAAACCAACAGGGATGCACTCCCCCTGCCCCTCTCCCAGCAATGATCATCCCACAGGGAGACCAAGGCAGTTTCTATTCAAGGCAGTGTTTTGGCCAGGGCGACTTATTTTATACAGTTACGTGTATGTTATATTGTGATTTATGTATTTTAATTTATTTATTTGTAAGCCGCCCCGAGGCTTCGGCGAATGGGGCGGCCTAGAAATTTTCTAAATAAGTAAGTAAGTAAGTAAGTAAATAAATAAATAAATAAATCCTCTGTGTCCAGACCCACCTCTTCAAGAGAGGCCTGATTACCAACTCCTTCAGGGGACTGGAATCTCCCTCAGGGAGGCATTGATAACCTCTCAGACCCAGGAAAGCATCCCTTCTCTGACTTTGGCAATCAGCCAGGAAGGACAGATGTCAAGTATGCAGGTGGTGAGACAAGTTTGTCCAAGCATCTTGTCCACATCCTCAGGCCTAAACAACTGAAACTCATCCAACAAGTTCAGCTAGTACACTAGACACATCCTTTACAGGACTAAGATAAACTGTGGAGTCCAATTTGTGGCAGATCTGAGTGATTTTTCCCTCAAAGTGTTGTGCAAATTTGTCACAACTGAGGGTTTGGCAGAATCTAGCTTGGACTCAGATTGTTGCAGGCCGTGAACCATCCAGATTAGCTCTGCTGGGCGGCACTGTGAGAATGCAGTGCTGGCTAAGAAGAATTTCTTCTTTGCCACCTTCACCACCACAAAAAGCTTGATGATGATCTCTTTTGTATGTTCGATTGGCTTTGGCTTGGGTTTTTCTCCACCTATGCTCCAGCCTTCCCCCAGTTTGCCTCATTGCTCTCTTCCAAAAAGTATACCATGGTGTTGCACAAGCTCTGCCAGAAAGGAGAGGGCATTTAAGCATGAATGTGTCAACTGCTTGGCTCATTTCTGTATTACACAGAGCAACCTGGACTTTGACAGGAGAGCCAGGGTTCAGAGCTGGATTGTGCATTTGCTACAGCTTTATTTATTTATTTTTCTATCGATCTGTTTATTATATTTATATCCTACCTTTTTTCCTGTCAAGGAATTGAAGGATGCTTACATAATTCTCCTCCTCCTTTCACAACCAACTTTTGTAATAGTTTCAGCTGTTATTTATTTATTTATTTATTTATATTTTTTATTAAAACATTTTTATGCCGCCCCATTCGCCGAAGCCTTGGGGCGGCTTACAACAATAAATTAAAAAAATAATTATAATATTAAATTAAAAATATAAACATTAGATTAAAAATACAAAAATACAATATAAAATAAGCCGCCCTGGCCAGATAAAATCCAATAATATTAACAATTAAAATGCCGCTTAAATAAAAAGGTCTTCGCCTGGCACCGAAAAACAAATAACGATGGCTTTGCTTTTCATTCTGCCTTTCTACCAAGAAAAATAGTACTCTTTGTAGAAGTCACTGAAAGCTGTTCTTGTGCTTATGTTCTACTATTTATAATTTTAATATGTTACAGGACATTTCCAGTAACTCCTTGTTTTGGGGAGGAAATTAAAACAAATTCAGAAGCAAAATTCTATTTTGGAGTCCAGATGCACTCAGTAAAGCTCCTCAAATTTTGCATATTATCCATCTATAAATAAAATGTATACTAAGATCCTATGCATTCTCAGCAAGTCAATTAAAGTCCAATGGGTTTACTTCCATGTCAGTCTTTAAAGTGTTTCAGCCATAATATGGAAATGTCCTTGTGTGCCACAGTATCAAACTGGTGGATTTTGTTGTTGTTCTTTAAATGCTAATGAGAAAAAGAATATTTGTATATTAGTCCTCTCTTAGTTTTTAAAGAAATTTGGATATTCTTCAAAACAGTGAATGTGTATGTGTGTGTGTGTTTTAATGATAAATCAGAAAAAGTTGTCATTGTTTTTGGTATTGCTTGTTACAGAAATGAATTAGTTGGACAACGGGTGAACAGCGGTTGGGCCACATTGGTGAGTTGATTTAATCCTACCCTGTCCTGTTATTGGTAAAAGGGGAAGGTGGGAAAACAGTTGTATCTCAAGTACAATTAATAAAGATGTAATTGGAACTGCAGCATACATTTAAGTACCCTTGGTTAAAATGTGTGTTAAAGTCTCCAGTTAGTCCAATAACAACAAGGGTAATCATGTACTGTTTTAAATTCCTACCGGGATACCACTTGCCCTTCAGTGTTATCTTTAGCGCCCTGAGACTAGTATGCCTGGCTTAGTTTAGAAGGGACAGAGCAAAGGTCTTCCTTTAATCACATTACTGAGATGCCCAGTCTTCTTATATTCCTTCCAGGGTGATATCACATGACATGGAGGGTAAAGTCTTGGCTGTCAGTTTCATTTATGGTGCCTGGCAGCCTATAAATCAATATTTTTCTGTCCTTGATGATGCCAATGTCATCCTTGCTAGATAGCCTCTCCAAAAGAATATTTATGCCTTTGGACAGGGTCCTCTTCAAATCCGCTCTAACTATATGATGAAGGTAGGCTTGTGGTAGGTTCTGGATTCTTTATTGAAGTCTATGGCTACAAGAGTTCTTATTTAATCATGTTAAAAAGAGTGGAATAGAAGACCTCTTAGAACAAATGATTGGATGATATTAGAAAAGTGTTCTCAAATGTATTTGGCCACCAAACACTTTTGGACCTGAAACATTTTGATGGAACTGATTATTTTGACCTGGAGGGCACTGGGGTATGGATAGAGGAGGGTGGGATAATCACAAAATGTCAATTAAAATAATTAAAATAAATATATTTGATATTCTTCCTGCATAAATAAAGAAGAATGGTTGGCACTGTTCCTTTTGTAAGCAAATGGCCCTAGGGCAGGTAATTTTGTTTAAGAAAGGACTATCATTAAAGTGTTAAAAAGGACAAAATCTAAGCCAAATATGGAAAGTGTTAATATTTTCTAATAAATTTCATCTTATTACAGTAAGCTATTGGAAAATGAAAAGTAATTAAAGACCCACTTCAGTCAATTATTTTAGGGAAAATAAAGAGTTTTCCAGCTTTTTTAATGGGAAGACTATTTTTGTGCCTTTTGTTCACAAATCCACTTAATACGAGGAACAATGAAGAGGTAGATACTAGTATAAAGGGTATTCGTGTATTTGTTTTGTATTTGTTTCAACGTAACATAAAAATTCAGTCTCACTTAAGCAAGTTGCAACAAAGCAAAGGAGTACTCAAATTTGGGTACTTTTGAATCTGATTGTTCCAAAATTTATTTAATGTTAGTCCATTAACTTTTCTTTCAGTTCGGAGTCAGAAGTCAAGCCAAGCAGACACTCCTACTCCTGTGCTACAAAGCCAACTAACTGGACTGTAACTGCAAATGGATTTTACACCCAAGCATTGGGGTTCCCTGAACAATGGAAATACTTTAAGAGATTGGAGTGCAAGACAAGCAGTTCTTGTGCAAAGCACTGCAAGTATCCTCATCAAATTTATGTAAGAAAAGGTTTTTTATTTATTTTCTGTTCCTTTTTATGGTTTAATTTTGCCTTATGAAGTTTGAAATACACAGTAAAAATTAATATAAAAAGGTGACAAGAAAAATGGTAAAATCTGTTCTTACAGTTGTGACCTTATGCTTAGTAGCTGCTACTACGAAGATGAATAATAGTAAGGAAGAAAGTTGGAAGTCAGATTTCGTGTTTAATTAGCAATTTAAAGGCTGATGTCCACCAGCTTCCTGTTTGAGTAATCTAAATATTACCCAATACTTTACTTCAGTTCCACCTGTCTCTTAAAGTATCCAACCTGTCTGTAGGATTTCATTTGTAAACTATTAACTGTAAGCCTGTTTGGGGGGAAAGTATACAGATCAGTCAGGCATTTTTAGTGACATTCCTTTTTCTTTAATACAACTAGGATTTGAACAAAAGACTTCAATCAGTGTTTACTTGTTTTGCATGGCATCTCCTTCCCTTACTCCTTCTAGGTCCCCTTTCTCAACTTGCTTTGGTTTCCACTGGCAGGAGATTTGGGTGGAGGATTATCCACATATCACAAGCCTATTAACATGGATGATAACAAGAACAACAACAGATGCCGAATCGACATTTGCCTGTCTTGTGAGATTTTGCATGGCTAATTTTACAATTTCTCTGTGATGTGTGTGTGTACACAACTTGGGCACTCTATTTCTTTTCCTTTGTCTTGAACTTAGAAATATCATATTCTATTCTAAGGTGGAATCATTCATGCAAAGCCATGCCAAAAAATGCTTTAGCAAATCCTTATAAATGATCCATATAAGCCCCTAAGAAATAGGAACACAGGATTTCTTTGTCTGGAATGCCTTTGAGCTATGAGCAGATTATTCCTTATGTAATATACACACTTTGTTTTAGTCTATGGATTATTTATGCTTTCAAAAAGATATTGACGGGGCAATGCTATAGAGACAGGAAAAAGGCAAAAGGAGAAGAGGAGGAATTCAAAACCTTGTTGAATTTGTGGCAGCTGAGTGGAAGGTTGGAGGGCAGCATTTTTCTGTTTTTCTCCTAGTTTAGCCCTGCCCAATTTTTCTGTCCTAGTGATCCCACTGGGAGGAAAACCATGCCACAGTTTTGGGGGGCTGCCATGATCGTAATCCACACTGCACACCTTGGCAGGGTTCAGCAGGACAAGCTGAGTTTCTGCCCTCCTGTTCCATTCTAGACTCAGATCATCCTCCAAGGTAGCTTAGCCTGTCTCAGTTCCACATCTGTCACAATATCTGAAACCAGATTAAAATGGACCTAGATAATGCAGCTTCTTGAGAAACAGGTATTTGTATGCATTTTGATGCTTTGCAACTTTAGCTGAAACAAGAAATCCTATGGATTTCAGATCTTCCTGTTAGTCTGTGAGCTACAGAGCACCATCACCATCACCATTATCTCATTGCATTTCTATCCCACCCTTTTTCCTCTTGTGAGGAACCTAAGGTAGTGTACACAGTCCTCTTTCACTTCATTTTATTCTTACAACAGCCTGAGTCAAACATTCTCTCCACATAGACACTCTCTCTACACTCTCCATGTTGGCTCTCAGGTCTGATTATTACAAATATGAATCCTCCAAAATTGAAACCTGCAAGCATCTCTAGCTGAAGTCTTCAGTATCAAAGGAATAATGGCCACCAAATGCCCTTGGGAATCCATGTCAGAAAACCCTCAGCACTAATATTGCTAAACTCCAAAAACATTGTGTAGAAGAGCATCATCAATTTTGGTGTCCACTTGATAGAATGTTCTCACTACAGAGGTTTGCCTAGTGCAGAACTTGCTATATTTGCAGCACCAGGCAAAGACTTTCTTTTTTCAGAAGCTAGAGATTATGATTTTAGACTTTTTGCTGTTCCTATATATTATCTGGAATTGTTATTTTGAATTGCAATGCATTGCATTTTAACCATTTGCTTTATATGCCTTTTAAATGTGTTTATTAGAGTGGATTTTGAGTCTATTCATTATTACATGCCTTTTATTGTATTCTATCTATCTATTTATTGTATTGTATATTTAAATCAATGATGATGATTATTACATGCAGTTCTAGCCTGCCTTTTTTCTTCTTGCTGAGAAGCCAAGGCAGTTTCCATAGCTCCATTTTATCCTCGCAACAAGTGCCCTGTGAGGCAGGTTGGGCTGAGAGTGAGTGACTCAGTGAGCTTTATGGCCATATTATTTCAACTATCTTCCCAGAGATCAGATATCAATTATTGGGTGGATTAAAAATAAAGCAAAGCACTGTCACCATCATTTGTGTGATATTTTTCTAGTCATAATCCTGTGTATATGCACTTAATGATAGGAGATGAAGCAAATCATATACTGGATTTGCTTCATGAAGTCTGGCCTCAAGGTTCAGATGATAGCCCATATTCATAACTAAATGGTTCAGTTTATGAATTTGTTCAGGTCATAAAGCTTGATTGCATTATGAACTAAGCAAATTTTCCCCAAGAAGTTCTTCTCTAGCTCAGAAAATTAGGTGAAATGATACACCATTCTTAATTAAGCTCCAGAAGATTGAGGTTCCAAAGCTGGCATGCCCAGGGATGCCTTCATGATAGCAATGTATGTACATACTACTGGAAGCATTTCTGTAAGCGTGCTTCCTTCTAGACTCATCCTGGATAATAAGTTTCTTCTGGTTGTCCCCTCCCCTTAGGCGTCTTGTTCCCTTTGGCTACCAACCTTAATATTCATCCAGTGCAATGAGCCATTGCACATTTCCTGTCTTCTGTGTACAATGTAGCATTTAACACAAAATGTCAAACATTGTCTCAGCAGTGCTGTGCGCTAGCAAACCAGGTAACAGCTTCACTTCAAAAAAATGCCTTCTATTCCTGGATGGGCTGGTTGTTCATAATTAAAAAGGAACCAACCTGGTACAGTTACTTCTTCTGTGATAAATGTTGGAGAGAGCTTATTTCCACTGTAGAGATCTTTCATGCTTCAGTGAGTGGGATTAACAACCCATACGCTCCTTCCAGTAGCTGTTTGTAGAAAAGAGAGCAGAAAATATTTGGTACCACATAAGGTCAAGTTGCTTCAACTGAGTTGCTTCAAGCTGAATTTTGAAAATATTTTATGTGTTTTCACCCCCTTAAATTTCTCAGCTTTCATTATTTTGTGATGTAGTTGCTTCCTCTGTCTTCTTACTTTTCCATGCACAGATTTCCACTTTCTTCATTGCCACAAACTGTTAAAAACATTTTACCAGCCATAGGCTGTCATCTCTTGCCTTTGTTGTGGTTAACATAATGATCCTCCATGGGATCAACTCCATTCCTCTAAAAGTCAATCTACACCTTAACATTGGTTTAAAAAGTATGAGAGGAGGAACTGATAAAGAAGTCACCCTGAATAAAAGTGGCTTCCACAAATTACAGATCAATCTTGCTTAGCTTTGTCGCAGTCAACGCATCTTGCTATTAAATCCCTTCAGTCTTCAAGCTATGCCAAACCAACTAACCTATCAAATCCCATTCTTCAAACAGAGCTGAATTTCAAGCAAAGGGCCATATTGTAGTTTAATAACACTATCATATGTGTGGCTGCTTGGACAGGAATTACCTGGTCTCATGGAAAACATAAATGCAATGGATTCTAATCCAGATCACCTCTGTTATTTATTTGTTTTGGGAAGTTCAGACAGTAGTTCCCAAGAACAGTTATAAAATTTACATGTAAGCACAATTAAAATAACGTTTAAACTTTGATTAGTTGATATGCAGTTGAATGCTTTAAGTGGGCCTTTTGAGGGATGGGTGAGAAGGCAGAGACAATGCCCAAACTGAAGCCTTTCTTCTGAACTGTCCCCATCCATGCTAGTGTATTGCCTGAAATTTCACCAGCCTCCAAACTTACCTTCCTGGAAGGCTGAAAAGCTTTATATAGTCAGGGGATCTGTAGTTAAATTGGCTGCAATGCTGAACTTCCCTTTTTTTTAAAGAGGCAAAGCTGAACTGCCTGCATTTTTAAAATTATTATTATTATTCCCATGTGGCTATGGTAAGACATCATAATATATGCATTTATTCCACTAAAATGCATAGATTTCAATGACTCTTCAGCAAACATCAGGCAGAGCCCATCTCTGTGGTGGGTTTAGCTGCAGAAGACCGGAATGGACAACTATGGAGCACCTTTTTAAATTCTAGATGAGGCTGGGAGGAAAGAATTCACTCCTTTTCCCTGCATTATTGCTCCAGTCTAGTTTGGGAACTACTGCATCGTGTGTGTGTGTGTGTGTGTGTGTGTGTGTGTGTGTGTGTGTGTGTGTGAAAGAAAGAAAGACAGACAGACAGACAGACAGACAGACAGACAATAGATTGCTGTAGTCATGCACTTTAATGGGTTGTAAACACACACACACACATGTCCTTAGTTTGTGGGAAGTCTCGACAACTCCTGGTTTGTATGTAAACTGGGAGACCTGAAGTTAATGGCCTCAGTTCACACATCATGACAAACAATCCTGCACTGTTCTTCTGGCCAGCAGGTTTTAGCCCAGACTCACTACTCAGAGGTCAGGAAATCATACAGCTTTGGGGGCAATGCAGTTTCTGCACCACCACCACCCACCACCCCTTTCTCCTGCTCACAAAATCCATCTCAGCAGCCCCATAAGCAAAATCTCTTCCTTACTCTGTTCCTCTCTGTGAAGCTCCACAGCCTCCTCCTGATCCATCTGCTGAGGTTTTGCGATGGGTTTTCCCTTTTCTCTCTCCTGAGTGTCCCTCCATCTCTGCAATGCTTCCTAGCCACTTAAGCCCCCAAAAGTTTTTTTCCACACTTTTCACAAAAATCACACTTTCACCACAATTTTCCCCTTCTTCCTTTGTGCATTTGCCTGCTTTCTCTGTCCTCTGAAACTAAATTGGGAGTTGGGACTATCATTTGTCCAATGGGCATAAAGCAGGTGATGACACATGTGTTGCTAGGAAGCTGAGAGTAGTAGAGAATGAATAGCTGAGTTACCACTTTCCTGGTTGCTCCGTGCACTGGGCTCTATTATCTTTCCATTCTAACAATGGCAAAGTGGACATCCCAGGCCCAGATGACCAGAGAAACTACATGAAGTATGGAAGCCTTAAAGCTAACCATTTTTTCTGTGTATGGGAAATGCTATGACTGAGTCCTGGCAACATGTCAGATGACAAGGTAAGAAATCTCCATAGCATCTCATGGCATCCACACCTGGCCAAACTAAATGATGAAGAAGCACTTTTTATTCAAAGAGATGCAAATTCCACTGAAATGGAATAAAATAGACTTCCCTGAAAGCGCTTGTGCGCGCTCGCGCTCTCTCTCTCTCTCTCTCTCTCTCTCTCTCTCTGATGATATAGATATAGATATAGATAGATGAGACAGGGCTTTTTCTAGATAGATAGATAGATAGATTAATATCCACATGTGACAGTCTTAAACACACTTTCTTCTGCAAGAAAGAATAAAATGAAGGCTCAGTCTCAGTTTTAATCTTCTGGCATGCGCAAACACACATATATTTATGTCATATATACTTTTTTCAGTTGTCAAGTCTTTTGCTTATGTGCAGAATTAATTTAGTTGATACTTCCAGCAGTTTACCTTTAAAATCTGATTTAACTGCTACATGAGTTTGATGAAGAAAGCAATTTTGTCAGCTGGAACTGTTTCCAGAAATGTATATAAAATATTGAATCAAAATGGGTTTTCATGTTTCTGTGTTCCCTTTTTTCCATTTTCCTTTTATGGAATTGTAGTTCCATGGTACAATTTCAACCATGAATTACTCTGGGATAATATACCAAAGATGATGCAAATCAGTGAAGACAATACTATATATTCTGAACTATTTATGATTTAGCATTACATTACCACTTGAGATATAACTCCAGTTGTGGGAATATGCATGGAAATGCAACTCAAAGATGTGTGAGCACTTGCATATTGGAGCAGTGCTGACCAAACCTTGGAAAACATGACTTGGAGCCAGAGTAAGAGCCGAACCACATGGTGAATTATTTGTGGCACTACTGCAGCTCATTTGTGGGTGAAACCAATGGCTCTATCTGTATAAATCCCAGGTCTTTTAGAGCAGATTTCCCATTTATTATGACTGCTCTGCATTTTGAACTTAAGTATGCCTTATGTTTCCTATGAATTTTCAGTAAAGGGTGAAGCTTCTTTCCAGTGTGGGTTCCCCAGCATTCCAGAGTTTATTTTTCTACTGTGTTGCTTTTGTTTGTTTGTTTGTTTCCTTTTCCGTCCTGCCTGTGAAGCTTGCATTGGTACATGTATGAAGCAAAGGTCTTTTAATTCCTTCACATCTCTGCATCTGGCACCTGGCATCTGGCAATTCAATTGCCAAAGATGATAGCATTTCATGGAAATGCCCTTGATCTCCTCAAAATCTGGGGAAACAAAATGTACAGTGTAGCAGCATTTCTGTTTTTGTTTTGGGTGGTTTTGCTAACCTGAATATGGATTGGCACACATGAGAAGAATAAAGTTTAAACAGTAAGAAAGGCAGGGATTCTTCATGCTTATGTAATATTTATATGAACATAGCAGATGTGTGACATGGGAAAATACTATATTTCCTTTTAAAATAAAGAATGGGCAAATGTAATCAGATAGTTATACTCCAACTTCACCAAAACAAAAAGAAAGAAAAGAAAAGCTCAGTACAGCAATGAATGTTGCAGTCGTGTGGCTCTCCCTAGTTACCCCATGGCTGTGAAGAAGCATCAAATACAGGGGTTTATTGTCAACAGGGAGGAAATCAAAACTGTGAAAGAGTTTGGCTCAGTGATCACTCCAAAGGGAGACTGCAGCCAAGGAGTCTGAAGAAGACTGAAACTTGGAAGGGCAACAATGAAGGAACTGGAAAAATCATCAAATGTAAGGATATTTCACTGGAGACCAAGGGCGAGATAATTCACACCATTGTATTCCCAATCACTATGAATAGGTATGAAAGCTGGACAGTGAAGAAAACTGATAGGAAGAAAGCAAGGTTCTGGAGGAGAGCTTTGTGAATACCCTGGACTGACATAAAGAGGAAAAAGTGGCTCCTAGATCAAATGAATCCAGAGCCGTCCCTTGAAGGGGAAAAAAAAGACAAAAACTGAGGCTGTCGTACTTTAGGTGCATCATGAGGAAGCAAGACTGAGTGGAGAAGACAATCATGGCAGGGAATTCAAAGGCAGAAGAACAACAGGAAGAGCAAAGAGGAGATGGATCAACTCCATAAAGGAAGCCATGGCCTTGATTTTACAGGAGTTGAACAGGGTCGTCAGGCACAGGGCATTCTGGGGAACTTTCATTCATAAGGTCACCACAGGTCAGGGATAATTCGATAGCACATAACAGCAACAAGGAGTATTTTAATAAGATGGTACTCATTCCTGAGAAAATGCATTAAGCTTTGCCGCATCAGAGAAGGATCCCATTTTGTTCTAGTAGTCATGGAAGTGCTGTGACTTATGTGAATGTAAAATACAAAGTTGTGCATACTCAGAGTATTTCTAAAAATAAAAATAAAATCAAACTGTGCCTGTGGGGGGATTTTGGAGGAAATCCTGTTGAGCTTTCATGGTTAAAAACAGCAACTTAAACTGATCCTGGAAAGCAACAGGCAACCAGCGCAGGTCTCTCAGGCTGGATGCCATATGGTCCCAGTACTGTGTATTGGCCAGCAGTTTTGTGACCACATGTTCCACCTATTCTAGCTTCCAGAGAACCTTCAAGGACAGTCCCATGTGGAATGCACTGCAGTAGTGTAAATGTGCCAGAACCAAAGCATGAATAAGTTTTGCCAAGCCAGACCAATTCAGGAAGGGTTGCAGCTGGTAGTAAGCGAGCTTAGCTACACAAGGAAGCTTCTGTTGCCACCTCAAGATGAATGAACAGTGTGGAAGGAAAGAGCACTCCCAATTGTCCTGCTAGTTTAAACTATGCACCTGTAAATAACAGACATTGCAAAAGCAAGGAAACTGACTTGCAGAGCTGAGGGAAGTTCATTCTTAAGGTAGCTAGCTAATGTTCATCTTCCTTTTGCTTTTAGAAACCCAGCCCAGAGGAAATCTGACAACCATGTGTAGCGATGGGTGAAGTAGATTTCTCTTTACTCATATTTTTGACCAAAGGCAACTTTAAAGGTTATGTTTATATAGTGTGTCAAGAGAAATCTATGTTTGTTAGAGATTATCTTGCCCTATAAATGAAATGAGCAGCCTGAAGAGTCCAATATATTTCATTCATACGAAATTTCAGTGTGGAAATTGCATACCTCAAGTTTGGTTCAATATGACATTTTCTTCTCTACCTTGGTAGCTTGCACATGCACAGTAAAATATATAGGACACAAAACAGTAACATTTATGTAAATTTTGAAGTTTTGTGTGAGAGTTCTTATTGAACCTTGCTCAATAAGACAAGGCTGTACAGGTACCTTGTTACATGTATATCCAGAAGGATCCAACACATTAGACTGGAAATTGTTTTGAAACTTCATCTCTCTGTTTTCTATGTGACTGAAATCTGGTAAGGCAGAATTCTTAGGTAAGATAAAACATGTGACAATCACTTCCAAGAAAGGCAGACAAAGAGGAAAATCCATGCATATAACTATTGATACACAAATAAAAATCACAATGTCTTTTTAAAAATACTTAGAATATATATTTGGAATGGATGCAGCTAGAGAGTTTCGTTGCAGAAATATTCTGAAAAATGAACATGCGAGGATTTGTTGCCAAAATGGTTTCATATGTCTTCTGTGGGCCTCTAGGGAAAATGTAGATGCAACACACACACAAACAGAGAAGGTGAGCGTGTGCATAACAGTTTCACTCTGTTCCCCCATCACTGCTCTTGTGATCCTCTCTGAGAGTGGCTGGATGCAGAAGGAAGCTGCTCCTATAGAGGCTGCCTGCACAACGTAGAACCCTGAAAAGGGTTGCATTCTGCAGGCATGAGAGTGAAGGTTTTGCTGGAATTTTAGGTCACTGTGGATTTCCTTTCAACAGCACACAACCACACAATCACACCATGCCACCAAAAGGGCTTTCACATGCATTGTAGCCTCCATGCTCAATTTTGAAATAATTGGATGTATTTTCATTGTCTTTTTGTAAAAAGAAGAAAAAAAAGCTGCCATCATTGTTTCTGTATTTCCCCAGTAATACATGACTCTCCTTAAAGATCAAGATATTTTACACATGCCTCTAAAATATGACTTAAGTTGTTTTTTTTTTTTAAATACTGTTCTCCATTTCTCTGCAAACATTAAAATAACGATGCCTCTTTAAAAACATAAGAACAGAAGCAAAAACAAAGACAATGCGTTGTAATAAAGTGAATTTTCTCTGCCTGGACATGGGGTTTTGGATCCATTCTCACTCCTTTGATGTCAGCTATATCTAGCATCTGCCTTGATGTGGATATTTCATAGACATAAAAGAAATGCCCTATTTCATGGTAGCAATTCTGCCCTATTTGACATTTCTGAAAAAAGTTGCAGATATCCTCCCACTCAGATTCTTAAAGATTTAGCTATAAAAAGCTGTTGACATTTAGAAATAATATTTTAGAGGTCACTTGTACTTTAACAACCATAGGATAAAGCATATCAACATCTTCCGGGATGAAGATCATAAAGGATTTGCAATCCAAAGAATAGTACAAATGATGCACAGATTGGTATTTATTTTCTCATATCCTCATCTAGGCTCTACAAATAATAGAGGTATTAATGGAGATAAGATATATCAGCCAGCATAGCATACAGCATTTCAGCATGACAAATACTTCTTTGGAAGAAGAACAAGAAACCAGTATTTGGATGCACTGAATCATGCAGCTGCAGTGCCCCAAACCTGGAGAAATACCTCCAGCATTACTGAGCAGAGTATATTGTGAATTGTAAAGACCTTACAAGCTGGCCTTCAAAATAATCCTGAGTCAGTTCACTTGATAAGGATGATCTGCTTTCATTCTGAATTCTGCTTGAAGCAGTTTGGTGTCGGTCCTCCCAAGACACACTGCTAAACTTCCCCATTAAGTGGCCCTTCCATCTTCTCTGGTGTCTCTTCTGAAAAGGAACCTTCCCTTTTCTCCCCAGACAGTTGTGAATTTTGATTTATGTGAAGTTTCCATGGAAACTTAGGATAATAGGTTATGGAATGTAAGTGAAGAGAACGGCAGTCATTTCACAAATACATGTAGTGATATCAGCAAAGCAACATAGTTCAGAGGAATTACAAATGAGCTACTTAGAGACAAGGGAACTCAAGCCAGAAAGAAATCTTAATTGGCTTACCATGTTACAAACCCATCCCTAAAAATTGGGATGGATATTCTCCATCTATCTGAGATCCCACTAAAATCCACAGGAATGTCACCATGGTGCACCTTGGAAGTGTGCCAGACTCACTCTGTCCCTTGTTTCCAAAATCTGTCAAGCACACGTCACGCAGCACCGTGTGTCCTTTCCTTGCCCAGCTCAGTTCATATCTGCAGTACTGGTTTGCTCTGGCCGAGCAACATAAAACCACTAGAGGGAGAGGCCGTGGCTGTGCAAAGCGAAGCAGCAGCAGCAACATGGCTCAGCTGCAGGACTCCCAGGGGCAGAACCTCTCCTTGCCTTTGCTTCTGGCATCAGCCTGTATAAGAGTGCCGTCCTTGCTCATGCCTTTGAAACTTACGGGTTTCAGTCCAAGTAAAATTATGCCACATGCTTGTGGATCGTGGGTTGTTCATGCCCTTTAGGAAGTAGTGATCTATAGCAACCAAGGTCAGCATATGTTGCTGTAGAGAAACAGTGTGGTGTAATGGTTAATGGTTGGAATAGGGAGCTCAAAGCTCTGGTTCTGGTCCCTGGCTCTGCTGTGGAGCTCACTGACTCACTCTGGGCCACTCACAGACTCTCAGTCTAACCTACCATACGGGGTTGTTGATCTGGAGATAAAACTGATAGAGGAGAAAGATTAGGTGAGCTGCCTTGAGTTTCCTGAATGGAAAAAAGGCAGGATACCAATATAATAAACATATAAATAAATAAGCAAATGGAAATGTTTGGATGCTTGCTTGTAGAAGATACAGGCACACAAAATAAAAGTCATTTTGATTTAAGAAAACATGGTTTCCTCAATTGAAGTTGGGGGTAGCTATACATTCTGGAATTATGCAACGAATAAATGTGGCTTACCAAACACCAATTATCAGCAATTTTGTGTTTGCAGAATCCTCAGTCCTGTTCATTGGGTCCATAGGCTTTCAGCAACACACCCTGTGACTATGATTACATTCAGAGCTCTAACCACTTCTTAAGCCTCTTGTTCCATTTTTGTAATCTCTTTGTAATTTTTGTAATCTCTTGTGGATCCAGCTCCGCATGACCTATATGTTGGGGGTACGTGGTCAAAAAGTCAGCACATTTGTATTTACATAGATGACATATTTTGAAATTCTTCTTTTTTGAGGCTCATGCCTGTGGTCCCCCACAGATGTTATCAGAGATTATGTTGGCTGCCATTTTCTGAAGAAGCTTTTTGCCAGACTAAGGTTCCTAAGAAGCTTTTGCTATACAGTGGACCCCCTCTGGACCCCATCCAGCTCTTCTTTGAAGGCCCAGGTCTTCACAGAGCAGCATGTTTTAACTTCAGTCTGTACTTTGTTCTTTTCTAATCTCATAAACTATAGCACTTATAGGCTTCTGCAATAAATATTGGCTAGCTCTTAATGATGTTTAATATCACTGTGACATTTTTGCAAGGACTTTTCCTTTGGCTTTAGTTCAAGTTGTCAAAACAAAAATAAAAATTGATAACCTTGCCATATGGAGCTATTTGTTGTGGGAGAAATATATAAATTAGATTACACCGGAGGAGACAGCTATGTTAATAAGCATAGATTGGCCTCCCCCACCTTTGAATCACACAGAACAGGACTGCTGATTCTAGAAATGCTTTTCTGAATTCCAGGAATCAGGAGGGGGGCAGTCTGGTGTGGGGGAGTGACTATGTGTTAAATACAATGACTCATTTCCTTCCAGGGGTTCTCTGACACAGCTGTTTAGATTTGTAGCTATTTCTTTGCAGATAAACTCAGGAGTCAGCTATGTGTGAAGTTGAAATAGTAATGCCATTTTCAAAACCCTTTCCTCCCAGACACCTTCTCCAGGAAAATAGGGCCGTCACTTGTGTATACCAAAATAAAAAGAAAAGAGAAAAAAAAGGAGACAGATTTGTATAATAAAGAAGCCAGGGAGCATGTGCCCACTTATTGATATGCACACACAGTGGGCAGTATCCCATACTCTCCCACAAGTGGAGCTGGAGGCTCATCTGGCATGAACTAGCAATTCCAAAAAGAACCTTCAGGATGTAGCATTACTGCTTCCTTTAGATGGCACTGCCAGGAACTGCCATTTCCCAGGGCACAAGCAGCGGGTCCTGCTAGGACATGGGTTTCTAGACAGAAATATAATACATCTCATCCTAGTGATGCCACCCAGGGAGCCTGTGGCTAGTGGAGCAGCACAGAAATCAAATCAATAAGTAAAGCAAATAGTGTGAAAGAGTGTGGTCAGATGTACTGTTTGCCCACTTGGTCTGACGTCCACCTGATTGGTGTCTGTAAGGCTTTCCCCTCTTTGCTTTCGAACTGGATTTGGTTTGGACTGTCCTAGCGTAACTGGGATTCTTGACAGATCACTTTGTTCTTCCATGTTCCACTCATTTGAAAGGAAGTTATTCTATTTCTTCCTAATAATCTTAAGAACATTTAAAGTAAAAGTAAATTTCCTGCTTCTTTTCACAGTTTTCACTGTGGCCTTGCCCAGCATTTTTTGGACCACTGGAAAACAGGTCATAGGCCTGAATGCAAATCTGTTCCTTAGTGGCTGAACCCTGATTTTTCGGGTCAACTGCCACAAGAATAAAGGATAGTGTGCTGTTATGCAAGGGCATAACGCATGTTTTAGCCCCGCAGGGAAACATAAACTGTTTTATGCTATTATGTGCCTAAAAGATGCTGCGTCAGCATTTCAGTGAGATTGGTGCCAGTTGCCACATCGTTCTGTCCAAACAGTGAACCACTATATTAAGAGACTGATCAGCTTTTAAGCATGCAATTCTGACTGTTACTGTGTGGCTACATGTTGCTGTTATTTATGCTGTTTTGTGTTTTGCTTTTGTTTCTCACCTTTTTTCTGCATGTGTGTTTGTGCTTCTACTCTTGTACTCTTGGCATTTTTTCCTTTGTGCTGATGTTTGATTTTGCTGGGAGATTGTGAAAGTCAAATAAAAGAAAAAATAAAATAAAAAGAATGCATACTCAAACTAGAAGCTCAAAATGTTCAGTCCAAAGACAAATAAGAAATACAGGCTAGAATTTGTGCTTGTAGATGACCAGAGAGTAGCACCCATGTTAGTCCTTAAAGGAAGTCCCGGCTATGAAACTGACAAAACAGTTCTAGCACTGCTGGACACCTGAGAAAAAAGCATTTCAAGGTCAAAACCTGAGTCCAACACAAAGGTGAATGAGTCAAAGCCAGCTTTATGAATAAGAAGAGGTCTTGTCACAGTTGGGCTTCCAGGAGCATCCCTTGGTGAAGTGATGACAGCATCAGAAGGAGGCCCTGAAGTGCAACACACTGACAAGAGACCTTCTAGGGTAAATAGAAAGAGCCCCTAGAAAGTAATATTATTTTATTACTTTTCCAAAGAGGAGGCCTGTAACAATATGAAAGAACTGCTGGATTCAGTTTGAACAGCTGCATTTCTAGGAAGGGATTAACAGCTTCTTGCCTGAGGAGAAAGTTGCCACAGCTTGGGAGAGATCTATATATAATTTAGTTTAAATTACACACTCAACCACCCACCCACACCCACACCCACATGGAAGCAGAATTTATTTGAATCTATGGGCTGAAGTCCACAGCAAGTTATGCACACAGTACAACCATGCAATATAAATAGCAGCACATTTCATCAGAATGTGCAGTTCCAGACTCAGTGATACCCTTTGTCTGTTTGGGTCTAAGCTGTTGACCAACTCGCCCTGCTTGTGGAGTTGGCTGCACAGCTGAAGGCTACAGTCAGTCTTCCTGGAATCCAGAAACAGCATGAGTGAAACGAGGCAGAATCCAGACTGTTAAAAATAGGATTCTGATGTGCCTCTAATTCCTCCACCCACAACTGGAGTGCTAGTAATAGTAGCATTGACTCAACAATAATTTCAATTGAGATAAATCTCAAGGACTTTTGAAAATATTGCTTAAGCTTGTCATTTGTCTTCCTGTCAGTGAGGCTTTAATGCATTACACTTGTAAATACTTGTATGCATACTAATTTGAGTATTCTCAAAGTGGAAAAGAACAGAAAGTGGCCAAAACAGAAATCACTTTTTGCTATTAGTAAGAGAAAACAAAAATAATTTGTGTGGGAGAGGGAATATTACAAGCTAATATAATTTCTCCTGAAACCTGAAAGGTTGATAGGAAAGGGAAGAAAAAAAGCAGGTCTTGTTGATGGATGCCAAAATCTAAAACCAATGATATACTGCTCAGTTGAAAATGTAACAAATCAAAAAATGTTGCTCAATGTAAGGGCAGATGGATTGTTCCATTATAGATCTTTGATCTCAGAAGAAAGAAGACCTTTCTGTGGAAGACACAGCAAATCTATCCTCTGTCTATTTTCACTCCTGAAGTCAAACTATCATTAAATCAAATATTGGTCCTCTGTATTTGAAGCCATTTGTATCAACAGTAAACTAGATTCTTCCTTTAAAAGACAAACTTCGAAACTTTATAGGACTAACCTCCCTGCTCTGAAAAATATTTCCCTAGAATTTCACATCAGCTCCGTCACACTTAGAAAATATAAGAGAAATGATTTAAACCAAACTTGAAGCTTCACTGCATGTCTGCCCATGTGAAGCCTTTCATGCCATCACCATACATGCCTCAAGTCTATTAACTGGGATTTCACAAATATGAAGCAGAGTCCTATGCATATTTATTCAAAAGTAAATATCTTAAAGCTCTATGAGGCTGAATGCTGGATCGGAACGTCTAGTTCAGCATTGCTACAGGGGCCAAACAGAGGTCAGCAAGAAACCATGAGCAAGACAAGAAGAACTCTGCTTCTCTTGCTATTGCGTCTAGTAGCTGCGATACACAGGCATGTTGCCTTTGATCCTGGAGGTAACATGTAGCCATCTATGAAACTAGGCAGCCATATGTGGTTTCATTCTTCAGGAATTTGTCTATTCTCTTTTTAAAACACATTTTCATCTTATTTGGTTTAGCAAATTATGTAGCTTAGCAAGGTTGCTGGAGAATAATTATTTTCTTTTTTTCTGCCCACCACTCAGCATAATTAGATGACTGAGTACTAATACCAGAACATCCCACCTCTAGTTTTATTTCTACTGTTTCGGTTTGTTTATTTCTTGATGCATATATTTTCTGCTTAGGCACTGTATTCTGTATCAGATGACTCTAGGCCCTCACAATGTGTGATCCACTAAATCAACTGCCAAGTATGTGCGGTAGTGCACTAGTGTTTGATAAGCCTTAAGGATTGCACGCTTAGCAGATTTCTACTATAAATCAGAAACAGCATATAAGTGCCTTGTAGCATTTTTAAAAAATCAAATATATTATGCATTCAAGTAGCTTAACTCATGATTACACAATGTGTTCTACTTCATCTCTCTCTCTCTCTCTCTCTCTCTCTCCCTCCCTTTGTGTGTGTGTGTGTGTGTGTGTGTGTCTGTGTGAATTGTTCTCTTGCTGTTGACAAATGGCATTTTTCAAATATAACCTAGCACAGATCACAAATTGAGAGACACAAAATCAGTCTTAGGGTTCATCCATCTTTTGAGGCCAGCTGTTAATGCACCTGTTCTTCCATCCAGTGGTCTTTTGGAATAATGCTGGCTTTTGACTGCAACACTTCTTTCATTTGATTTCCCTGAATTATTTACTTAGCAAACTAGGATAAGTTTACCTACCACTGCTCGTAATCTGTTTACTGTGCTTGGACATGGAGAATCAGCCATCAATATTAGGCACTGACAAGAGGGCTACATGCGTTTTTTAAACAAACAACAACAACAGCATCCTGCCGTCTCCCCACCACCCCCATTATAAAGGGTTTCATCTTACTGTAGCTACTTGACTCTTCTAACCTGCGAAGTGATGTCTTGGGGAGTACACAGCATAAACAGAACTCTCCATCACAGTTTTGTGGTTTCAAAGCAGTGCCTGAGGGCTGCATTGGTCTTTCTTCCTACGGCATCCCAGGGGATAACCAGCCTCTTTGAAAAGAATGCACTGTGGCTGGTTAATGTCTCACCGACTGGACCTTGGGTGACTAAGAAAACACAGTGAATGTGGCAAAGCTTCTAATAACACGGTTAATCAAATGTAAAGGGTTTACTACATAATGCTTTTCTCTTCTATGACTCAGGGATGGATAAGAAAGTCAGGAAAAAAGAAATATAAGAATGGTTTCTTGTTGTTGTTGTTAGTCACGAAGTCGTGTCCGACTCATCGCGAGCCCTCCTCCAGGCCTTCCTGTCCTCCACCATCTCCTGGAGTCTACCTAAGCTCACACCAACTGCTTCAGTGACTCCATCCAGCCACCTCATCCTCTACCATCCTCTTCTTCTTTTGCCATCTATTGTTCCCAGCATTAGGCTCTTCTCCAGGGCGTCCTTCCTTCTCATTAGGTGGCCAAAGTATTTGAGTTTCATCTTCAGGATCTGGCCTTCGAAAGAGCAGTCAGGGTTGATCTCCTCTAGGACTGACCGGTTTGATCGCCCTGCGGTCCAAAGGACTCGCAGGCGTCTCTTCCATCACCACAATTCAAAGGCCTCAATTCTTCGGTGCTCAGCCCTCCTTATGGTCCAGCTTTCACAGCCATACATTGCAACCAGGAAAACCATAGCCTTGACTATACACACTTTTGTTGGCAGGGTGATGTCTCTGCTTTTTAGTATGCTGTCTAGATTTGCCATAACTTTCCTTCCAGGAGCAAGGGTCTTTTAATTTCTTGGCTGCAGTCCCTGTCTGTGGTGATCTTGGAGCCCAGGAAAATAAAATCTGTTACTAGCTCCATTTCTTTCCCATCTATTTGCCAGGAACTGAGAGGACTGGATGCCATGACCTTAATTTTCTTAATGTTGAGTTTCAAGCCTATTTTTGTTCTCTCCTCCTTCACCCACATCAAGAGGCTCTTTAGTTCCTCTTCACTTTCTGCCATGAGAGTGGTATCATCTGCATATCTGAGGTTGCTGATATTTCTCCCAGCAATCTTAATTCCGACTGGTGATTCATCTAGCTCTGCCTTTCTCATGATGTGCCCTGCATATAAGTTAAATAGACAGGGTGACAGTATACAGCCTTGCCAAACTCAATTTTGAACCAATCAGTGGTTCCGTGTCCAGCTCTCACTGTTGCTTCTTGACCCGCATATAGGTTTCTCAAGAGGCAAATAAAATGGTCTGGTACTCCCATCTCTTTAAGAACTTGCCACAATTTGTTGTGATCCACACAATCAACCTTACCACTGCATCAAGTATCAGTTTGAGCACATACTTCTACCACTGACTCTGGGGTGTTAAAGAGATGGAGAACCGAGAAGGAAAAGATGCTGCTTTCTATAAAACAAAGGAAATTAAGGAGGCTAATTATGGGGTCCACATCAGTACAATTAAAATAAATAACTTGATGCTTTGTTTTCTGTAGATCCAGATACATTTCTTTTGTTGAAGCACAATTCACTAACATATTAGATTCTATTTCCTGTAGTTTGAGAAAGGTTTCGTAGAAAGCTGTGTGGATGCAGCCAGCAGTGTCTCTGCTGGGTGTAGACTCCAAAGCCAGCCAGAAATGGATGCGAGAATGGGATCATTCCCCCAAGATCCACCCATCTTCGCAGCTCTGGAGGTGGTTGAAATATCTCCCCTCTATTTGAAATTAATGGAAAGGGGAAGCAAGCAAGCAAAATCAAAGACCTGCCTCAGAAGGAAAAAAAGAAATCGAGACACTGTCCACACGAGTACACACCTAGCCCTGACCCAGGGTCCAAACCAGTACACCTGAGAGATGTTGTTTTAGATACTCTAGTCCCAAGCCATTTGGAGCCTTAAAGGTCAACAGCAACACTTTTAAATGGCCTTGGAAATGACTGGGAATCCATGCAGCTGATGAAGCACTGGCATAATAAGATGATAATGGCCAGCCCAAGAAGTAGCCTAACAGTTGAATTTTGAACTAATTGACATTTCTGAAATATTTCCAAAGTTAGAACCACATGCAACATATCAAAGTAACTCATATCATTCATAAGGAGCAGTCCTACCGTTGTGGGTGTCTGTAGTGTATAGGTAGTTTGTATGTCCAGCCTCAACCCTCACTTCCCTATTATAACTGAAATGGAAACAACACAATATAACAAAATTCTAACATTATATTTACATTTACCACTGATGGGAACAAAACACCACTTTAAAAACAATCTTAACTGAAGCCAAATCATTATACAGAACAGCCATCTGAGTGGGATGGTGTAAATTGGTGTCCTGCAACAGCAGGGGCTTGGACCCAATGGCCTTCATGGCCCCTTCCAACTCTGCTATTTGATGATTCTATGAGAATTTGGTGATGGTCCTTCCTGACAGAGTCCTCAGAGGTGCTCCTTCTGAAGGCAAGTGTGTCATCGCGGTGGTGATGTGGGAGCTGCTCACCTTCTTTGAAGGCTTCTCCACATGAAATAAAACTCATCCTTTCATGGCACATGATGCCACCATACCTTTCTCACTGATATAACAATTTATCACATAGGTAGAGTTACTTTAATTCAGCATAATTAATTCCTCCCACTGTATATGAAGAAAATCCTGCCACTTCAATTCTGCTCGTAAGCTCTGATGGTGACTGCCGATGAAAATGGAGCTGAAACAGGGCCATGGAGAAACAAGAGGAAGCATTTAGCACACTTGGGGGAAACCAAGGTTGGCAGAAGTACCACATAGCTTTTTAAACAAACAAACAAAAAACAGCTCTAATAGACTATCTCCAAAGTGCAATGTGAACTGACAATACATGTTGACAATCAGCAGAAAAAAGGAAGATTTTGGGTGGGGTAGCAAAATGGAATGAACTTCAGTGAGAGACCCTTCAATGATTTAAGATGCATGAATACGACTATATTACTGGCAGGAAGCAACAGCTAATTGAAATGACGACTTCTGAAAGTGAAAGTACTAAATCAGTACTTAGAAAGTACTAAATCAGGAGTGCAGCTGAATACAAGAGTGCAGCTGAATACAAGAAAACAAAAAATCATGACTACAGAAGAATGACAGAAAGTTGCTTTTAACAGTGAAGAAGTTGAAATTGAGAAAGATTCCACATTTGTTGGCTCAGGCATCAACTCAACTGGAGACTGCAGCCAATAAATATGAAGACTGAGACTGACACGGGAAGCAACGAAGGCAGAAGAAATTATCAAGTGTGCGGAGGTTTCACTGAAGAACAAGGCCAAGATCATCCACACTTTTGCATTCCTGGTTGTTATGCATGAATGTGAAAGCTGGACAGTGAAGAAAGCTAACAGGAAGAAAATCGGTGCATTTAAGTCATGGTGCTGGATGGGAGGTGTAAATTCCCTGGACCAAAAGAAAGGCAAACAAGTAGATCCTAGATCAAATCAAGCCCGAGCTTTCCTGAGAATCAAAAAGACAAACCTGAGGATGTTATTCACTGGACACACCATGAGACAGCAAGACTCACTCAAGAAGACAATCATGCTAGGAAAAGTCAAAGAAGAAGAAAGGAAAAACCAAAGACGAAATGGATTGTCTCCATTAAGAAAGCCATAACTTTTATTCATGAAAGGATGTGTTTCATGGCAATATCTCAGTACTGCTTTTCATGCAGGTGAGAATGTAGCTTTTTTCTGAGTTCACCTTTTCTTTTGTACTTATGATGTTGGGGCTTTCTTTTTGTATTAGATTATTTTCCCAGGCTTCACATTTAAATATGTGTTGCATATTAGATCTTCCCCTGATCCTGGTTTTTGTTCTTTCTCTCTTTTAATGTGAGTTAAATTTTAAGGGTTTATATTATAACTTTTAAGAGTTTGTAGCATTTTGTGTGTTTTAATTTTAGTGAACCCCCAGAAAACTTGAGCTATAGGCCAGCAAAGAAATAGGATAAATAAATAAATTCATAAATAAAAACATAGTGAGAAATGTGTTTTAATCTCTCAGAGGCCATGAAATAAGTCAATGTCTTCTGCAGAAACTATCTAAAATTAAAACTTACGGAGTTTGGAAAAACTGTGTCGCACTTTGTCTGGATCAAGATGTATGTGCAAATCGAAATAGGTGCCATTTTCCTCCTGCTGTGGGATAACCTCCTTGCCCTACTTTTTCTCCTGAAACAGCATATATCTAATCTTAGATTCCCCCTCCCCACCCCTTCTGCTCTCCCTTTCAGACAGTTCATTTTTCTTGCTATTTATTTTCTAGACACCTTGCATGTTTATCTGATCAAAGTTTGTTTGCGGCTGTAATTAATGTAAACTATTTTCCTGTACTTGATAAACTGCTCTGGGAAGCTTATGCATTCTCATGAGAGTGGATCCTCATGAATGACACCGAAGGGCAGACGCCTGGGACCACATAGCAGAACAGGTTTTCCCTTGCTCGTGTGATTTTTTTTTTTTGGGGGGGGGGCGAGGGTAATGGTAGAGCTAGGGCTATATTTATGCTCCAAACATCATACAGGTGCTTCCACTCTCATGTTACTTCTTAACATTCTGCATTCAACCATAGCTACTTTAAATTAGACAATTGAATATATGCTGCATTCAATAGACAGGACAGGCTGTACCATCACAAAAAACTGAACCTCTTCAGGAATAAGAAAATCCCTGCTGGATCCAGTCCAGCATTTGGTTCAGACAGTGCCCAACTGGGGGCCATGGCAAAACAACAAGGAGAACGTGAATGCAAAAGCACCTCCCACTCAAGTTCACCACCAGCTTATATGTGAAGGTGTATCAATACCTCTGATATTGGAGGTCGCATATAGGCACCCAAATTTGTTTGGGCGCTCTTTTGGAGCTGACCTGATCACTGTGAGGTGGCCAAAGGCACCATGTGTGCTTCCTGCCTTCTGTTGCCCATCTTTCCATTGCTCTGTAGCCCGCTCTTCAGGCTGCCTGCACTTCCTGAACTGTACTGGAAAGGCCCTTCAGGGAGAATGAAGAGGAGTCATTAATTAGGAAGCATATAATGTGTAGATCTATAAATTTTCAGTAGGATTTCTCCCTTTCTCCACTAACTGTAAGATTTCTCCCTTTCTCCACTAACTGGTGCTCTCTTAGATTAAAGAAAAAAAGGAGAATGTGTCTTAATTTCTGGAAAAGAAATGTTTTAATGGATGTGTCGAATGTGTTTTGGGGAGCCATTTTCTCTTTCATGATGAATAATAACCTTCTACAGTTAGCCATCGTTTGTTATGTGAGAAGTGTTGTCAAGCCACTCCACATCGCAGAGCAGCTCTTCATGATCTCCAGTGTAAGCATGACCTTCTGAAGCACTGATGAGGTGTGCAAGAGCACATGTTAGTGAAGTCAATAGGATTAGAGCGCTGGACAGCAGAGGAACTGCTCTACACATGGAATGAAAGAGTAAGACCAGTGCACCAGTGGCTTCTTTGCAGAAAGTGATGTGTTCCTTCTGTTGTTTTTTTTCCAAAAACCATCCTTGCAGCAGCATCCTTCCTGATGCCCCAGTAGGATCACGGTGTGATGCCGGCATCTGTCATGGTCACGCCACTGTCTTTGTTCTTAAAGCAGAGTAGTGATGATGAAGCTGAAGGCAAGATGCAAAGGGTCCCAGGAATCCACAGCATCTTCCAAAGTCAGGGCCACAACATTTCTCCTAGAGTATGCTGGTTCCCGTATCCACTGGACTTACTGGGGTTTATGGTAGGCTTCCCTCCTCCAAGCAGGCCCACGGATTTCTATCTCAGGGTACTGGCAGGACCTTATAAAGACTTGATCCAGAAAAGGAAATTCAGTCTACCAAATGCTATGCTATGCTATATGTTTAACATCCCTCCCTCCCAGGTTGTATTCCAAGGCATGGAACAAAAACTGTATTTCAAGGCATGGAGCAAAAAGTACCACGGAGTCCCTGAAGTACCTTCATACATGCTCAGTAATGTAGCCGTCCTGGATCCAAATTATTCTGTCCTAATTCAATCTACATTTATCTAGGAGTGAGGTTGAAGCAGTCCTAGGGATACTCCTTCAAGAAGTGCTTTCCCATTTAATTATTACTGACATGCACAAATTGGATGAGGGGTTGCAATCTGTTACCACTTTTTATAGCTTGCTGTCTGGGCTAGGCTATGCGTTCATCATACACAGAACAGTCTTTCTTCCACTTAAACTTGAAAATGTGCTTCTGGGAAGCTGTACTTATTAAGTAGCAGAAAGTGCCAAGGAAGCATTTTGATCTCATTCATTCTTCTTTTCTTTGTCCTTTGGACTATGGAGAAAGTGAAGAACTGCCCAGCCACGCAGAGTCCTTCACGTGTCAATGTCTGCATTGGGTTATGAATCAGCCATAACTGGTTAAGCTTACAGAGATCCCACACCCTCAAGTCTTCTCAAGCTGATGAGCCCTGAGAACTTGATTATGTTAAAGTGTTTATTTCTTCCCCACCTTTCTGTCAAGAAAAATGGCACTCTTGGTCACTTCAATTCCTTATGGTGTTCCACAATATATCCTTTTTTACCTTACTGCTTCCATAATACAGCTGTCCATTTGGACATTTAGGATTATGCCAGCAAGATCAACTTGAAGCAGGCTTAATTAAAGTAAACTTTCACAAACGGAGAGTTCCAAGTAGGGGTGCGCAAATGTGCAGGTGTGTGTGAAGTATCTTCACTCCAATGGCTAATGAAGAGGTTCGGTCCAGACATTTTTCTCATGAGCCACAAAACAGGGCCATCTGCACTTTTGCATGAGGCAGGGCAGGGATAGAAGTATCTGATGTGGGTTTTGATCTCTTAAATGTAATATTAAATTATGCACTGCCCCTTTTCTTCATCAGTTTGGGACTTTAAAGCAAAAACTTTTCACAAAACCTATGCCTTTTCCTAATGTACTCATCATTCCATGTAATTTTGCCTAATATACACATTCCCTGCAAGCAGTTTCCCCATATATCATGTTTCGTAAATGCATTTTCCACATGTGCATAGGTGTGTGTTGTGTACCTGATTATACGTATTTTGGTGGGGGAGCAGAACTGCAAATACTAAAGACTAGCTGGGTTCACATATTCTTAGTGAAGTACTAACTAAATAGTTTTCTTCCTTTCCATAGTGGGAAGGGACAAGGATGTTACTACAGCATGTCTGAAAGGCACTGATGCCTCAGATGGATGTGCCTAAGCAATGTCTGATTGGTTAAACTAGAGAGCTGCAAATACGGGTATTGGTGCTGTTTATAAATGATAAAGATACAGTAAATAGTAAATAAACTGCATGAAGTCTGACATTCCGGCTTCTTTCACCCACCTCCAGCTTCCTGATATACAGTTTCCAAGGACGTAAAGACAAGTTAGTGGCAGTGTGGAGGCCAAGGACAGAGAAGCAACATTTTTGCTAGTCTTTTAAGAACTTCTTATGTATAAGTATTTTTTTCAGTGTGAGCTACATATTCAGTGACTGACATTCTTTACGGAGAATGGATGGCATCCTGGATCATTCCATCCACTCTTTACATTCCATCCACGCTTTGCAAGGCCATTTAAGGCAAGCCTCCCTATTCTTACCACTGCAGTCAACAATTCCTTTCTTTCACAAAAAAGCAGATCAGCTTGTAAATCATGTCAGTATTAGTGAAAATAGGTGAAAAAGAGCAGGTGTTAGTCACACAATTAAAAGAATATAGCATGAAATCATCTGGATATTTCCACAAGTTACATTTGTGGGAAGTTATATTCCTGCCATATATATGTTTCTACTGGGTTCACTGCTGAGCAAACTTTGGAGCATTTTTCAAGTCAGTGGGAATATCTTACAGTCTTGGTAAAAATAGTATTTGGCCTAGGGCAAACATGATTATGGTTTCCCAAAGCTACAGCTTTTAAAGTTGAAATCAGTCAACTGTTATTTGCTTCCAGTCATCTCTTGCTTGCACAAGATTCACTGAAATCTCCATCACATTGGGCTAATCTGAGAGAAGATTGATGTGCGGAGCAAGGTGAAAGATCAGGTTCCCGGTGATAGGGTGATATAACACGGCTGGTTCACCTATTTGCAGGACAAGCATGGTGGCCAATTTCCTCTATGCCCATCACACACCGCTCTGCCAACGATGAAATAGAGTTGGCCATGTGGCTATTTGCCAATCCTGTGTACTCCAGGGGCCACCACTGATATGGGAATTATTCACACCAATATCCTAGTCCACTCTAGAATTATCAGTCCCAGTGCTTTTTTTGTAAAAAAATAAAAAATAAAATAAAAGGTGCCGGAACTCACATTTCCGCCAGCACTAAGCACACACACCAATCCCAAGCTGAGCAGCATCCCAAGCAGCTACCTCTCACTCTCAGATAGCAGATAGCAGACGCAATAGCAGCCCGCAGGCACTATGTTAAAGATGTTTGCTGCTGATCTGCTACGCGCTTCATAAATCACTTCGTAAAATCCATTGAAAAAAAGGTGCTGGAATGCCGTTCTGGTGTGTTCTGTGACAAAAGAAGCCCTGATCAGTCCCATGTGGAAGGAAGCTGTTCTGAATCCTTGGTCATAAGGGCTAGAATGGATTCATTTCAGAACTGCAGTATCCAAACTGTACAGTTTTTTCCACACCTTGGAATAAGTCATAAACTAGTTCTTGTGCCCAGAAATAAAAGATATTGGGGTGGGGTGGGGAATTCCATCTTCCTGAGACCTCTCTATAATTTGAGCAATAATTATATAAATCATTAAGCTGTTCCTCTAAATGCTGCTTCTGTTGTTCACAACATGGACACCTAACTTCAGAATGCAGGCAACAATATTATATTATGTAGGCATGTTTCACAAAATAAATACAATACTGCCTAAAAATGTACACCCTATTTTTCTACCCTACCTCTGATCTCTCCAATTTCCCACTCTCATTTTTCTCCCAGTGTGATGGGATTATTTTATATGATGTGTCAGTGCGTAGCCTACATTTGCATTCATGCTGTAGATGCTAACAGACTTGGCTGGGAGGGGCTTCTGGAGGGGTTGAGATGCTCCAGTGTTATTAAGCCTTAGCTTCTGAGTATCCATTTCTATTTTGGATTTTTTTTATTAACCTTGATATAAGGCACGATATTACTGTGGCAAGACTATGAAAACCAAAAGAAGGAAAAACATATTCGTTCATGAATGTATTTTCCCCTTCTCATATTCACAACAGAGTACCAACAAAATGTTTTAGCTGATTTAACAGCCTTTGCTTTATCATTTCTACTTTATTTAGTTATCAGAATACTTTCAAATCTCCATGCATATTGACTGATCGATTTGTCCCATCCATATCTCATTTCTCCAAGGAATTCTCTTTCCCTCCACTTGCCCCCTGAACTAGACTAGGCAGAGAGTCCGTGATTGGCCCAAAGTCACCCAGTGAGCTCCCTGGCTGTGTGGGGACTGGAACCTGGGTCATAGATCATACAGTCTAGATCATACAGAACGTGAGTATGTCAATCAAAGCGGTAAATATTTACACTGCAGCTACACTGTGGAAATGCTCATGTTAATGTGCATTACAGGATATGTACAGATGCCATGGTCACCAGTAAAGAGGGTGCCACTAGAGCGGATGAAGCATGCCTTGACATCTTAAGTCTCCTTCTTGAATGCATTCTGTTCCCAGTGGAGCAGTGAGGCCTTGTGGAGAATCAGTTCTCAGTTGTTCTGTCCATATGTGTGGAAAGAAATGCAACATCCAGAGGTGATACACTCATATTCTCTAATTTAGCCTGTATTGTAGTAGGCAGGAACTTCAGAAGCCACAGATGGACTTGCTTAGGGCATCCACTGTCTTCCCTGGGTTTTGACTGCATGTACATAGAGGTGGTCAGGTCTCCCACACCAAGCTATTCTGCAAGGAGGATAAGGAGAGTGCCTGGCCAGCCCTGTGAGCTAACTGAGAACATGATGCATCCTCTTAATTAGTTTAGGAATGACACGTGACTTGAACTTTAATCAGGAACAAAAGAAAACACGATGTCCAAGGAGTAAGAAGTGGGGGAAATGTCTGCTCTGGGACCAATTACATCAGATAGAACCTGGCAACTAGATTTCGCAGATAATGCTTATACATTTTGGACTTGATTCCAAGTTATCAGCAGTTTTGCTGCTCAATGCTCTCTCATTATCTCTTAACTCGGATCCCACTCAGAAAGAGCCAAGATTATATTTCTATTTTGTTTCATTGGCGTTACCCTGTGAAATGATACATTGAAGGTGCTACGAAAGTGAATAATTTAACGTTCAGAAGCACAATTTACGATCTTGATCAGAAACCCCTACAGAAGCATTCAGCATCATTAATAATACAATAACTCTTGAAGGGGACACAGAGAAGGGGAATTTATTGTGTTTTGCAATCCTTTGGAGCACTATGTACACATAGAATGTCCTTTGGGAATGCATTTCCCATCCCTGTTTTATTGACCAATTTAAGGCTGGCCATGGAGTCAATGCGTGGGCCACGCATAGCCCCTGCAAAGCATCGGAATGAGCTTGCGCTGCACTAAGTGAGCACAGCACTTAATCGTTCTCTCACAATTTGCAGTGGGCTGAGCAGAAGATGGATCTGGGTCTGCTGCTAGGTCCCCTGGTGATTTGCAGATCAGCCTGGATTTCTGGTGCCCAATTGCTCAACACTGGCAGTCGGAGTATCTTATAGCTCTCGGCTGTAAGCAACTGCCATCCGTGAGCACAACACCAGGGGTGATGCAGGCAGATGCGGACAAGGAATGGCCAGATACCAACAACATGTGGCAGGGCCAAAAGTGAAATCAGAGGTGGGAACAAGCAAGTTTCAGAGACCAGCAAAGCTGGCTGAACTGATGCAAAGAGAGAGATAAGGAAGAGGCAGGTGTTTGGGCATGGATGGCAGTGTTAGCAGACTAGAAGCAAACACCAAAGCAAGAACGTGAAGCAGCCACTACACGAACTCATGTTACTGTGACAAAACGAACATGCATAGCACCTTCCTTGGCTTCCAGCTGGTTTTTATAATTGCAGTGGATCTAGTCCCGGCAAATACCTGTAGGTCTGCCGTAGTCCAGCAAGTACTTGGAAGGTAAACCAAGCTGCCTGTTCAAGTCACCAGGGAGCTATGTGGCTCTGCTGATCCTGAAAAGGAGCAGTTTTCCCACCTGCATCTTAAATTAATGATGATAAAAACCAAGAAAAATTGGGAAAACTGGGAGAAGATTTTTATGTGGGAAGAATGTGAACTTTACTCAGTTCTGATACTCAAAACAAGTTTCTTAACTTAAAAAAAAGCTATGTCTTTTGCACCTGGGTGGATCTCAGGTAGGGACGTATGAGGAATTTGTGCATGTTTATTTTAGATGAAGATTTAACTCATTCTCACCTTTCAGACTGAATGTGGACTCAGATGCAAGTTGTGGTCAAAATATATGTCTCTCTCCAAGGATATGATACAATTAGTGGATCAAGAAAAAAAAAAGCATCAACAGCATGTTTGAAAAACGTTCATAAAAATGTCATAGTGATGAAAAATGTGCATAAATAGCCTTTAATCAATGGAAGAAGAATGTGTACATTTCAAGGATATGCACAACTGAAAGTATTTCAAAAACTTATAAAATGTATGATTTTAATGCCTAAAGAAAAACGAAAACAAAGAAAGAAAATGCCTCACAATCTGATGCAGACTCAATTTGAGGAAGCTTTGAGATGGAATTCAGAGAACTTTGAACAGCTTTATGTTTGTTGCTTTTCACATTCATAATCTTACGGTTCTATTAAACGCCTAAGCAGATCTCACAAATGTGATCCATCCATCCTTGTTTTACCAGGAGGATATTAATTACTACTATGCTTTGGGAGGGCCTCCATATGTGGTTGGTGGTCAGTATTTGGCCCCATCTGTCATGAACAAGGCATACCTAAGCTTGTGGCTAGTGGCTGTTTTATAAAACAAAAATGAGATTTTTCTATTGTCCTTCATGGGTGCATTTCTCAGTTTCAAAAATAATATTTTGTATGAGTTTTCTACACTGAAGATCAAGAGAACTGAGAGGGACAGTATCTGCCATACATGTCACAATAAACAAACAGACAAAAAAATGCAAGCATGAGAAAACCTAGGCAGACATTCAATGCAAGCTTTATTATCTAGTGTTACATTATCTCTGCATGTGATAAGTTTAATTGCTGTGCTGCTTTAAAAGCGATAAATCCAATCCTAGCAGAAACAGTTTCATAAGAGCTATGATTAGAAGCTGAGATGTCTCTGTGTGAACTTCAGGATAAACATATCTTGTCAAGAATGAAAAAGAGGAACAAATTATTTTGGAATTTAAAACAAATTCTGATGGTAATTTGCTACAATAAAAACATCTTGTTCTTTTGTTTCTGAGCTGCATATCATGACATCTTCCTTCCAAGTTAAAAAGTAATGTACATTAGCTGTTTAACTTTTCTGCATTTCATTTCACTATACACAGGTGCAGAAGCGGATTAAGTTTACTTTGCTGTCTTATGCATGTTGAAACAGTAATTTAAAAAAAGTCTTTCACTTCCCAGCATGCACCAACCAACTGTGCTGGCTCAGGAATACTGGGAGTTATAGGAGATTTTTCTATCTAAATATGCATTGGATTGTGGCTGTAGTGGGGGAAAAGGTCCAAACTCTTCCATTTTTCAAATGAACAATGGGAAAATGTCTGGAAAAGAAATATTTATATAAACAAGTGCAGTCATCTTACAACGTAATTCACCATACTCTTGAGCACCATCCCATTAACTTTCATGGAGCTTTGTGTGTCTGAGGAGTGTTTTAACATCCTGGATTAACATAATTCTACAGGAAATGAAGTCAGTCTTCACACCTGTAGATGCAGCTCCTTGGTAACTATTAGGGTATGAAGGCAAGGGAGAGGTGATCTCAAAACAGGTTGGCTCAAGGAACTAATTACCAAGGGAGGTTGTCTACCACCATAGAGGCATTCAAGATGCAACTGGAAAGCTAACGGAGAAGGATGGCTTAATTTGGAAGCAAGGGGTTGGACCCTGTGGGCTCTTGGTCCCTTCCAACTCTACTATTCTGTGATTCTTGATATATTCCCAAGCCATACATTGAACTTCATGTGTGGTTTGGCCCTGAGAAGAAGGGGGAAAGGGAACACACAACTTATCTAAGGAAAAAGACATCAGGAAACTCCTCTTTGTGTCTATGCAAAAGATAACCCCAGTAATGGAACTTAGTTTTACGCATATGTTTGTGGGTTTGCAGTCTTCAACTGTTTGAGTTATATGCAGAATACATTTCTAGGAATGATGTATATTACAAAATTGCTTTGAAGATTCAATCTAGCAGCCATTGCTAAAGTTCAAAGAAATAAGAGAAAGAGGAAGAATTTCCACTTTGTGTGTATGCGTATTAGATAACGTCTCTGTATTTTCTGAGGCTGAGCACTGTTCCTAATTGAACATGTGGGCTTTATTAGGATGCAATCTGTTCTAGACTTATAGGAACTATTGTGGGCAAAATGTCAGCTAGTACTGTATATAAAATACGGCCACAATTTTGGGACTGCCCATTAAAAAGCTACAGGTGGTCTTAGAAATGTTAACATTTTCCACCCATATTCAATAGCGGGCTTGAATGCCCTGTAGTTTTCATGTCATATTGCCATGTATGCTCCCCTGAGGACAGTTTGCCTTTTAGAAGCAATTCAGTTTGATACAAAATTGATATTTTGCCTTTGTGATGTCTTCTCAATTACTGGGTTTGGGTATACAAGGGACTGAAATATGTGGTTATCAAAAAGATAGTGTGCTAAAATGGCCAGTCTGAGACTGAAAGTTGGCAACACATAATTCAAAAACAAGAAAAATGTAAGAATGTGTAACATATTCAGTTTTGTCTTTGATCCCTTTAGCTAGTAAGAATTGCCATTTCTGCACTCCGGCTTTTCTATTTGTTATTGTTTCTGTAGAATTTGTTGTCAACCCATTCTGGAATGAATGGACATATTTTTCTAGTGTGGAACAATTATTGGCCTCTCAGAAACAATTTCGGTGCAATAGCTGTGTGAGCCAGCTACGGCAAAAACAACAGAGAACCTTGTGGCAACTTAAAGCCTAACAAATTCATGCCAGTGTAACAGTTCATGGACATTGTTCACTCAGCAAGAGTCAGTGGTCCAGGTTTATTTCCTGACAAATCTGGCGAGTTCTGGGGAAAGTTTGGAAGGATCTGGATTCACTGACTTTGCAGAGTATATGATAACAGTCCTGTCCTGTCTCTGTTCCTAATAACATTACAGCCAAAAGCAAACCCTGCGTGCCAGCCCGGATTGGAAAAGAATGCATTTGACGATGCGCCATTCAACTTTTCAAACTCACTGAGATCATGGCACCATCACAGGTGCAAAATCAAAATTGGACTTGCTTCTGATGCGAAACGTATTTACATAGGAATCAGTACTGTTTTGTTGTAGAAAAAAACTGGATGATGATGACGGCATCTGAATCCATGCACATGGCCATCCAGCTAAAAGAATAAAAAAAAGAAAGGGGATGCACTGCCAAACACTGGGCCACGGCTTGTCCCTACCGGTCCAGGTGATGATGCAATGCTTGTGTTCCACATCTCCATCACTAGCCACTTTCTGTGTGGCCATTTAGAAAACACCTGGGCTCTGGGACCTGGGCTCCAACTGTAGCTGCATCCCTGATGCAGGCAGCCAATGCATAAATAAGAGCCCATATATATGTGCAAATCTGTTTCCAGAGGAGGGAGTGGCCCTCTTAGCCTGGAGCATCAAATGCAACAGCAAAGAGCCTTATGACACCTTAAAGGTTAAAATGTTGATTATGGCCCAGTCCTTTTCTTGGACTATAGTCCACTAGCCCTGTGTTTGTCATTAGGGTGCCTGTGATTCCTTGTTATGAATCACAGGCAGCACTTCTCATTTTCAGACAGCATATTACTGATATCAGGGTGACTTCGAGAAATGGGGTGGGGAAGTTTCTTGTAGCTTAACGTTTTGCACAGAGGAAGGAATCAGGAGTGCTGGAGCAGCATGTCGCGCTAGGGGATGCTTCTCTCTGTGTGTAAGCAAGCACTCAGCTGTGGACTGGGTTGCGGTGGGTTCTATCTCTGCGCCTTTCTGTCTTTCTGTCTGTCTATCACCTACTGCTATACTGCTACACTGCTGAATCTCTCTGGGTGGTGTACAACCATCCAAGTACTTGAGTGATAGATAAAGAGCAAAATTGGCATTCTTTAATTTAGCCTATTCAGAGGCACCAAAACTGGCATAGGTGGGGGGAGAAGAGAACACGGGTGCACCAAAAGGAGAGGAGGAGATTGTGTCCCCTTTCCCCCCCATTGACTTCCATCTCTGCAACAGGCTGTGGCTTATGCAAGCATATATATGTGCCTATATATATGTGGGCACCAGAAGTGCAAAGTAGGCCAGTCCAAAGGGCAAAGAGCAGCCAAAATGTGTCAGGAGTCACAAACCACAGAGTCAAGCAGAGGAGAAGCAGATACCTGGGACTGGAGCAGAAGCTGGAGCAGGTGAAGCCAAGCATGGTCCAGAAGCAGAGGCAGGAGCGAGGCAATGGGCAGTTTCCAGAAGGCACAGGAAGTGCCAGCAACATCAAGCCCCTTTGTTGCTGAGGCCACATCTAAAGGGAAGAGCCGGTTCTTATCTCTTTCCTCAGGGCTCCCAGGTGGTGCTTGTAACATCCTAAGCAGCTGCAATTGACTGTGGGCTCAGTCCTGCAACAACCAGGGCTGCTATTCTGGTCTCTGGCCAGAAGAGGGAGGCCTAGTGCTGCCTCAGAACCTCACACATATATATTTAGGGAAAAAAACTAAGGAAATTTGCACAGTTCACATGAGGATTTCTTAGGTGCTGATTTGGGTGAACCGTCTTTTACACCAATTTTCTTAGCAAGTTTTTTTAAATGCTCAAATCATACCTAAGAAATTGAAATCTACAAGCTGATCCAGCTTCAATGGTATGTATTCTGATTTGAGCTAGGCAGTAGTAATTATTTACCAAATGGAATTAGCTCTTTTTTTCCCCTTTTTGCCCCAACCCGGGAGACAATGAGGAGTGCAATGGGATCCGGCCACCTCCCCAACCCATCCAGAAGCCCTGGAATTCTGCTCTCCCAGCCTCTGAGCTCTGTTGTGACACTCTTCGCCTGCAGCCTCCTCTTGCCGGTTCCTTTGTATGTAAACTAATCTGCTTCAATGCTCCACTGGGCAGCTGAAACAGACAAGGTAACTGACCAAGCGAGACTACATGTATCAGACAGGCGAGAGCGTGCGCTTGCAGACTTGTGAAAGAATGGGACACACAGGAAAGTAAACGGCACAGTGGTGTGCTTCTGAAGTTTCAAAAGGGGATAGCAAATGAGTAGTGGTTCCCACATGCCCGCCAGGGTGTGGTAAAACTGTAAAGTGTCCCTGGGCTTTTCCGTCAGGTGGAATCTCTTGGAATGATCAACTAACCTTTCCACAATCCTGTGTGCCATCCAGTGCTATTTTAATTGGGGAGAATTGACCCTGAGAGGTGGGACTGGAAGAAGATCCCAAATGAATTCACAACTAAAAGAAAACCTGAACCCCACTTTATTCTTTTTGGCACCAGATCAAAACCTTTTTATTTCCCCTATGCTTTAAGACCTGACTGTTTTAATTGGGATTTTATTATTAGTTGAATTGTAGGATGCTGTGTATTAAATTTTTTACATTTTGTATTGTTAAACCGTCCTGAGACTTCGGTAATGGGATGGTCTAGAAAAGTTTTAAATAAATACATTTTGGCAGGTTCAAGTTCAATACTGTATTCATGGAAGTGCTCAAATGTTCTAGGGATCTAAATCTAATATTTAAGCATTTATTATTTTATGCTTTGTTATGCTTCACATTAAAAAACAGAATTAAACTTCCTTTTTTGGATTCAAACAGTTCAAAAGGTCATGATGGAGCTTGGCTTTAAGTGGCACATAATTTGAATTATGGAACGATTTCAAAGGCATTAAGGACAGAACACAGAGAGAGAGAGAGAGAGAAGAACATTTCATTTTGAGCAAGGAATGAGAATTCAGATGTGACATAAAGATATCACCTGAAAGAACATCTGTACTTTTGTCAGCCTCTATCAAAAATAAAATAAAATAAAATAAAATAACCCCACCAACTATCCTTTATTCAGCAGCTCAGCACTTTTTATCTTCCCTATAGTGAGTCAGTCTTGACCCCTTGCAACTATAAGTAATTAAATCTCACAGATGCAATAAGGACCTATGACATTCTGAAAAGGGGAATTAAAAATTAGAGCTTTGACAGTCTCCCTCAGAAGAAAATACATTTTGAAAAACTAATTTATCCTTGACTTTTTAACTCTTGACAGAGTTTTGGCTGAAATGCATGAATGTGGGCCAAAGAAGAAACAAGTGCACCATGATAGGTCATATGATAAGAAAGAGACAAGCTTTCTATTTTTCATGGCCTATACCATGAATTGTCTTGAATGTTATTCATGTATATTCCATGTCATGGAGATATAAGCCAGAAAAATATAGATCTCATTGTAACAGGCTACTGCTACAGGATGATTTCAAGGATCCAAAGGCAATATGAGGCAAAGATGTTTTTCTCATCCGAGTGGGCAGAATCCCTCCTGTTCATTCAAGGTCATTCATTGTGAGGAAAAAGGACTTGGCACCAGTCCTGGCACTGTCTTCTATTTATATTTCCACTATAAATAGCATGTTTTGAAGGCACTCATCTGTGCCTCTGAGGGTGGCAACGAGGGGGAGACCCTTTTCTGTGGTGAGCCCCCATCTTTAAAACAACCTCCCTCCTTTTGCCATCTTTTCAGCACCAGGCAAGACAGCCCCTAATGCAGAGCGACCTGAGAGTGATTTCCTTTTTGGGGATGGGGCTGAGTCTTCTAATGTAGTGTTACTTAAAGCGATGTTAAATTCATGTTAACATTTTTATGGCATTTGTATTGTATTTTATTGTTTTGGTTTAGAGATTGTTGTGAACTTCACAAAGATCTTTGGCTGTGGGCTGGGATATAAATAAATACATAATCACATCTTCTCTCTCACGTATGATTGATATTCTTCATCTGGCAGGCCTCGCTGATTTATCCGCTATCAATTTTTACAGTTCCTTTAGTTTTAGTGAAGGTGCTGTTCTGTTGAAAGATCTGGATTTGAATTCCAATCCAGCCATCATGTGCCCTTGATTACTTGTGGAAATTGCTCTGTCAGCCTCACCTATCCCACCTGCTTGTTGTGAGGAAAGCATTTATTCTGGAGGAAGGGTGAGGTAATAATGTCATGAAGAGACGAAGGGAAAAACACGCTGCCCTTATATCTGTTATCCTATGGCTTTATTGCAAAAATGCCACTGTATGTTACTGAAGAATATGGTAATTTTTCTCACAGCAATTCAGCCAAACAGGGTGATGTTGGCTCCCCAACTGTGTCTGGCATTGGAAGAGTTAAATGAAGACTTGGTGATGTTAAAAGCTTTCCACTGATTCCCGAATGAAAAACAAAACCATCAGGTAATCATGTCAGCCTTGGATTCAGACTCCAGCTCTGCCAGCTGCTAAAAAGGAAAGTAACGGAAACAAATTTTAATGTCACCTGCAGATGCAGTAGTCAGGGTCTTCAAGCTCTTCAGATACTCAAGCCCTGCATTAATCTATATTAATGCATTCATACTACATTATGGTGATTTGTGTGTACATACACAGTACACAAACATGTCCCGTGTTCAAAAATAGACAATGAGATTAAAAAGGGATTGAAAACTGAAGTTACGATCAAATAGCTTTGATGATTTAATGACTTATAATGGCTTACCGGGGGTGGGGGAACAGACTTGTAATTTAATGAATAAAAATTGTTGACAGTAGTGTGTGGAAAATAGGCTTGAGCAGTAATCTAGAAAATCACCAGAATATTACAGTGAAAGTACTTGTGATTTGATTTAAGTTTGCGCGTACTTTTTCTATTACAAACAATTGAACTAATGGCAGCCTTTTGTTGATAAAAATAATGATATAATTGAAAATAAGCTTAGTGCTTTCATTCTCACGACCAGAACACAATTACTACTCCGCAAAAGATGCCATCTGCTTTCCAAGTAAATTACAAAGTTCTTTCCATTTTCAGACAGGATTACCAGTTAATTGACAACTAACCTGCTTGTCTGTTGTGTTGTCAGAAACTGGTCATTTATTTCAGAGTGGTTTATTTGGTCTTAGAAATCACAATAAGAAACAATTATGTTTTCTTTACTTCCTGCATGCCACCATGGCTTCCTGTGAAGTCTGAGGCCAGGACTGTGGTTTCCATGATCTGGGAATACAACCATCACAGAGTTCCCTGGAAAAAGTGGTAGCTGAAGGACCCCCTCCGGCCCTCCAGCCTCCACTTCCCTGAGGCCACCTGCCTTGGTCCCACAGGTTGCTCAGTGCTTCCGCCCCACTCAGACTCCTCTCCTCTCCTCCAAACGTCCACTTGAAGTTCCTATTTTCCATCAGCAGAGAAGCAGGATGCGGTGCCTGAAACCGTGACCTTGGAGGCCACCATTCCATGCACTCCCATCCGCCTGCTGTGGTTCTCACAGACACCACACAGGTGTTGCTCTGCCTTCTGTTTTCAGGCAAAAGGAGTTCTACCTGTCCTTAATGTTGCACATAGGCAATACATGGAACGTTGTTGTTGTTGTTATAGGGAGGGAGGAATGTGACCACAAATGTTAGTATGAATATAGCTAAGCAATATGGGTTATCCACATTGAAGTGTGAAATATGGAATTCATAGGGTGATTAATTTAATTTGTTATCAAAAATCTTCATTATTACAAATCAGTAGGCAAGTTCTAGCCTATGAACTTAATATGGATTGTGAGAATATGAGCAGAGGTCCTTTCCCCTTCATCTGTATATTTCAATGTAATATGAATATTGGGTTCTTTATGTTTCTTGACTGTGTTGATTCTAATAGTGTACAATACTTTAAGGGCAATAACCTTAGGCATTTTAAGCACTTTTAGTAATATGTTGCATAAGGGTAACTATTTTTCCTTGCTTTCAGTTGTTCCCATATGCTTTGGATTGGGAGAAAGATGCATTTGAAACAGATGGAAAAGAGCTTTGCAATATGCTTAGACAGTCGTAGATCAGATAAAGCCAGAACTTTCCCTAGAAGCACAAATGACAAAACTGAGGTGGTCATACTTCAGTACATTCATGAGAAGACAAGATTCACTGGAGAAGACAATCATGCTAGGACAAATAAAAGGAAACTGGTCTTGAACTGGTCTTTGACCATAATGAAGTTTAACTAGAAATCAAAGGAAGAGGAAGAGGGCCACCAAATATGAGATTGTTCATTTCCATAAAGAAAGCCACAGTCTGGAATTAGCAAGAGCAGAACAGGGCTGTTAAGTCTAAGACACTTTGGAAGATACTAATTCATAGGATTGCCCTAAGTCAGAGACACATGATTTGAAGGAACACAGAACGATTAGAATGTCATGTGGTTATATTTACAGTTAGCTGTGTTAAGATATTTTGGAAGTATACCAAATAACCAGAATGCTGTATGTTTGCAATTTTTCTGTAGCCTCCAAAGAAACAAATCTACATTTCTGAAACACATAGGAAACTAATCAATCTTTTTGCATTGGCAGTTGGATTTTTTCCCCCTTTTTCCTCTCAATAGCTTCCTCCCTCCCTCCCATGCCTGCTTTCTTCTCCCATTCAGTCACACACATTAAGTTTCCCAAAAGGAGCAGAAGCAAGTGTTGTGAAGGGTTAAATGGGAGCAGCATGGCATGGTACTGATAAGACCTTCCCTGAGAGACACCTCGGTCACCCTTCTGCTTTGCATCAATTATTTTCCTATCTTGTTCTCCATTACTTGTTCTTCAAGTTCAGTATTTGGGTTGACATCATCCTTAAAAAGGAAATGTACATTCGGTCTTATTAACTGAAGTACACATATTATAGTGCATGTTTTCTTTGCTAGCACACCGAGGAGATCTAAGTTTCCTATTTGGAAAGTGAAGGTGAAGAGCAATGAAACTTAAGGACAACTATCAAGAGGGGAAGGTAATAGATGTATGACGTTCATTGATGCATGCTGAGTGGTACTCATGATGGACTGTATGAGCAGTGTTCTAGAATTAAAGACTCTTTCAGGGATAACAGGGGTACCTTCGAAGGACATACTTGGTTCAGAAATAAAGGACAAATTACCATTGTCATCCTTTAGTATTATAAGTCTGTTAGATGAAAGTAGCACACCAAAGAATTTAAATTATGTCTCTTAGAGGAATAATCATAGACATAGTGATGGGCATTGAAGGAATTAATAAGTACAATAGTTAGAAGGAGAACTGAATACTGTATTGTAGCAGTGACTGTTCAAGTAGCGCCTCCAAAGATTCTCCAGCAGCATACGGATGTTCAAGAGAAGGGGAAAGAGACAGAAGTGGTAATTGGTTCACAACAGGTTCCCCAGGTGCGTAAAGCTGATATATTGAGAAATCAACATAAGGATGAACAAATACATCAGCTAAGGAGCTACTTCTGCAATTGAATTTGGAGGAGGAGGAAACAGTTGAAGAGGTGATTTCTACTTTTACTGAACTTCCTTGGAAAGAGCAAATTAGTATAATTGCCCATCTGGACAAAGCTAGATCTGAATCAAAAAGAATGTGAAAGAACCAACGGTTCAAGCAAAACTTCCACTGAAAGCTGACATCTGCCACACATCCATTGGATTGTTTTGGCTTGTCTTCCTGGGTGCTCTCACCACCTGATCCAACGCAGATGACAACATCATTAATCATATACCAACAGCCTGATGGTGATAGTAAAAAGGTGTACAGAACCAGCCTAAAGACAGTATTGAGAATAACTTGGACAGGAATGTGGCTATATCCAGTTATAGGTATGGAGTGCACCCTGGGCCAGACAATGAAATCCTAAAGGGGAATTGACTCATAATCCCATGTGAACTCATGACCCTGACAGGCAATTGAAACTTTTATTGTGGAATATAGCTGACTGGAAGGGAAAATGTAAAGTTAATGAACTTTTAAATTTTCTTCAAGAATTTGACATTCTTTTATTGCAGGAAACCTTAGTGTGAGACCAGGTGAAACTATAATTTGACCTATAAACTATGATCTATAATTTATCAGCACTAAAACAAACAAGGAATGTCACCCATCAGCCAGTTTAATGACCTTAGTTAAAACCCATCTAAAATCATGTCTTCTAGCCTCTCTAAGCACTCCATTCTTGTTACAAAGGTCATCATAACTGATAAACTAATAATACTTATAAATATCTATTTTCCCCCTGGCTTTAATAAGCAGCAGACCTTATGTTGGGAAGTCCTGTCACAAAGTTTAGAAAATTTAGAGAAAAAAAATTCCCGACAGTTGAATATGTTTTGGCTGGACACCAACATGCAAGAGTAGGAAGAAACCGTCACATTTTCACAAAGGTGTTTGGAGTGGAGAAGGGCCCTTCCTTACCATTCTCTTGCACAATTGGTAGATGGTCTAAGGACTCACAAATAAATGCAGTAGGGGGTTGAGCCAGTTAAATTCTGTGTTAAGTTTAATTTCATATGGCTAAACAGCCTGAGAGTTTAGTGAAGCCAGAGAAATTGCACACACTGCACACTGCGGCTCCAGTGGTATTGATCATATTATACTATCCATGTTGCTAAAAACCTATGTAGCCAACTTCTTAGTGGATGACTGAACTGTGAGCAACCACAGTTAACTATCTTTAACATAGCTGAGAAACCTCTAGAATCGCTTAAAGCATATGAGGGTCTAATGGAGTACATAGATAATAAAGTAGGGAATAATTCAACAGCATACAAGAAAAGTAACAGCTCACACAAGGAGGGCTGGTTTGATGAAGAGTGTAAGAAATTGAAGATGTGCATTAGGGATGTTTCCAGGTTATATTGAAAGGAAAACTGTCAGGTGTTATTGTCTGAGTATTTTCTTCTCAAGAAGCAAATGCAGCTGTTAGTGAAAGAAAAGAGACAGAGATACTTTGATGCTCAATGGGCATCCTAACTAAGAGCTTTATCTCACAAAAACAATAAGCAATTTTGGGCTATTGTGTCAAACGACTCAGCCATAGAGGCATATGATCCTGTGGTGATCTCTGCAAACAGATCGGTACAGCACTTTTTGGAATTTTTCTGTGAGGCTGAAAGGTGGATGGAGATCCAACAGTTTTCTCCTCTGATATCCCAGAATGGCCTCCAGTGGACACCAAAGAAATCAAGGAGTTAATCTTGCAGCTAAAATCGGAAAAAGCTGCTAGGTCAGATGCTATCCCACTTGATATGTTAAAATGCAATCCGAATTGGTGGGCCTTGATTCTCTCTTCCTGTTCATGATGATAGATGGAACAGGAAAAATGCCTAAATCCTGGAATCACGCTATAGTGTTTCCTATTTATATAAAAGGTGATTATAACCAGCCTTCTAACTTCAGGCCAGGAAGTTTGTTATTGGTAGTGGGGAAAGTCTATGGGAAATATCTATTAAACAAAGTTCACTCATGCATTAATGAGACAAGAGCACACCCACAATAGGCAATTGTGTAATATTATCCCACCTTATACATAAACAGATGAGAAAAGCAAATTCTAGATTGTATGCATCTTTATTTAAAGGGAGCTTTCAGTTCAGTTAATAGGGATAGTCTTTGGGTTAAGCTGCATAAGCTAGGAATAGAGAAAAGACTCATTGAACTTATAAGAACATTATATTCAGACACATTCTGCCAGGTCAGATTATCATAGGAAGGAGAACTAACCCAACCATTTCCAACTCCTAAGGAAGTGAAACCAGGATGTATCTTAGCACTGACTTTGTTTAATCTCGTCATAAACCTAGGAAGCATCTAGCATCCCATCTGACCAGTGTAGGAGGTCACAGTCCTAGACTTGAGTTGCTGCTTTACGCAGATGACACAGTCATTCTCTCTCAAACATGCATAGGGCTGAATCATTTGATTAACAGCTGCACAGAATATTTGGATAAAAATGGGCTGCAATTAAATTATATCATCATCAGAGAGCTGCACATAATGCAGCCCGGCTTTCAGCCCAGTCCATTATAAGAACCTATTTCAACAGAAGGAATGGTTTTGTGCCAACTGCACTTCAAGTTTTCAGGGCTCAATTAATACCCCAAGTATTATATGGTGTCCCTGTTTGGCTAAACATATTGAATCATTCTATTGAATGGAGACAATCTTTGTTCCTCTGGAAAATCTTGGGACTTCCAGGGTGTGTTCCCTCTTCAGAACTGTGCTTGGAGACTGGACAATCCCAGCTGGAGACGATGCCCTGGCTGAATTTCATAAGCTTTTGTCTATGTGTTTGTTATAGAATGGATTGTGAAAATGTGACACATTATCTTGTGTCAGACTCCATACTTCCAACAGGAATCTCCCCACTTGTTAAGAGATTAAAGCTGTGGGGTAGAGACCCTGTTCATTTATGTTCTCTAAGTCAAAAGCGAGCTTTCCAAATGATTAGAGGAGAATCCTGGGCACAGAGTTGCAGGAGTTGCTGAGTGCTGCCAATAAAACGTGTTCCGCTCTGCACCTGCATGTTCCATCCAAAGTAGGACAAATGGCTGTCTATTTTGCCATTCCTCAAGGACCACAAGAGTGCAGGGCACATTCTTTGGCAAGACACAATGTCTTGCCATATGTCCTAATGCCAGGTGGATTTCTGGGGGTGCAATATATGGAACAGCACTGCCAATGCGGCTGAGGCATGCAAACAATATCCCACATGCTTTGGACAGCCCACTGTTTGCAGAGTCACACACCTAGTCTCTAGGTTCGATTCTGATCAATATGAGAGCCTTGTCAGCTCAGGATAAGGTCTGATTTGTTCTACCCACAGAGTCAGCAGACATGGTGGAGAGAACCGCAGCCTTTCTGGGAGAGATTATTAAGAGTCACTCTAATGCCCATTAATAATGCTGTATTTGAGGGATCTCGGTGGGATTGTGTGGATTACTGCAGATCTGTATTGTATTGAACCTTTATGCCAGTAAAGGTTCCTACTTCTACTTCAGTACTTCTACCTAGAACATAAGGGAATTGGACATGAAAATATATCATGCATCAAACTCTAGCTAAAGACTAAAATGACATTATCTGCAACTAGTACTTCCTCTTCCTCAGTGTATTCAGAAATACTGATTGAAGATCATCACTGAATAGATCGACATGCTGGCAAGCAACATTCACAGGACCACATGTTGCTCAACACTGCACATTATTTTAGTGCTGCTATATACTGGGACGGGTTTTTTGGGTGGGGGGATGTGGCAGTTCCTCAAAGAATACTGTTTAATGGTGCAAACTGGGGGTGCACAGCTGTGTTGCTTTCTGACTTCACATCGTGCTTGGCCAACCAAGCCTTGATTACTTAAACTGTACATTTGTGGGCAGGGCAAATCACTTTGTGAGCCATGTTTTAGAAGAGTCACTTTTTCAGTGTAGGCGTTCCCAACATACACCTTATCTCTTGGTGGAAGGAGATACTTTTCATTGCTTTATCAATTTTGAATAATTTAGCAAAACCCTCTGCAAGGACATATTCTACCAGTCTCGTCATTCATCACTGAATGGTGAGGAATCATGTACTGCTCTAAACAATCATACAAGTGCGCCATGAAAAAATGTCACCGAAGAGGTTAGCAAAATTGTATGCAACTGTAATGGCAGAAATACCCACATAACAGAAGTTGAGAGGTAAATATTTTTGAAAGAATGTGTAAGTACATCTGTTCAAAGAAAATACTTAGTGTAATAAATATCAGTGACAATAAACACTTCCGTGTTTCTACTTTGTGACAAATGTTCTTGCACGTGAGCTCAGGAATACAGGAATTTCAAGGGAGTACACCTGGAGGTATTCCATATACAGCATTGCAGCAACTGAAGCAATACTGCTCCACCTCTCTCTCTCCCTCTGAGTGTGTGTGTGTGTGTGTGTGGAGGGGTGGTTAGTCATTGGTTATGAGGCCAACACTCATTTGTGGGCTTTTGTGCAGGGAAGATAAAGCAACAAGATGCAGACTTTTGAAGAAAAGGACATTCTAAAAATACCAAAAGACTCGTGCTCAGCTATGCTGTGGTTACTTGCCGCTCTTCTGTGAAAATACACTGATAACTCCACATTTTATATTTTGGTGTTTTTGTTTAAAAAATATATTATTTATGCATGGAAATTGGTTGTGCTTGGTCAGAACAAACAAGGGACAAGTCACAAATATTTAGCAAAGGAAGAGAGTTTGTCTGTCTCTCTAGGTGAGAGCCAGAATTCCCAGCTCTTGATGTTTTCTTCCTCTTTGCATGTATTTGATGAATGGAAAAGATATGAAGCTGAAGAAAGTGTTTGGGGTTATTGAAGTCTTCTTTTCAGTGCATACAAGGGCAATTGGATGTTCAGTAAAATGAATGGTAAAGTACATTATGGCAGAAGTTTTAAGATCACCTGTATGGGCCCTTTTTCAAGGTGTCCTCCAGTAATCCTTTAAATATGAAGCATAATGAAACAAGGCATTTCTAACTGATATAGAATTTAATAGGAATTTTATGCTAAGGTTCCATTGAAGGTTCATCCATGGTGGACAATGCAATTTGATGGGCATAAAATAAAATTAGTAGAAATTGCATTTAGAGCTGAGAATTAAAAATCCATGTTCTGTAATAGAAAACTAAACTAATATTCACTTTTTCTTGATGGCAGAAACCTCGACCCTTGTGCTGTATTCCATTACATCACCAAATTGAACTTTCTGATTTCTTTTAAATTGGATGGTTTTAATTGGCACAAAGCTCCACATTTGTCCCAGAAACAATTCAACTGTGACAGGAGCAGAATCTGGAGGAAAGGGGCAGGGAAAGCAGGCACAGAGTCGATAAGTGAACCACATAGTGGCACATGCAATTCTTGCGATGCGGTGTCCTGAAACAAATATTGGGATTAATGGCATGGATGAGTGTGTGAGTGATAGTTATAGAGGTCTCTCTGAAGAATAGAGCATTCTAGTCCTAGGTAGTAAAGTACCTTCAGTCCCTAGATAGAAGCTGGATCCTCCTGGATGGGAAAAAGTATGAAAGAAATTCCTGTTCCCATTCAACCGTTCTTGAGAAAGATGACTTTCTTGAGCTTTGGTTTGTTTCTGTGTCCTTCTAGTATTCATTGCTTCTGACTTCTGGTGTCCTCCTTCATTCTGGTTTGTTATTTGTTCCCAAATTCTGGCTTACTTCTCAAGACTGCAGCCTGGCTTGTCCTCTGGTTTTAATGGACTCTTTGGTCCAGTACCAGCTTTGTCCGGCAACTCCAGTTCTCCAGCACCGCTGCCGGCTTTCCCTTGCTGATGGCTCCACCCTGATGAAAGTGAAGTTAGTGATTCTGCACCATATCACAAGGTGAGTGCAAAGGTAAAACTCAGTGAATGGAAGGCCTGCTATCAGACCACACAAACACAAACAAATGACCAAAAACCCACATTACAAAAACACAGTGTTCACTATCCAAGTACCAACTCTCCCTCTTTTCTCCATTAAGAGTTGGTGTCTGGAACCATAGCATTGCTGTCCGGATACTTCAATTGGTTCAAAATAGAGCTTCCAGGCTGCTGACGGGGACTGGGCGTTATGTTCACATGACTCCAGTCCTCTGTCAGCTTCACTGGCTTCCCATTGAAGTCCGGGCCCAATTCAAGGTGTTGGTGATGACCTATAAAGCCCTAAATGGCTTGGGTCCTGGCTACCTGAAGGAGCGCTTACATCCATATACGCCTGCCCGCCCCCTGAGATCTGCGGGAGAGGCCCTTCTCCGGGAACCCTCTGTGAAAGAAATTAGGAGGGTAGGTACTCAGAGGAGGGCTTTCTCTGCGGTGGCACCTAATCTATGGAATGCGCTCCCCAGAGAGGTCCTCCTGGGGCCGTCGTTATTTGTTTTTCGGCGCCAGGCAAAGACCTTTTTATTTAAGCGTCATTTTAATTGTTAATATTATTGATTATTTTATCTGGCCAGGGTGACTTATTTTATATTGTTATTTCTTGTATTTTAACCTAATGTTGTGAGCCGCCCCGAGGCTTCGGCGAATGGGGCAGCATAGAAATGTTTAAATAAATGAATGAATGAATGAATGAATGAATGAATGAATGAATGAATAGCAACCCTTCCACAGCAAATCCGACAAGCAGCAATATGCACAATGGAAAATAGAGATGGGGCTCATGAGAAAAGGAATCTTCTTCATTTTAATCTTTCCACAGGGGCTGGAGGACACCGGATGCACAGGCAACTGTGGGGAAGGACATCAGTAACTGACACACAGCTCATACGAGCCACACCTTCATCTCTGTGGCTGATCAAGCAGGAACTCAAGATTGTAATTGAGGTCATAGTCACCAGTGGAAAAAATAGCACAGAGATCATCGCACTATTGCCTTCCAGCAATCCTCTCTAGGGCAGGTCGTTTGGAAAGGAAATCCAGTGAGCATGTGTGTGTGTGTGTGTGTGTGTGCGCGCGTGTGTGTGTGTGTGTGTGTGCGTGTGTTCAATGTCCTTGTAATTTCATACATTAACTGGGACTTATTTAGAAGACCTGCCTGTTACATGTGCAAGCCCTGTTACAGTTAGCAGACATACATTCCCTGCTTGTAGAGATGTCCCATTCATACAGAAATGGAGTGTTAGAGCATAGAGATGGAGCATAATATGAACTTGTGGGATGCTGCCACAGTTCCGACAGCATAGTGTATGAAAGTATTATTGGCTGTAATCATTTCTGCAGCTGAGAGTGAGACTAGTACTTGAACTATCCCCATTCTAGAGAAGCCCAATCCAACATGGTTTTGCATGTATTAGTCACATCATAATTGGATTACTGTAACATGCCGTACATGAGACAGCCTTTGAAAGCCACTTGGAAAATTCAGCTGGTCCAGAAGGTGACTGCCAGACTATTGATCTTGGCCAGTTATGGGAGGAGGGGAGCATATGCCTCTATGGTTGCGTGAAGTTCACTGTAGGGATGTTCCACTGCAGGGGGTGGGGATTCAGTGGATCCCCTGGACTCGGTTCCCTGGATTCTGGCCTGCTCTCCTTGGGGCCATGAGCTCGTTCCCCTGACAAGCATGCCGAGCATTTGCACAGCACTCTCCAGGACTGCGCCCCATGCGACTGCTGAACAAGCAGCTTTCCTCTTTCGTACCCATGATTTGCAGCCCTTGTTTGTGCTGCACAGGACATGGAAGAAGGTTGCCTATTGCTCAACTGGGGTTTTGCTCAGCCTGCATTCTAAGACAGGGCCAAGCATTAGAGGAAGCCTACAAACTGAGGAGACAGGCATTCTATGGAGCTTCATTGCAACGCTACTTCACTGCCCACTGTTCTGTTTCTGGACACAATTCAAAACGACCAGCAAGTTGCTCTGCTTGGTACACTGTTGGCCTTTCAAAGCCTTAGCCAAGTTTTGCTCTGTTTCTGCAAACATGGGCCAGATGCGAATGACAGAACTAGTTTTGCAGATGCTGTTTGCCTATGTGAGCTCTCTCTGCACAGTAGAGGGACTTCAGGAAAAGTAGCTTTAATTGGCCTAAATAAATATCTGCAGAGAATCTGTGCATAGGTAAGTGTTCCATGTGTGATTTATTCTGAAAACTGAATAGTTTTGAGAAACAGTTCTGCCTTGTATGCTTGAGGCAACTCTAGGCATGGCTCTTGTTTACTGGCTGCTGCCTTTCTCTCAGATGGCAATGGGCTGATGAAGCAGCAGCAAACATAGCCCTAAATAGCTCTGAGAAAAACAAGACAGAGATGCATCAGACCACTTTTTCTTCAAGCATCATTACATGCATTGTTTCATTTGAATGTTTACTGCTAAGATGCACAAAATGCAGGAGTCTTCACAAAATATGACTGTCTTCAATGATTCAAAACAATTTGGCAAGATGAAATTGCAACAGTTTAGACTGTAGGCAATACTCCCACACTAGAATGAAAAATGCAAGCACAGTGGCAAAGACCCACAGAGGAGTTTGTAAGTTAATTTTAACATTCACATGGTTTGCTTTCATGGGGACAAATGTTTTAATATTACATTTCCATTATAAAGAACTTATACAGTGATGGCAAAGTTAATTCCTCCCTTACCCATCCTCACAAGGACTTCTTGTGGTGGTGTTTGTTTTAAATTTGGATATTTCTGTTAGATATGACGTGGATAGTATGCAGCTGTACAGTAAAATGAATTGTTCCAAAAGAAAAGTGTTTTGCATGACCCAGTAAGCCAGGGTGCTGCTGTCTACCCATAAATGGTCCTACCCATGATGCTCCTGACAGGTAATTGGCACCTAACAGATAGGGCACACCTTGCTTCCTTCTTCAGGTACTCCATGGGACACCATGGGAGCACTGAGGATTTCTCCCTCCCCCTGGGACGGAGGGAACATGATTGCTTGCACTCCATAAATGAGCCGCCTCTAGTGAGTTTGGCAGACTGGGCAAAAACCAGGCAAAGTGTAGCTCTTCCCATTGGCACCTGCCACCACTCAGGGGCAAATGCACAGTGAAGTAGCTGAGCCCTGGTCCACCTCCTGAAGAGCAGGCCACATTCAGTGCTGGTGCGTACTTGTGGCAGTGACAGAGAAGGAGGAGGCAAGCCATGATCCGCGCAGACCAGTCAAGAGCAGGGCAAGCAGCTGATCTTTCCCCGACATCGTGTTCTCCAGCCACAAGGCTGGCGGCCACGATGCAGTGCAGGGCAGTGGCCACTGATTCAGCTGACCTGAGGGTCAGCCAAGACAAGTGGAGCTCCCCCGGCCCTGTGCCCCTGATTTCCCCAATCAGCGGCAGCACAGGACAGGGGAGGAAAGCTGGCAGGCACCTCCAGGTGCTGCTTGGGGACTTTGGGAGTGGCCATCACATGCTCGCCAAGTAGCCACTCGGCTAGGGCAGCAAAGGTTTCATGCCACACTTGTCAAGTGGCTCTGTAGTGTTTCGGGCTTGGGCTTCTTTGTTGTTTGGGTCTGGACAACATGGAAACATCAGGGATTTCTGTTAGCCCTGCAACAAGCCATGAACTGTTGGAATGGTATAAGCCACAGCAGGCTCACACACACAAGAAGCCCCTTGTAAACCAGTCAGTGTGTTTGTGTTTATACTAAATCTGCCAGCTTCAGCAGCAGCCAGGGAGGTGGAGCTTTTCTCTTAAAGCATCAAACACCCTCAGCCCTGCAGATCCACTCTGTGCTCTTTCAGCATCTCAGTGTCCTGGAACCCTTTTGAATCTATCACTGCTTTTTGTGCTCAGTTGCTTCCTACAAATGTTTGTTTCACTAAAATGCACCCTGAGTTTCAAGAATCACTCATGGGGGAAATATCCACAGCTAGATATATTGGTTTATTAATCTGAAGAGTGTAGCACTATTGAAATATTAAGCGTATGCATAATCTATTGATTGCTTGATATCAAAGAGAAATGTCTGCCTGTCCAAGTGATTCAGCTGCTATTGCAGCATGACTATCATTACTTGAAATTGGCCATTTACAAGTAGTGTTGAGTAATTGTGGTGCATTTGTAACTTCAAATATGTTCTTCTAAGTACATGATTGGGAATTTCGCCTAGAAAATTATTGGCCCTGAAAATTGGAGGGCACAGTTATAATTTCCAGTGAATTATGGTTTGTGAAAATGAACAACAGAAAACATGAATATGCATGGACACCACAGAATGTGCATAATTAGCAAGACATGACATTTTGTATAATTGCCACTGTACTCCAAATATCATGAAAACATCAGGATATCTCAATTAAAACAATTGCCTAATTTTCATTTATTTTTAAAGACATGGGTGTATGACTGTGCCGCAAGCTTGACGTTCATTTTTGTTTAAAATAGCTCACTCGATGCACGTTTAGAGACCTTAAATGTGTCTTCCATCAGAAAGGTATGGATCATAATCAAACTATTAAAGGATGAGACAAGATATGCGTAAACTGAACCACCTGCTGTGGAATGGTACTCACCATTTATTGTTTGGATATTAGTGCTAGCGCAAGGCATTTTTCTGCAGAACCCACATACCACACTCCTTCAGCAGGGATGGCAAACTCTTTCAGCCCAAGGGCTGAACTGTACTTCAGAAAATTCCTAAGGACAGAGGCTGATGAGGCAAAAGGAGAAAGGGACAGGGCCAAAATACCAAACTCCCGCATATTTTAGTTTAAAGCACATAACTAAGCTTTAGAAGAGGCATTTTAAAATGGGGAAATACCATGTAAATGCCAACATTGGGACTCCAGGCATGCTGGATTTAATAACCCTGTCACATGGGTCCAACACGTAAAAAAATGCTGTATCAACTTCTGTATTCAGCTGTCTCTCTCCACCTGCATGATTGTAGGTTATGGTTCTACCTAAAGCAGGTGACTTCACCTGTGCTCAGGATCCATTGTTCCCACACAGCACTGGTTCGATGGGAGAGGTGCAGGTTGGGGGTTCACATGACTGCCTGGTAGCAATTTCATTCACTTTCTTTTGTTGTGTCTATATGTGTGCTTGTTGAAGATGATGGAGAAATTTTCATCTAAAGGAAATGTCTACACTGAACTTTAAAAAATGAAATGAAAACATTGTCATTCTCCTTGAAGTAAAGTGATCAGGGTGAGGCAATGGTCTGATACAGAATTTGATTCACCGATTTGTATACATGAAATCACGTTCCAGGTGTAGAAGGGAACTAGATTCATCATGTTGTGGGAATGTGTCTGCATGGGTTGGCAAGGAAGCACATGCACTTGGCCTCACGGTTTCTCATATATCTGTAGTCACATAACCATTGTGTTTCATAATTTCATTGGCTTTAGTTGCAGCTTATTATGTAACACCCTGCTTTAAATCCATCCAAATTCATGGCTATGAATTCTCATCAGCTACAAGCAGAACCAGCCTTTCTGGATTGGGACATTTATATAAAGTTAAGGGGAAGAAAGGGCTGATATTATTATCTTTTTATTATTATTATTATAACATTTCTATGCCGCCCCTTGCCGAAACCTCGGGGCGGCTTACAACATGATAAAATACATTGAAATACAATAGTACATAATAAATTACTATTAAATATAAAAATACAAAAAATACATTGATTTACAAATACAAAATTAAAATTATCAGTATAAAATAAAAATATAGGAGGAGAAAGAGAAGGAAGAAGAAGTTGCCCAGGCCAGATCATATGTTTTAACAATTGAAATGATGTTTAAATAAAAAGGTCTTTACCTGGCACCGAAAAACCAGTAACGACGCTGATAAAGTAGTTGTTTCTAGAGCAAGAAAAGCTCTTTTTGTGGCTATATTAAGAAACAAATGCACCTTATTTTTTTAAATGAAAATAAAGTGATTGGGATCCTAAGTTAATTTAAGTAAATTCATGGAATCACCATTTTCTCCTCCCCTTTCCATAAAAGTATTCCTAGAATACTCTCCTGATCAATGTGAGATGCGGCATGGGGACTGCAGTTGGGAGTATATGAGCAATTTATCTTCTGTGAATGTCAGTTAAGATGCAAATCTATGCAAGTCTAGATAGAAAAATATATTTCAAAACTGTTAGCATTCCCTAGCCAACATAGCCAGCTGGCAACTTCTGGGAACTGGAGAATCCCACCATCCCCCACCCATGTCTTACCATGCATAGGATTCTACCTTTAGGAACTTTAGAACTCTATTCTAATTTGGGGTAATTCCCTCCTCTCATCGTAAACCCATGTGCTTCATCCTGTGATGTTTAGGAAGACCCTCCGTGATTCTGGAGAGACTTTTTAGCAAGCATATGAAACTTCTGTATAAATTCCTTAAGTTGACTTATGTTGGAATCCAGGCATATACATTTTGTGGAGCCAGTGGCTACTTGTGTACATAGCGGGATAGCCAAGTTAGTCTAGTCCAACAGAAATAGGAAAGAGTCTGTGGTGCTTTTAAAGAATAACAAATTCATTCTCCCAAACTAGGGCTTCCAAAAATTTCAACTTTGATTTGGAAGACCATAATTAATTTCAAGTGATGATTATTAAATGTAAAAGAACTTCCAACTTTCACTACACCGGCAGTACAAAAGCATTGCTGACTGAAGTGGAACAGCATGGTAGAAACAAAAATAAGCAAACTTACAGAAAATGGAAAAAATAAATTAAAAACGTGGGAAGTATTTGTAGAAAAATTATTTAAGGAAGACTTGGACTCCCTTCAAGAGAATGCTAGGTGTTAATGCAGCCCTTTACATCTGGGAAATAATACTGTACCATATTTAATCTACCTCTCTAATTCAACATACTGGTAGTTCCAAAGTTGGGATAATCTTACATGGTTGCATGTTGCAATTGCCCAGATGAAGGGCTGATTTCTTAAGATACCACTAGACAAATGCTATTGTAACTGCCCCTTGTCAGAGCTTGAGAACCCTTTCACATTTTCTTTTACTGCCCAAAATATGAAAAGGTCAGAGAGGTGTTTTTTTTAAATAAATGGCTGTTGAAATATTGAAATATTCAACTTTTCCCAATGCTGGAAGATTAAAACTACTTTGTAAAAACTGCATTGTAGATGTAGCAAATTGTTGTCATAATGTGTTTTTAAATTCTCAAGTTTCTGCTCAATACATATGGCCATACTGCTGTTCTGTAGTTGGGGAAGAACTGTTAACCCTGCAAGTAGATGAAGTAGATGCAGGAAATCACAATTACATTATTAGTGGTGATCATTTATAGTTCAGTAGCTGCTGATAGCACAAAGCATGACCCGATCTTGGTTTAGAAGAACTTTTACCTATCAACTGCAGTGCAGTGACTGTTCTACACATATATCACATATACACAGTGGGACACCCACAGAACATTGGATGCAACACTTGGACTGCTTCACTGGTGGATCAGAACTTCACGGGTGGTTTTGACATCAGTGGGAGAGTACATCCACTCTGAGCTTCAGTCCAGTCTTTAAAGGAGAGACCTGTGCTGCTGGACCCAGTCCGAATGAGCAGCATGGATAGCTCCATTCAATATTATTCTTCATTGCACAACCAGTGCAAATCCTTCTCTGGAGATAAGAATGACAAATAAAATAAAAATGGAAGGTGGACCATGTGGTCTTTTAAGCCTGAGAATGCTGAAAACTAGAGCTTACCCTTCTTTCAATCACCATCTCATGTTTTAGCCACCTCTACTTCACCAGAACCTTTAAGGGCAGACAATGAACTGTGTCTTAATGGATAAATCAGTCAGTTTTATTTTTTCTGCATTCCAGATTTTAACATGTTAAGCTCATTCTATCGCTGTTATGAAATGTAGGATTTCTAAAAATTACAATTACTATTATTATTTCATGTCTTTACCACTCATAGCCAAAGCTAATTCTTATATGAAAAAGCAAAATGAAATGACTGACTATCAAATACTAGCCACATTTGAGAGGAGCAGCCATGCCCAGCATGGAGAAGAGCAGGTTGGGCCAGCCTGCCACATGGGTGGGGAGCCTGGCAGAAAGATGCTCCAGTTCAGCCCAGCAGGCCTAAAGGGATAATATACAGGAAGTCCAACCTGGACTGTTCAGTGCTAAGAGAAGCAGCCAAACCCCTCTGCTTTGAAGAATGAATCAGTTGGTTTCATCTTCTCCCACATCCAAATGTTTTCAGTCCTTTTTGTTCTGAAGATGAAGAAATGCGTACACTTAGATTTTTTAAATCAAACAACCTGAAACAAAATTCTTGTCCATTCCAGCTCATCCCCATTTTTGTTACTTATCCTAAATTAAAGATTCTTATTTTCTAAGTTCTTATTTACATATTGAACAATCCAATATGGAACCCTAGTATTTACAACTTCCCCAGGGAGAAACAAACAAACAAACATGGTATGTATAGCTTTTCTTTTGCATTACTCTTATTCTTCCTCAAAAAAATTACTCTTTCTACCAAAAATTTGGTTGGTCTGCAGAGAAATGTACCATATCCTAAGCCTCAGTGATCCAAATTTGTCAAGCTAATAGAGTGTAGGGCTGGGGAAAAACCACTCACAACATGCTAATGTTTGCTGAAATCCAGTAGCGTAAAAGATGCTTAATATTATGCTTTACAGTCAGCAGCTTTCTACTCCCTTTTACTTTTTGATGCCATGAACATTTTATTGTCACATTTTTTTGCTTCAGTATCTGGCATACAAGTTAGGTTTGAATGAGATGCCTATGCATATATTTCTATATGGCATGATCTATGTAGGGCTGGTGATTTTTTAAAAATAATATCCTTCCTCTGTGCTGTAGATTGTTATCAGCACCATAACCAGCCACCTCTAACCACGTGAAGGTGTTATCATATGTTTACAGCAACACTAAAGAGAAGCCATGCAGATAATCCACATCTGCACCTGTGAAATCTTCCACAGGTTTTGGAACTTGTTTGCTCAAGGAGTTCAGATCAAGAGAATGCTCCTTCACCACCACCTCCACCACCATCATCATCAAATTTCTATACCATCCAACAGTCAAAGCTCTCTGGGCATTTACAACAACACATTAAAAGCACAGTATAACATATAAGCAACATTATAAAACATTATTAAAAGGCTACCATACAAAATTTAAAACCCATATAAAAATACAATAGCTTAAAAGAAGCAACTAACTTGTTTTAAGCAAGTAACCAAGTATTGCAAAAGTCTCCTTCTGCCGTCCCTTCCCTTCTTTGCTGCAACATTCTCTCCTGTTTACAACTAACTGAAATGGAAACTGTGGTTATTCTTAAACTGTGGTTTTTTTTAAACAAGCTAGAGTGACAAACCAGTTTAGAGATGGTTGTTCAGACAAATGAAATTTAAAATCAAAACACCTTAGAATGGTTTCAACATGCCAATAAACAACTGGTTAGGTGAAGATGGAAGCAAAAGTTTCTGATATCCTAGTCACCACCATATTTGGAGGAGAAGGCAGAGGGGAAGTACAAAGGCATATGACATTTAAAAATTCTTCTTATACACCATTTTTATAATGCCAAATCTCCCATTCTAGCCACTATAATATCTGAAACCAGAGTTATATTTCAGTGCATGTTATTTATTGCTCACACACAAAGTCTTTTTTCACAAATACACTGAGTCATATATAAGTGACTTCCAGTATTAGCCATACACAGAATAGACCCTCTGAAATGAGTCATGACTAACTTACATCCAATTCATTTCAATTGGTCCCCCCAGCTAATATGAGATACCACCTCTCTGTCATACTTGACCTATCTGTCAAGTATTCTACATGGATTTGAATCATGTTTGAATACATCTGCTCTTGTAAGGGTTTGATGAATTGAGGCTAGATTCTAATTCACGTTCCATGCAGAGGCAGGTGGTGGGGCCATGAAGAAGGTCTTAGAAAAGAGACTAATATTTATTTTATTTATTTATTAAAACATTTTTATGCCGCCCCATTCGCCCAAGCCTCGGGGCAGCTTACAACAATAAATAAAAGTAATTATAATATAAATTACAATAAATATGAACATTAAAAATCCAAAAAATACAATATAAAAGAAGCTGCCCTGGCCAGATAATACCAGTCACATGATGTATTGTGTTTAAACTGGCCCATGTTCCAAAACTCAGTTAGTGGAGGGTGGGAGAGAGTAGAAGGCATCCCCCTTTTCTTTGGACAAGAGGAATGAAATCTATTTGAAAGCGTATGTGTGTAAGGGGGGGGGTCATTTCCCCTCTCAATCCCCTCTCCGTCTTCCCCTTGTTTGCTTCCAAGTTGATCTTTGAGCACTCCCATAAATAGTGAATAGCTTGGCAGCAAATGCAATGCCTAGATGGCCTTTGGGGTTAGTCTCCTGTGTCAACAAGAACACACAGCACTGCTGACTAGTGAGGTCCAGGGCCGTCTTAACGCCTGGCCCTGATGGGGACTTGCACGTGGGCCCCATACCAATCTGTGTATGTTAACCCTTGGAAAATGGGAAAACTTCCAAAATGAACAGTAGTTGTAGTGGTTGTAGGGGTCCCAGTACACAGCTTTGCCCGGGGCCCATACTGCTGTTAAGACGCCCCTGGTGATGTCAACATCACAAGTGCCAGGACAAGGCCACCATTTTTGCTTCCCTGATTCTGAGTGTTCTTCAGCTTCTCCTTTATGAATGCCCTAGCCGAAATTGGGCCTCCATCCTGTCATGCACCAAATCATCTGGTGTTATAAGCCCAGAGCCAGTCCTGAAAGAGGTCAAACAAGTATCTTCCAGCAATGTATTTTGATCTTTGACGTTTGCAGCTGCCTCCAAGCACCTGCACAAATATTGCATGGTCCAAATTTATCAATAGGGACAAATAAAGGATCAAACAGGCACACACAAGTGTCACTTTAACAGCTTCCTGTACCATTTCTCAAAAAACTGGCTACTATATTGAAGTTACAGTGATCTATATTATTTGGGCCATAAATGTTCCTAGCCGAAGCAAAACACCAAGTGCATTCTCAGGGCATGCTCAGTTCTCTGGGCCTGCAACAACTCAGCTGTCAAATGAGCATGCCAGCAAATCAAAAGACCAACACGACAGCCCATTGAGCCCTTGCTCTTTATTCCTCCTTACTCAATTCATTCCTGTGGCCTCCTTCACCTGTCCACCTCTGCTTCCACTCTGCCCTTAGCTGCAAACAATTAACAAAACTTCCTGTAGGCAGTTTTCCATCTCAGGTAGCAGGGCTTTCAGTACCAGTTGTGAGGAAGAGGCACTAGTAGCAGCCACGGGAATGTGGCGTAGGGGCAAGTTAGATTTGAAAAGGGATCAGTTTGTTTATATGTTCATTTGACCGTTCCATTGTTAAGATGGACATGCAGCCTTTTAAAATACTGCCTACACATGGCTGGGTCCACATGACATGGCAAATGGTGCTGTTTCCACAGACTTACCAGTAAGAGGATCCTGCTCCATCCTCACCACAAATTGTGGAAGCTCCCTTAGGCAAATTCCCCATCCTGTCCCTATTTTTGCCTAGTGATGGCAGCAACTGCCTCCCTATATGCACAGCCGTCGATGTCCCTGTGGTTTGTGTGGATGCCAGATGGAAGGGCTACTTAACACATGCTATATGGGGTGAGGGTGTTAGGCCCCCTTTTGTGCTGTTCAACATGGCATCTGTAAAGCTTGCCTAGGGTTTGTCAGCCTGGAATAGGCTCCTTTCTACATGTACAAACAAAAATGGGTTCCCATCAATGGCTGTGGAACTTTCAGGGCCCTGTAGCTGAAATAGTAAGTTTGTATGGGCAGATCAGAGGCTGACAGTCCTTTTGCACCTCTGGCCCCACTTGGGAGTTTGAAAAACTCCTGGAGGCACTACACCACCACAAAATGGAGCACAGGTTCACCAAAGAGAGTGAGATGGGTGGGGGAGCAACAATGAAGCCAGAACCTGGGAGGGAAGGGACACAGAAGGGCGAAGGGGAGGTGGGAAAGCAAGATCCAGGCTAAAGACCAGAATGGAAGAGAAAGAAGACTGACCTGATGTTTCACTGCAGTTTTTATTAAAGAAACAACATATTTGAAGGAGGCTCAGAACACAGTTGCTGTGGATGCTGTGATGCCTACATGAGTTCACCCTGCCTTGGATGGACTGCTCCTGTCTATAAGGCATTGTGTTGAAAAGCAGTTGGCAGCTTGAGGACATTCATTACCCCTCCCTCCTGCCCCATGTTGATGGTATTCAGTGGCCAAAGGTGTTTTGTCCTCTTCTGCTATAGCCACAGAAGCAGAAGAAGCAGTCTGAAGCAGTATCATTTAAATGGGTTTTAAACAGAAAAGTACACATGCTCTGAGTATTTCTTTTTATTGTTGTTTCTGTAACATATGAGGACAGTAGGACCCTGGGAATCAGGAAATAGTGAGAAAAGAAATGCTGCGGGGGGGGGGGGGGGGTGTGCATTAATGAACAGCACTTTAAAGTCAGTTATCCCATATCATCATTAAGGCCAGGGTCTAAAATGACCCAGCTGTACAATTCCCTAGCTTAGCTTTGACTATTCCATTGAAGTCAGTTCTGATATAGTCCTGATCTAGTTTACAGCACCATTTCACTGACCTTTCCGAGCTCCTGGATACAACTCCACATGAAAGCTAACCCCATTTCAAAGAAGAAGAGATGATACACATCTTCATGTAAACAAGCAGCAAACATCGTGTTCAGCACAATTTGGGGCTCAACTGTTGGCCTTTCTGAAAACAGCAGTGGCTCTCTCTTCGACGTGTGTTGCATTTTACAGCTTCCCAAGCTGTTTGCATATTCCCCATGTGTTTCTCCCTATCAAGCATCCCAGCATGTCACAGAACTGGGCAAGGATGCTTCACACAGCCCCTTAAATAGAAGTCTTGAAATGGAGTAAGATTGAAGTCTGGTGATGGAGGATATTATCTTGGCCTATTTATTACAGCAGTAGTATCATTAAAAGCCTAGAATCAAACTAGTGTTGGCTTTAATAAAAATACCAAAATGCATCTGTTCCACCAGAAGCTTTTGAAATCTCTGTCAAGGAAAGGGGATCTTAATATTTTGTTATACAAGGAAAATAACTCTTCTTCCCTAGTCTATCCCATCAGACCTCTGTGTAGACTCTTCAGTTTCTGACATCTCATTAGATGTTGTATTGCACTTCTGCTAAATATACCCAGGTCCCAAATTGGCAATGTAATGAAGCTGAAAACTCCGAGCATTTCAATCTTTTATTTTCAGAGATCTGCAATAATGGCAATCAAGCCATGCTCATGCTATTTGAGACCTTAATATCTCAGACACTGATGTCTTCACACCACCAAAATTGGTCTAGGCTAGTTTTGCCTTGGAAAATTGTTAATTATTCATGCTTTAAAATATGGCTAGAGAGGACTGTGTGCATTTTTGCAGACATAACTGAGAAACAAAAAAAGAATCTCCAGGTTGGATCCGGATTTAGTCATACTTACAGCAGTATCTTTGAATTAGCAGGACTTTAACTATAATCCTATATATACTTCCCATTGAATTCAATGAGGCTCATTTAAGGTAGTGATATCTGCATCTTATTCCATTAATTTTAAGGCCCTCCTTTAAGTCTGACAAAGAGAGCACCAAGAGTGTCCACAGGGTCACCCTGTCCCCACCTGCCCCAGCACAGGTCATCATACAGGATGAGGAAAGCTGTTTCTGTGACAAAACCTGGCCTGATCCTCGACTGGAATGGATGCAGGTAATCGCAGTTGGCTGGCAAGCTCCCACCCAAGAACCTTACCCAGGAAAGGACCGTTGGCTAAATTTTAGAACAAAGCCGATTGTGTATGTGTTCCTTGCAATAATATACACAACTATAATTCACAGTGCTTTCTCTTCCTTAGTACCATGATGGGAGAAGTATTATGTATTGAATTCAGTATATCATCTCACTCTTAAAAGCACTAGAACCTTCCTAGAAAGAAGAACTATACTGTGCATGGACTTTTGCACTGGGTTTAGCAGCTAGATCAAGCCTGGCCAACTGGTTTGGGCCTGCGACTCCCATTTCTGTTTCCTATTGGCTGGGAGTCCGATGGGAGTTGTAGGACAAAACATCTGGTGAGCCACAAGAAGCCCATCCCTGGGGCAGATGCAGCCTATTGGACAATGTTCCTTGAGCACTGAATTCACCCGGAGTATCATCATAAACAGCCTTCTCTAATGTGGTGGCATCGATATGTTTTGGATTGCAACTCTCGCCAGCCCTCTCCATGAGTTTGATGGGAGTTGTTGGGCAGGCTGTGATTAGGGTTGTGTCAGGAATCCATTTGGGAGTGGCGATCCACTGGCTTCCCTGGGCTCAGCTTCCCAGCCTCTGGTCTGTCTCATTGGAGTGCTGAGCCTGAGTTTCTGGCAAACACACCTGGCATTTGCGAGGAACTCCGAGGGATTGAGCCCCATGTGCTGCTCAAGCAGCATCCCGCTTCCACGCCGCACGCTTCCACGCTGCTGTACCTAGCAAGGAAGAAGGCTGCTTGCATGGGCAGATAGAGCCCTGCATGCCGTCTGAACAAGCAGTGCCCCTCTTGTGCAGCCCTAAAGCAACCTTACTCGTAGTACGGCTGCGCCTGACACAGGAAAAGATGGCAGGTAGCACATTCTTTACTCCATGAGCATTTGTGGACACCTTGGCTTGGCTCAGTTTCTGAGATGGGGCCAAGTCCATGAATGGAGGAGTGGATTCCAGTAGGTTTTGTCCCAACTGCAGAAGGCATAAGCAACAAGGACATGAAGAAGGATGCCCACTATATAAAATTGGGTAAGGAGTTTTCAGTTCATAAAGTAGATAGGACAGAAACTTTTTTCTTTGGCAGCGAGTCCTAACTTAAGATACAGCATGCATTATATAAAAAGAGGAAGAAAATAAAATAGTAAAAAAAAGGGAAAGTCCAGCTTTTTTATCCTGTCTGAATTTGACCCGTGTTTAATATGTGTAGTCTGATATAACTGATGTTCAAAGCATGGGTCTCTCTCTTTAGCCCCTTAGGTCAATTATGGTTCAAGGCACAATCAAAGGGTCATGTGGAATGCTCTGTTCTTTGGAGAGGAAATTGTCCCCCAGGGTGATTAAGGAGGATATGGGAAAATATAGGAAATGGTAACCATTGTATAGAGAATAGACACGAGTACATTTATGCCTCAGATCAGGCAGCAGATCAAACATTATACTGCTGAAAAGTTCAAGGAGCTGTTGGCTAATGGGATAATGAATTCTGTAAGACCTCTGAGCTCAAAAGATGATCATAAACTATGGCACTTTAGGAGCAAAAAACTCTTCCCAGGTACCTGGTCAGAAAGGTTAAAGATTAGAGGAAAATAATGTCCTTGGAAATAGAAAGGGTTCTCTTTTTGTTCGTTACAGCTAAACTTAAATGTAGTCAAGAGGATGACTTTTCCAGAACATTAAGCTTTACTGGCTGGCTGAAATCATGTCCCCATTGAAATTAGTGACAAAGGAGCTCTTGAATGTTGGGATGTTTCAACTTTCCCTGTATCACCCACCCATGAGATATAGCAACTACATACATGATGACTTTTGTGGGAAACGTTTCTTAAATAATATCTAAATTGGGTCTTTAATACAGAGTCATGGGATTACCTGTACCCCAGAGATGGGAATCACCATGCTTCCTACTTACCAGTCAAGACAATTATTTGGTTTCAATCACATCTTATGCCTGATTTCAGATAACTATGGAAACTGTGCACTGAAGTTGTATGACTTCTGAAGCCCAAGTAGAAGGAGGGGGCCCTACATTCCAGTCCAGTTGGTTCCCAAGGCAACGTGGATATTCCTTTGCAGTCAAAAGAACTGAAGCTGCCCCAGAATGAGGTGACACCACCATGAAATGGTAGAGGCACGGAGAGGGAGAAGATGCAGCTGAGTGATTGTCATGTCCACCTTCTATTCTTAGGGCTTGCTTTACCAACTGTTCAAGTCACGGAGCCTTGGGAGAACATACTGGCAGGACTGTGAGATGGCAACACTATCAGGCTTCACTATGAAAAAGAAGAAAAGGCTGAAATTTCCTACTAATCGCTCTAACTCCCTAGACCTAACCTTCTGAAAATGGGAAAGTTTCTTACCTGGGACACTTCTAGTATGTTGCAAAAAACAACACTGGGGGTAGAGAAAGGAAAGTGAATCAATTCTTCCACCTCTTAAAATTGGAGGTCTCACTTCCATGTGAACTATCTATCCTGAACCTAGCAGGATTTTTATTAGGAGACACTAGTGTAGTCAAGATGGAGATCCAATGATTCAGGGTTGGTGATTTTTGATATACAGAGATACTGATGTCATCTGGCACTCTCCCTCAGTCTTCCCATTCCCTCTAAGCTTAGCTGCAATCTTCAGAGTAGCTGCAGAAAGCAGGAGATTAACTTTCTCAACAACAATATATACTTGTGAGCTATCTCTGGGGTAATGCAAAGTATTTTTGGTGGCCTGTCTTGAATGCTTGATCAGGACCTAACAGCTTTATAAAAGACTTGCTCCTGACAGAAATGGAAAGGCTAAAATTGTTTTGTTGACATGGATCAACACAGCTGCCTGAATGTTTGGACTCTTCTTGGGGATGTGATTATGGGACTATAATGATGAGCTCATGCACATTCAAACCGACTGCTACACCACTGTTTGGGGACACCTTGAGGCTGTCTGTCATTTTCAGAACAATGGTCCACTAGGAACTTAGGGAGACAAGTGAGTCCTTCTCAAAATGTCAAAACTGCTCTTGCACAAAAATAGCAGACAGCTATTGTACTGCAGTGGGGCAGCCTTGATCCATTCTGAAAGAACAAGTATCCCTTCAGTCTAATTCAGCTTAGAACTAAAAACAAGCTATCAGCCGTTTATCCAAGGCTGAATTCTGTTTGTTTGACGTTTGTTAGGCACAGTTATCTCCTGAATGGCTACCATGCCTGCAAATATAATCCAATTCTGACTAAGAAATAATCAATGGAAAGCGTGAAGCAACTGATTTCTGAACTTCAGGTAGGATTTGGTAGAGAGTTGAAATTGACTAACTCTGAATCATTCAGAGCAAAAGCAGACTGATTTCTGAAACACAGAATTAGTGTCTAAATCAAATGTGGGGTTTATATACCCCACCTAAGTGGGAAATTGTATCTTTACAATGTTTCTTTCTTTCAGTTTTTTGTCTGACAGAAAATGTGCATGACTTCTGCTGGTGGGAGATAACTATTTTTACTCTACATAATGCTACAGTTTGCATCATGATGTAATAAGCATCCATTTCATTCATCTATTAAATTTTTATGCTACCCAATAGCCAAAGTTCTTTAGGTAGTGTACAACATTGCAGCTTTAAAGATACATTATAAAAATATAATGTAACATATGCACATACAACACAGATACATGCACATAGCTAAAAGCAATTTTATGTTTGTTCACTAGTGTATTTATTATTTATTTATCTGTTCCATTTTATTCATTTATTTAGTTGGGATATTTCTAACCTGTCCAATCACTATGTGTTTCTGGATGGCTCATTTTTATGCAACCCAATAGCTAAGGCTCTCTGAAGTTATTTGAAGTTAGTCAACGATAGAATTCTGTGTATGTTTAATCAGGGGTCTCAAACTCAGCTTGCCTGGGGGCCGCTGGAAGTAGAGTCTGGGTGAGGCTGGGCCACATCAAGTATTTCACTGCCGGGGTGGTGGTGGGCTGCTCATCCCGCGTGGCTCCCGGAGGCCGGCCCGGGTGCCGCCGGTGCTTTGAAGACCGCAGGGCCCCTCCCCCATGCCCCACCCGTCCCGGCAATTGGCCCGTGGGCAGTGAGTTCGAGACCCCTGGTTTAAATAGAAAAAAGGCCTACAAATCCCAAATTTACAAATTTTCAATTGAGAATTATAGTAGCTACTATCAGTGGTGCTATTTGCTGAATGCATTGTTCAGGCACCATCTGCTGAAGGGAGGTGTCTGAGAATTCTCCTTTCCCAAGCTGGAGCAATGGCTTCCTCACCATACCTTGCAGACCACCAGTCATTTGATAGTTCCTCAGCTTTTCTCTAAAGGTACATGAGGGCTCTGTTTGAAAATGTGAACCCATTGGATTCCCTGGCTTGGATCCCCAGATTCCAGTATACTTTACTTGGCTCTAAGTTCCTGGGGAGCATGCCCAGTGTTCATGCACAAGCATCGCTCCTCTCCTGCACAAACAGCAGCTGCTGTTTGGGAGGCTGCAATTGCTGCCAAAGAAGGCTTGTTGCAAAAGGTCTCACCAGAAAAGGAGTTCCATATGATCATTGGACAAGCAGCATCGCTTTTCCATGCAACCTTCATCCCCCATTTGGGCTGCTGCAGATGACGCAGAAGAATGTTGCTGGTTGTACAACCAGGGTCTGTGAGCATTTACGGATTTCCTTTTGGCTCAGCTTGCTTTGGAAGACCAGGCCAGGAAGCCTGTGAATGCTCGGATGCATGAGCCCAGTTAACAAGGTTGAAAGGTGTGTCCTGAGGATGTTAGTTGCGGCAAGAGCTTTAGAAAGCAATATTATGATCTCCCAACAATGTTTTGGAGACTGTAGGATTCTTCAGAGTTCCAGGTCCAAGATCCTGTGATCTCAGAGCTGGGATTCTGAAGGCTCCTGAAGCTGTCTGTCCCCACAGCTGATAGAAAGAACAGTGTCCACTTCCCCCTCAAAATCACAACTGGGCCTTGGAGGCAAAGGAAAGGATGCCCTAAGGACAGTGAAGGGACCAAGCTGGAGCTATGGACTCATGTCAGTTCTAAGTGGGGCCTCAGCCTCTTTCAGTGCTCCTCCCTGATGTGGCATCTAGAACATGGCTGTCTAGTAAAAGTACATGGCATGAGGTGTAGTGGGGATGTCAACAAGTTGATGTCAGCAAGCTTCAGTCCTGAACTGATTGCTCATAAGCCTCCAAGGCCATAGGTTTATGAGGATCTCACTGGGGGAAACAGGAGTGCAATCTCCATCTAAAACGGGCTGTTGTTGCTGGCCCAAACCCTTCAGACTTCATCTGTGCTGGACACAGCCCACATGAGCGTCTTTGAAATGCAGTCCAGTGGGCAGAGGTTTGAGATCTGTCTTATCACAGGCCATAATGCAGTAGTTTGTTTTCAGAAGCTCAGTATTTTAGCATTCCAGTGTAATGCACATGCTGATACCTTATCAGAGACGCTGAATGTCAACCAACCATTGACTTTTTTCTTTTACATTTCAAGCACATGTACATTTCCTCAAACAAGTTCATTTCCATCAAACAAAAAGTTCCTTTTTGATTTAAATATCATTCAACACATTATGGTTTAAAGCAAGGGAATTAAAAAGAAGACAGAAGGGCATTTGATATGTGGTGTGGACTTGAGTATAAGAGGATTATAGGCTATTTGATATTAGTAAATAAATTACATGCAGGGGAGACCTCAGTAACAGGATCCCCCCCCCCCAAATAATTAAAAAGGTCTGATTTTCTCTATAAAAAAATCTGAATTGAGCTCTGTGTAGTGCAAAATACAGCTAGCTGAGATTATTTTACTGTCCTAGTGATCATGGGACAGATCAGAAGAGGGGAAAAGGACAATGAGACACTAAACTGTGTTGACATGGGCAGTTGCATTTTTGCATTATTTGGCAGAATTGTTCAGAGTTGTTCTGCTGCCAGGGTTCCGACTCTGGCTCTGGTTATGACACATGATACTGCTGAACTACATTGTGATATGAGTGCCACAACCCCAAGAAGTGCTCCAGTCAAGTCCAAGTCAAGGACAGTCCTGCGAATATAGTATGTTCACAGGGCCACAGTACTCAGAAATGATTCCAGGTTCATCTTTCTGGTTTCCTCCCCACAAGCCAGGACAGTCCCAGAAAGACCCATCCATGAGTCAGGATGGAGGGAAGAGTAGACCCCACAGCACACCAGCTGCCATCTCCATTCAGGGGACAGAGCTTCTGAGAGGTTAAAAGCTGAAGCACCAGAGAATGGCCGGCAGAGTGCTTGCCTGGTCAGGGGAGGCCCAGTGAGGCCTCCAACAGAACCAAATGTGACACCTCTGTGGGCAGTCAGGAAAGGTGACCCCATGGATTGGCTGCCCCAGGGAGGCTCACCTGCAGGTCAGAGCCTCCATGTGAGCCAAAATTGAGGTGCCAGAGGATGGCTGGAAGAGCACAGTGATCCTCAGTGTGAGCCAAAATACAACTGCTGGAGGATGGCCAGAAGAGTCACCCCTCTGACTGGGCCAGGCTCAGGGAGGCCCACTAATTGGTCAGACCCCTGATTAAGAAAAACTGGAAGTGCCTGATTATGTATTTACTTATTTTTATATACCACTTTTTATTTTGAACACAAAGAGGCTTACCTTATTCTCCTCCTGCTCTCCATGACAGCAATCGTGTGAGATACCGTATTTTTCCAACTATAAGATGGCCTCATGTATGGGACATCCCCACTTTTCTTACCGATCTCCAAGCAAGCAAACTGCTGCTGCTGCGTGCACTTGCACACAACCTCCCCACCTCCCCGCATGTGCTAGCCTTTGCCCGCCTTCCCCCACCCCCCAATTGCACCCGCGTCAGCCTCCCCCCCAGTGTGTCCGCGGTTCTCCTCTCGGACCCTCATGTGTAGGACACCTCTCCATTTTTAGGTAAATACTTTAAAGATAAAGTATCGTCTTATACACGGAAAAATACGGCACGTTTGACTGAGAATCTGTGGTTGGCACGGACAAGCCCAAGGAGGCTCACCTGTGTGTCAGAGCCTCTGTGTGACCCAATGGGGATGCACTGGATAATAGCCAGGCCCACCCAGGGATCAAGGCCCCTGCACAAACCCGATTTTACATGGCGGCATGTATGCAGGAGACCCACAACCAGCAGCATGGCAGGACTGGCAAGGTGGATCTACAGGGGTCAGGGTTGCTTTCTGGGCTTTGTTAGATCGTGCGGAACCCCCCCCACCCCCAGTCCCAGTGGTCAAGGGCTTGCAGCAAGTGGACACATCATAGAATGGGTGTGAGAACCACTCCCTTGCCCAGGTCACACTCAGAAGGACCCACCCACGTGTTTGGCCCCTGAGTGAGCGAAACTTGAGGTGCCAGGGGATGGCCAAGGAAGACAGGCTGGGATGAGCCTTGTGAGCCCGCACATGGGTCACAACAACTACACAAGCCAAACTCAGTTTGCTGGTGGGTGGCTAGGAAAATTTTCATTTCTGGAGATGCATTTTTCTACATAGTTTCTCCCCTTAAACACATTTTGCAAACAATTTTCCATAACACAGCGCAATCCAAATGTTATCTCTGCTATTTCTATGTGTAGTTCACCCCCAATACTTTTATTATGTTATGCAGTTTTGATTAATGAATTCTGCTGTGAACTTTGGAGCAGGGCAAATTTGAAGCATTACAGAGTTTTGACTCATATATTTTCTTTGAAAGTGCAAAATGAGGTAAACTCACATTGAAATGTAAACTGAACCATTTTCTACCCACTTCCTTATTGAAGTTGTTCTTTAGGACTGTGAAAAATAAACTGCAGATTTTGAAGGGTCAGAAAATTGAAAACTGGGAATGGAGACAAAAGCCAACAGATAGCTGAAGTCTGAAAACATCTGGGAATGATGGTTGCTTCTCATTGAGGCACTGATATGGGGAAGTGTTTGCCAGGAATCTGCAGATGTTCAGTGGTTCCCTACTGCATGGGAACTCCTGAGAACCACTCAGCTCCCTGAGATATCTTTCTTTCCTCACCCAAATCTGCTGCCAGAGGACCAAACCCCTTCCTCTGTCCCCATCCCATTTTCCCCAGCCACCAATAATTTGATAGTTTCCTAGCTATTAGGCATTTTTTCCCATTCCTCACTGCTGTCTTAAGACCTAGTTCCTTGCAGTAAGAGATAGTGATAATGCTCAAAGGTATCTTTTGATACAGTAATCAGCTTATACACAACTAAAATACATGAGTTTTAAGCTGAAACAGGGCACTTCAGGCGTTTTGGGTCCATACCCATTGCCTTTTGAGGATAAGGATGAGGATCCACCACTGGAATATGGTACCTGAAAGCTGCTCCAAAATCAAGTTTTGTCCTTGGGTTTTGAGCCCCTTCTCTGTGGGTGTATTTGTAAATAAGTCATTTTTATAAAAACACCACAAGTTCCATTGGCAGCACTTCCAGAGGAAGATGAACTGGTTATTTCTAGCCTTGGAACGTCTCGGCAATCCCAGGGGTGAAGCCAACAGTGCAGCCCTTTATCTTCAACACCTGAGTGCCCCGCATATGTGCAACAGGGCAATGGGGCTTGCTCCCTGGTCATGGCGTATTCTTGAGACCACTTTTGCTGGTCTCTGTATATTCAAGCTGTTGATCTGAGGTGGCAGTTGGGCAAATGGATGTTCACCCTCACAATAAAAAATCAGAAGTGTCTGGCACAATGCAAATGCAGTAGAAAACATCATTCAGATCCTTCTTCCAACATGCCAGTATAGCCTCCAACCTCAATCTCTCCTCCAGCTTGCAAGAGAAGAGCCATCACATCACATGCCAGGCTTTGCCTGACTGGCAGGTAAAGGTGTCTGGATTTTGTTCAACCCATTCCATCTGTGTTTTGGAGTTTGTCAGAAATCTTGCATTTTATTGTCCACTCCCTGCTGTTAACAGGTTATTTTTTAAAATCAGTATTCCATTTTACTCAGCCTAATTCACATTTGAGCAAATATGCACTAGATAATGCAAATTAATGCTAATGCCCATTAGTACTAACACAAATTAGTGCAAATCTCACCCACCTCACCCCCAAAGGGAAAACAAAACCCATTCAGCAAGCCTGTAGATCTGTGTGACTTGGGAGAAGCTGGTCTCTGTGGAATCTATAGGTTGGATTCATAGAAATCCAAGCTTATTTAAATTGGCTGGGGATTTCTGTGAAATCCCTACTCCCAGATTACCCTGTCATACTGTAATAAGCAACCAGGCAGCAGACCTTTAGGAATCCTTCTCTCATAAGCTGGTCTCTCCTGCTACCTCTCCTTTTTCCTTCTCACCAAACCAAGGATAGGCTTCTAACTGCAATCTTTTATTAAGTTAAAGTGGTCCAGTCAGGACTGGCTTTGTGATTAAAAAGGGGTATTGCAGAGGTTGTTAGCAAAAGGATCAAGTTAATTAGACAGAATACTCCTTAGGCTAAGAAGCTGATTCCCAAAAGAATCTCCCCTGCTCATCAAACTGAATGGGTTCTTCTGGGCCAAACAGTAGGAAGACTGGGCATGATTCAGTTGGCCAACTCTCTTGACCTGATGGTGGGACTTATGATATTACATCTATCCCCTTTTGGCCCTCCTGCTGCACAATGTATTACCCTGAACCAGAGGTGGTCCAGTTCTCACCAGTCATTTGGATTATCTTGAATTTCACTTAAGAATTCCAACCCTACCTCATCTTCCAGTTCAGATGTGGAGCCTGCAGTAACCAACTTGGAATGCTAAGTTTTGAGAGAAGTAGGCATGGCTCATACAACTTCAGAGGTGAAATGGAAGTTCAGTGTGACCATCCAGATACCACAAAGCTACAGAATACTTCTGCACTTGGTTGGGCAACAGCATTTTTCTATGGAGGAGAATGGTCCAACCAGCTCTTTCTACAGGAGTTCTGCTTAAATTAGTTTCCTTGTGTGAGCCAAGGCTGGCTCATGTTTCTTCCCTATTTCCAAGATTTTGATGACATCTTCAGAGTAAAAGATTTAGGTTTGCCATCTGAATAATCCCAATCTCAGCACATCAGAATTTCATTCTGCAAAGAATTTTAAAGGGTATGGAAAGAATCTTACCTTCCACAGAGATGTTCTGTGCTCATACATGGGAATATATGTAGGGCTTTTTAATATGTCTGTTCACTCTGTGACCAGTGAGGTTGGGTACTGGGTGCCAACATGAGGTTGGTATTATATAGTACAACCACCTCACATATTCTTTCAATGCATGAGGAGATATGAACAAAATCTCCAGTGCTTCTGGGTGACAACTTGTGTCTTCTCCAGGCCGAAGACATAGTAAGATTCTGCAAGTACAACTATGACTTCCAAAAGCAACTTTCTGAAAATGAAAACCTTGGAGTTCAATTGTACCTTTCCTGTCCCTTCATTCTGTATTTGAATTGAAAACAAGTTGACTGGAGCAATTTACAATTCCCACACACGTAAGATTGATGCCAAAGGAGACAGAGAAATGCAATCCTAATTGGTTTAAAACAGCTGCCTTCCATGCCTTTAGGATAGTCCACACCAACTGTTTTGATATGAAATGCACTTCAGACTGTGCCTCAAACATCTGGAGCAGGTTGCATTTCCTCATGCTTATATATCCTTTTGATTTAGATGATACTCCTAGTTTCCTTTGCAATAAGTAAATAGATCTTGAAGAAGAGTACTAATGTCCTATAATGTCTGTTAAAATGTTTTGGGGAACAGCATAATAAGGAAGACAGTCTCCATTCTTTCACATCATGTAAGGTACCATCTGTTTGGATGAGAATGGTACAAGATTGGAGAGTTCCTGTCCTTTCTCCAGCTTTACTCTTCAGTCATTTAAGCTTTGTTTCAGATTTTTATTCCATTTTAATTTGTCCCGCAGAACTCCATGGGCGGGGCTGATAACAAAACCAGTCTCAAGAGTGAGTGGTGGACACAAGGCCAGGATGCACACAATCACCAGGAAAAATAAGCCACCCATGGTTTGTTGTAAGATTCGGAGGTGGCTTGGAAACCATCCACCACTTATCTTGCTGTGTTCAGACAGCATGGCAACCCATGTGCTCCAAAGGTAGGAAAGCAAATTGCACAGTGTGTTATCAACTTGCTCGGAGGCCAGGAAAGGAAGGAATCCACCATAGCTTCATTTCCCTGGAGATAGTGTGAACCCTGTCAGTGTAAGTCAATTAATATTTGCTGGAGCTGTATAATTCTAATGAGGGTTCACTTCTGTTGCTCATGCTAGTGTGTGACAGAATATTGAATGTGATGGTACGTTGCTTGTTGTTGCGGGTTGTGAAGTCTTGTCTGACCCATCACGATCCCATGGACAACACCCCTCCAGGCCTTCCTGTCCTCCACCATCCCCCGGAGTCCACTCAAGCTCATACCGACTGCTTCAGGGACTCCATCTAGACACCTCATCCTCTGCTGTCCCCTTCTTCTTTTGCTGTCAATTGTTCCCAGCATCAGGCTCTTCTCCAGTGAGTCCTTTTCCCGGCAATCTTGATTCCAACTTGTGATTCATGATGGTATATTAGAAAGTAGCAATTTAGGAGAATCGTATGCAGTGGTGGTACACGTGCTTTCTATGCCAAAGGTCCCAGGCCAGCCTCTGGGCAGAGGTGGGGAAGAGCCCTGTCTGAAACTCTGGAGAGTCACTGCCATCCAGTGCCAATAGGAAAAAACTGGATGAACCAATGTTCTCGCACATTATAAGCAGTAGAGGCTGGTGGTTCCAATGTAAATGGGGATATCCACCCACTACACATTCTAGTCTGTAGGTTTGGTATCATGCATGGCTCCTTAAAAGTTCAGATTATAATCCAGAAAGTATACATAGTCTCACTGTCATCACAGCCACCAGCCTCCACTGATTCTTAAGTAGTTTCCTAAGTGACATTAGAAAGAAATATATTGAATTTCTCTTACATGTGCTATAAACAGAACAGATTTCGTTAACCGGAAATTTCCTTATCCAGAAATGTAATATGAAGTCCTTTGTATTACAACTATCAGCCACGTCTAGCTCAATCAAATATTGTGTGTGTGGTGGTTAGGGATTTCTCTTTGAATTTCTATGAATCTGCCCCATGGATTCCACAGTGGACTGGCTTTTCCCAAGTCGCATGGATTCCACAGATTTGCAGGATGGTTATTTTACTGTCCTAATTTTTACACACATTTAGTCATATTTTCATAATTATTTTTGATTGTTTGTTATAGAACAAAATCTAAACAACACAGGAAAAAAGATACAAAATACAAATATACTATATTCCTAAGTATTTTGAACTAAACTTACTACTATTATCAAAAGTAATTATGCATAAACTTCAACAAGGGCAGCTGAAATAGCCATATATTTACCCATTCATAAGTTATGGCTAAAGACTACCCAGCCAAACACTGAGAGTTTCATTAAGTCCTCATGTTATCACAAATGGCTGTTTATCCTTCCAGTGTTGCAATATTAGTCTTGTAGCTGTCAAAAAGGCATGGGGAATCCATTTGTGTTGACCCTGTGTTCAGTTCCAAGGGAAGGGTAAGTAATTTAGGATGACACATGTATCACTGAATATTCAATAACTTTCTGTCACCAAATGTATCTGAATTGTTACTTCCTCCCAAAAGAAAGCAGCCACTGGGCTTTGCCAGAACATATGCATAAGAAAAGCGTTAGTTGCATTGCAGCTCCAACAACTTTCTGACTTAATTAAGCTCTTATCAAAAAGACAGGGCATTCCGGACACTTGACACATTAATTTTTGCTGAATTAAGCATAGGCTAATATCCATAACCCCTTGAGAAATGGATAATAACGAAGCGCTCCATCGGCTGGGCGAAATGGGGTGCTCAATTCATCACGCCATTCTTGCTTAAGACTCTGTGTGTCCTATCAATTCATCAATACTAGATATTTATACACATATATTGTAAGCTGATGTAGCTGTTCATGCTCAATCAATACTTCTAATACCAGGCAGCCCTGCAGCTGTAAATGTAGCAGTGCCAAGCCCATATTCTAACAAATGTTTCCATCCCATATAATGGCATACAGCCATGGCTGGCAATCTATATTTTGCAGGCAAAGTGGGAAACAGCAGAGAGTTAACATCAGGTGCAACCAGTTATCCAAAGTAAAAATCAACCTGTCCATCCAAGGCTGCCAGACTCTTTCTTGCCAATCTTCAGCCCAGGATTTTCCCACATAGTTATGAAAATATTCATTGTTTCCATCTATGATAGAAAGACTGGCACCTGGAAATTTGTAAACACAGATAGAATTGCTTCAGCCAAGTCAGTGCATTCTGAGTGGTAGTACAAAAAATCTGGAGTACATCCGTTTGTGAAAGGCTGATATGAACAGATGGCATGTGATTGTTCACACTTACTGGCCGTGGTAAGGTCTGGTACGGTCTTCTTCTCTTGCCAATTATTGGCCCTGGTATGGTCTGGTACGGTCTTCTTCTCTTGCCAATTATTGGCCCGGCTATGGTCTGGTACGGTCTTCTTCTCTTGCCACTTCATCTGGCTAGAACATCAGTTTTCTGCAGCATAATGAGCCATGGCAGTACCTCCCCCTGTGTTACTTCTTCAAATGCATACATTACTGGAACAGTGGTGAAGATGGAGAGGGTGGTGATTGGCCCTTCTTTTCCGCAGAGAATGTCACAAGACACAGCACCACATTAAAACCAGCCGTGGACAGCAGTGCTGGGACAGCACTCGAAATATAATTGCTTCGGGTCCTTTCCATCCCCAACTTCAGAAGCATAAAGGTGTTTATGCACATATTTGGCCCTAAGTGGTGTGTGCACACATGTATGTGTATGTGTTTCAGGGGTAGGGAGAATTGGTTAAAATGGAAAAAAGACCCCTCACTTTGCAAATGTAAAAGTATTTCAGCAACAAAGAGGTACTAAATCTAAATAATAGCAATCATCATTATTGCCAACACTGTCGTCGTCATCATCATCATCATCATCATCATCATTATGGATGTTTATGCAGAGAAACCCTTGGGTTGCTATATTTATTCATATTCTTTCCTCCTGTGCTATTAATGCCTTTCATTTCTTCTTGTGTTCACAATAGTTCTAGAATTATTTCTATGCTAGGTTACAGATCAACATGACATTTCACATCCACATGCCCTCCAGACAGTGGTGCTCGTGCACTGGACGATTTCTCATCAACACTTACACATTCGTGCCAGACTTGCCTTATAAGTGCATCCCCTTGCAGCTAATCTAGAAATCATGGATGCACTTCTGTGCCATTACAGCCTCCCTCTCTGCACTGCACATTAATATGAACACTGTCTGGTAGCAGCTTCTTCCCAGGCAGCTGGCAAAGCACAAACTGCCAGAAAATCATGAGCCAGGTTCAAGCCAGATTCCTCCGCATCTGCTTTCCTAAATGCACTCAAATCAGGAAAGAGTTTGACTGCATCTGTCCGGAATCTTTAGCAAAATCTCCTAGAAAATAAATGAAATAGATGTTGAAGTGCGACGAGACCAACCATTGAGAAACAAAAAGTAATCCAGGTACACCCATGTTGATTTTATGGTAAAACATATGGATTGTACTGCACAAAAAGAAATGATTCAAAGTATATGGGATTTCGCCATGAAGATATTCAAGGTGAAAGGATGGACTGACTTTGAAAGGAGGGACTGGCTTTATAAATGCAGTCAGAGCAATTACTTGCATTTGTATCCTCTTCTCCTTTGGAAAGAGCAAGCTGGTTTTGTGGGATTCTTTCTATTGGTTTCCCATCTATCTGCTGATCAGGATCATCACTGATTAGCTTAAACAAGACTATATAGGCCAATTATTCCCTGGTACATCCATGCATCAGGAATATTGCTCAGTGATAGAAAAAATCTGCAGGAGGCATTCCATGTCCAATTACATTTTCTAAGCCGAGCCGAGTGTTCAGTGGGAAAGTTGGCAGTTTATTCTGATATCTGTGTAACATTGGCCATGTGGTCGCTCCTCTTCTAAAGTGGGGCATGACCCATGTTAGGGTAATAGTTAGATGACCACCCTAACCTATTGTTGCCATATCCTCTCACTTCTGTGTTTTCCCAGCCTCTGCCTTTTTGGGTTGTTGGTTTCTCTCCTTGCTTGGGCAGCTATGAAAGGGTGCTGCTCCTGCCCTCTGAGAAACAGAGTACATGGAAAGAGTCTTTCACCTCTCTGCATATACTGGCTGATCCAGCTTCCTTTTTTTCCAGTCCAGCTGTAGCTCTTGGCTTCTTGGGTGCAGGCAGTTTTATTCTCTTGGGCAGTTTGAGGCAGGTTTCAAGATGGTGCAGGGAACAGTGCTGGCAGTGCTCCATTTTACTGGTATTTACTTTTAAGCTCTGTGTAACTCAGGAACCTGAAGGAATGCCTGCACTGAGATAAACCTGCACAAGCACTGAGGTCATCTTCAGATACTCTTCTCCCAGTGCCATGCAAGAAAACTGAATGGCAAGAAGGGAAAGGGCCTTCTTCATGGCACCATGTTTATGGGATCTCCTCCTTAAAGAAGGAGGAAACATCCTTTTCACACCAACATCCTTTTTGTGCCAAGCAAAGACAGGTTTCTTTTTTAATAAGTTCATGCTTGCAGATGTATTTTCATTTATGTTTTTTAACATATTGTCTTGCTCTTTTATTTATGCTTTTTAATAAGGCACCTGTGAAGCGCAATTGATTGATAATGTATCCTTCTTTTAGATTAATGAATAAAGAGAAAGTCCCGGACTGAGATGGGACATGCAGGAGGAGAAACGAGGTGAAGTCTTTGGCCATTTTTAGGGGGACATGGCACTGTCCAATAAAAGCTGCTATAGTTTCATTGAAATCCTTGGCTTTTCTTCAGCCCTCCTGTGCCAGCTTATAAACACCATATCCCATGGTGAAGCAATCCTTGCTGCATTTTGCTTTTAGAAAATGCCAAGGTAAATCTGCTTGGGAGAATTATCAAAGAAATGTGAGGGGTGTGAATAAAGAAGGTAAACATCGAAGGTTAACCTTCCTTCCTTTTCAGGCCAAACATTTCACGTAGCCATGGAGGGTTTGGAAGGCTATTGACGATTTTCATCGCCGTTCTTCTACTTGCGCTTCTTGAAGTACTTGTACATCTACTTGCCCTACTCATCTTTGAGCATTTCATAGCTACATTAAGTACAGGGGTGGGAAATCTCAGGCCCAGGACTCCAAAGAAGCTCTGTGAAGTACCCCAGGTGGCCACACATCCTTTCCATTTCCCAGCTTTTCCCCCCCAGCTACTGCTGTTTGTGAATTCCTGGCTTTTGTGCATTCCTGTCCAGCTTCTAAAACTTAAATGCTTCTAATAAGGCTTAGCTACTAGCAGTAAGAGCTTAAACTACAATACACTGGTCTTCCTTTCATTTGTATTTTTGACCCGTCCTTCTTGCCTGCAGGTTCATACATCACTCTAGCTTGAGTCCAGTGAGATTCCCTGAAGCAAAACTCAGCCCTTAGACTGGAAGAGATTCCCCAGTGCTGGTTTGGAATACTATGAATGTCCTGTGCTTTTCCATCAGAGGTCAAAATGCCTCTCCAGGAGTGTGTGTCTGTGTGCGTCTGTGTGTGTATGCACACTTTGGTGGGTTTTTGCAAGCTATGCAGAATTTGCCATCGGAGACCATCAGAGGGAAAACAATTTGCTAGCTTGAGGGTTGTTTATTTCAATTGCTGATTGCATTTGGCTTCCTTTCTCTATAGATATAAATCATCAGAAGCAAGCTTGCAAATCAAGTACTCAAGCTGTGAGGCAACATGCCTAGACTGAAATGCAGAGTTGCTTCATGGAAGTTGGAGCAAATAGAAAAAGACATTGAAATCTGACCTGAGACATGAGAGACTGCCAGGTATTCCAATATTTGTGATGTGCATTTATTTCAAGTAATACTGAGGAATTAGTTTCATTTGGAAGCTGACTTTTACCTAAAGCAGTAGGATAGCAAAGCAATGTCTTTGGTAGTGATCGGTCAACTTCTTCAGCTTAATTTGCAACCGGCTGAGAAATAAAAGTTCCTTTGGAAGATGGAGAGGACAAATGTTGGTTTCACACATATTCACTGATCCATTTAGTCCAAATGTCTAATGTTGGTTTCACACATATTCATTCATCCGTTTACTCCAAATTTTGTATTAGTGTTTTTAATGCAAGAAGATTTGCACGTATTTTCATATGAAATTTAAGTATACACATCTGTGTACAATATACAAATATTGTATGCAATTTCCTTTAATGTACATAGACCAAATGAAATGTTGCCCAGTCCTATTGGGGAATGCTAAGTGGAGAGGTCTCTATTCTCACCAGGATTTGTCACTTAACTCTCTAATTCTGCCTACAAAAGCTATACAGTGATCAAGTGTGGCTGGATTCCCAGTATATGATTAGATAAGATCAAATATTACATAGCTTTTTCCCACCAAGACTCTGGACTTTTATTTCTTCCATGCATTTTCAATAGGTTTTTGCATCATCTTGCGGACTACTTTGAAGGAACTTAAGAAAAACAGTTCCATTATTTAGTATGTGCCAATGAACAGAAGAACGTGAATTTGCTGGATTAAAAGCTGTGTTTGGACAGCCATCTCACTAAAGCATAAGAACTATTCTACACAATGCACATAACCAATGAGAAAAACAGGATCCATTAATACCATTATATGCTCTCTTCTTCCAAGGAGAACATCTCTAGAGTGACAACCCTTAATAGGAGAGGGAAACCCCTTTCAGTCTAGGGGTTGGAATATACCCGAATGAGTGAGCGGTCTGGATGCTATCAAAGGCAGGGATTCACCCAAGGCTCATCCCCCCACCCACGACACACTCCGCACCACCTTTTTTGAATTCTTTTTTCCCCTTGAAGCACAGATAGGCCTGAAGAACCAGACCTAGCAAGAGCTAGAAGGACCCTGCTCCTGCAACTCCTGGCCAAGTCAGGCTGCTCCCATGTCACAAGGGGTATGTGAACTGGTACAGTGAAATCCCTAGCTCATCTCCAATCCCACAGATCAAAGATATGCTGAATTACATTGGGAACAGGGAGGGCTGGGGCTTCGAGAAGGCATATTGAACTGTAGGTGGTTTTCAGTCTTCCAGCTGATTTAGTCCTGCAAGCTAGAGTTCCCCCTACACCCCCTCTGGCCCCAACCCCACTTTAGATAGACATCTCAGGAAGCCTGTTATGATGTTGTGATATTTGCATTTATTTATGAATAAGCAGCTTGAGTAGAAGTAGAAATGTTAACTTGAGAACTCCAACAGATGCTTGAACTGTATTCTTCTTACACCAGATCTTCCACAATTGCCTTCCACACCCTGCTGCCCTCCAGAGGTGCCCTCCAGAGGTTTTCAACAGAAGCTTTAGCCAGTATGGCCACTGGTCAGACATGATGAGAGCTGTGGGATGGTATTTGTGAATGGGTAACACCCAAATATATCTTACAGAGCCCAGATTTGTTTCTTTCCACACTCCCTTTCTCTCATTATTTCCCATCTGCTTCAATCTGAAGCTTTCTTTCCCTTTCACACATACACAGATCAGAATGTTCCTAGGCTGGGAGGACAAAAGGTTCAGAATTCTGAAAAAATGCTGCTCCCTGAAGATCCTGTTTCAGAAGCAATTGCTTAACTATTGGTTACCTAGTTCTCATGGTAACCTAGCACCTGTTCTGGGCTATTTTATCAGATCAAAGATGTACTAGGCCAGACTGGCCTGACAGATTTCAGGCTCATTTTCTTTCGCTTGTCAATCCACACAATTTCATTTACAAGAATCGGATGTTCTTTTCCTGATTTGATGTGAACCCTGCTCCCAGCAAAAGGAGAAAGCAGGTTTAAGGATGTTGTTAGATTTTGGGGAGAATAGTGGCTGGACATGGAAACTGGCATGCCGTTAAACCAGTTGTAGAAAATAAAGATATTCTGAAAGGGCCAGTGAAAGGGATATTCTGAAAGGGTAGGCAACATCAGGCACCCACCCCCATGCAGGAGTCCATGGACAAGTGCCCCTGGGTTCACAACTGCTCTTCACTGTGACAGCCTGCTGCTTCACCTGCCGCTCACTCTGTCCCAGATAGTGGGGGTGGTGAGAAGGGGGAGCACCGCCTGCTTGCTCACTTACGCAGTTACTCCCTGCCTGTCAAGGAAGCAAGTGGTAGCAATGATGAGAAAGAGACTGAGGAGCTGGAGCAGAGCAGTTTTTAACAGCAGCAGTGAAAAAGGCACTTGCTGAGGAAAGGGACATGGGCAGTACCTTGACTGTGGTCTTTAGAAAGTATGGAGCCTGCAGTGCATTGTGCAACAAGGAATGATTTGCATTGCAAAATGGGTATTACAAATAAGTGGTCCAAATGCACAATAGCAGCATATAGAAATACAGACCTAAAGGAACATGTTCCCAAAGCTTCACCTCTGTCCCACAGGTAGTACTATCTACCAAAAGTTTAACTGTAATCTGAAGTCACAGTGAGGAGAAACTGCAGGCAGTTGCCCTCTGTTGGGGCATTCAGGCCCCATTGGCTGCTCTCTGGAAGGGCTGACTTATCAGACAAAATAGACATGATGGAATGGAGAAATGGGTTGCCCAGGGGATAGGATAGGGTCAAAAACTGGTTAACTCATTCACTTCATGCCCTGTTTCTTTTGCCTGAGTCAGGTGGTATGCTCAATTTGAACCAAGGATATCCAGCATGTAAATTGTGAGCTATTCCATGGGACCAGGGCTCTATCCACAACCTCAGATGTCTCTAATTGTGTGTTGGCGTTGGACTGCGGAAACAGAAATGTCCCACGAGGTGCTTATTGCTTGCTGTGGCTGTGAGATTCAGGAGCTGTTCTGTTGTGTCTGTTGTATGGATCAGAGTCCTCCCAGGAGCCCACTTTTGCTCCTGGGAGCTAAACGACATGTTTTTCAAACCACACAGAGCAGGTGTATGCATGATAGTTTAATTTATCTCATGTAGGTATGCAAAGCTCCAACTTTGGATAGGGACAGTTCTTTCAGTACCACCAACTGAAGAGCTGCTGTAGTTGAGAAAGCAACAGCCTTCTCAGTGGATGTTCCCAGGCTGTGGAATTCCTTGAGGAGGAGGGCGTTGGCTGGCTGGCAAATCTGCTTTTATTTAAGAAAGCCCTTGGAAGGTAGGTTGGACTGTAGGGTCGGGAGTTGTTTACATTCTTTTATTATTTGTATTGCATTTAATGTATTTGTTTGTCATAGTTGAAACATGTTGTACAGTTATAATCCTCCCTGAGTGCCTTATTGTTAAGAAAACAGAATCAATCCGTCAATCAATCCATCCCCTTTTCCCAGATGAGAACAAGTGGGCAGCTGTGTTTTTCTTAAAGCCTCTTGCACAGGCGATGTGACTCTTTTGTACCTTGACCTGTGTTTTAACAATGCATTGGAACATTTGGTCTCGCAGGCCTAAAACGACCCTTTCTTGCTCAGGTAGTTATGTCCTGCAATAGATCTGCCATACCCTAAGTAGCATAGCATAGCATAGCATAGCATAGCATAGCATAGCATAGCATAGCTCAGGAGTGGCCATTACAGCTTTCATCAGTATGAACTCAGGAAGTGCTGAGATTCAGTACTTCCACCGCTGCCATGGGATTATCACTTAATTACAGGTTTAACCTTGGCAGTTGATATTTGTTTGAAATTATATTGAAATCCAAAGCTGTCATTGTTTGTGGCTCTCTGCAAATCTGTATAGCTGGAAGTGGTAGAGAATTTAACAGCCTTCTAAATTATAGCCTTACAGGAAATCCCAACTCTGCACAAAATATGCTGAAGAACCTGTTAATTGGCTGCTCTGAAACCTTGAATGCGATTAAGGGCAGCTGCCTAAGTTCTGTTTTTAGGTGAGGGGCTTGCCTCTTTGTTCTTCGAATGGGAGCCTCAAATTTGTCTCAAATTTCTTCTTCCTCCTCTCATAGGGTAAAATATTTTTCTCCATCTTTTTCTTCTAACCTTAGATGGAGAGAATTTCTGTGAGCCAGATCCCAGGTGCATATTCATCACCTGATAATTGCAGCATCAAGTAGCAAGTTATATGTGCGAATCAAAGCTATAATGGAACGTATTATCTATCTTCACATATGGGGTGTCCAGCAGGGGCTATTAATTCATCCATCAGTGTTATGACATAGTAATGCAGTATAAAGGAAAGCAAGAGCCATTCATTCATATGCTTTGAATTCTGTCTCCCTTTCCTTTCCCAAATTTCTCATTTGCAGTTTTCAAAAACTGTGGGTGCTGTGGGTGCTGTAAGAAATGAAGAGGGAAAAGAAGTTGTAAATGCAATTTCTGTGTGCATGAGAGAGAAAATAATATGTACTCTGTTTCTCATGGGTTAATTCTGCCCTGCAAAAAAATTGAGAGACTAGAGTGGAAAATGATTCTACATGAACCTTCAAAAGTCTTAAAACTCAGCCAGGATTCAGAGGAAGAAAGAAAGGAGATGATTATAGTCACAGAGGAGGAGGAGGAGGAGGAGGAGGAGGGGAAGAAGAAGGAGAAGGAGAAGGAGAAGGAGGAGGAGGAGGAGGAGGGGAAGAAGAAGAAGGAGAAGGAGAAGGAGAAGGAGAAGGAGGAGAAGGAGAAGGAGAAGGAGAAGGAGAAGGAGAGGTTGTCCAACCTTAATTGGTAAATAAGGCTCATGGAACACAGACACCTTTATGGAGAAAGGGGAAGGTTCATTTCACTCTCAGCACTCTTGAGCCAAGTATTCCCATCTTGTATCTGTGCAGCTGATGGTGTTTTTTTTTTTTTTTTTTTGGCCTAGGAATTGGAGAACTTGGCCCTTCTCCCTGTTGAATTTCATTCTGTTGTTCTCTGCCCAGCATTCAAGCTTGTCTTGGTTAACCTGGATCTTCCCAGGCTGTCAGCTATTCCACCCAGTTCATCTGCAGATTTAAATATCATTCCCTGGATTTCCTCATCAAGATCATTAATAAAGAAGTTGAATAGTACTGGTCCCAGGACTGAACCCTATGATACTCCACTAGTAACTCATCTCCAGGCCAAGAAGCTACCATTGATGACCACTCTCTGTGATGTATTCATCACAACTGTTGTGGATCCACCTAATAGAAGTTCCATCAAGCCTACATTTTGCTAGTATATTTATCAGGATGTCATGGAGCACTGTGTTGAAGGCTGTAATTTTGTCTACTGCATTTCCTCTGTCCATTTGGGTGATAACCCATTTGGAGAATGAGATTAGATTGCTTTGGCATGACTTATTCTTAAGAAAGCTGTGTTGGCTTCTGCTTATCACTACATTTTCTTCAAGGTACCTACAGACTGATTTTTTTTAATGATTTGCTCCACTAACTTCCAGGTATTGAAGTTAGATTGCCTGGTCTGTAGTTCCCCAGGTCACCTTTCTCCCCTTTCTTGTTGATGAGGACTGCATCAGCTTTGCTTGCTTGCTTGCTCTTCTTCCCCTCTGTTCCAAGTTTCACTGGCAGGTTGTAGCCTACAATTCAGTTCTTCTCCTTCTAAATATAGGACAACAGGAAAGCTGCCTTACTCTGCAGCTCAGCTCCCTCCCAAACTGCTTAATAATGTTGGATGTGTGTGGATGCAGAAACACAAAGAGCTGCCTTGCTCTGGTTTGGGCCATTGATCTGCCTGGTCCAACACCATCAGTACTGCCCATCATCAGGCAGATACCTGACCTGGAGATGCTGGTGTTTGAACCCAGGGCCTTCTGCATGCAATGCAAATGCTCTACCACTGAGTTGTCATCCTTCCTAAGTAATACTCTTTATTACTGCCTCTGAAGGACCACTGGATGGGATGAACTCTGCAGAATTATGACTGATACTTGCTTAAGCATCTTTCAGTGCCTTTTTGTGGGGCAGGGTTGGTAGAAAGGTAAGGTACTCAAATAAATAAGCCTTCATGTCCTTCACCTCCACAGCAGGGATTGGCAAGCTGTCTTGCATAATAGCTGAGATTTGCAGGGTTAAAAAAGATGATGCATTGTTGTTGAAAATATGTGATTTCAATAATGCAGTTAATGATAGAGCATTGTTTTTCTTCATGCTCCCTTGACTATAAAGCAGAGGGATGCTCCTTTCTTCCTAGTGTCCTGACTGAACAGGACCACCTTGAGCCTAGAAAGGCACTGTTTTGTGGGGAGCTGCACCTGGCATCTAATGTTAGGCTCCATATAGGTGATCCTTAGAGTAGAAGTGGTCTATCTCCCAGTATTCCCTGGCTTGTGAAGAGTAAAACCAAAGTAGAGGAGAAAAACATCCCTCTCAATTACATTGACTTGGGAGAGATTTGCAAACCAACAGCCAGGGATTCTAATCCTGAATCAAATCTTCGAAATATTCAACAGTACCAAAGAAGAAGAAGAAGAAGAAGAAGAAGAAGAAGAAGAAGAAGAAGAAGATCCATCGACAAGTGGGATCAAGGAAGAACAAGGAAGTTCTTTCTAAAAAAAAATCAATGGAATGACCTTTCCTCTATTTTCCTTCTCCTTTCCTTCTTCCTTTTGAGTAGGATGGAAATAACGTCACCAAGTAATTTGAAGTAAAAGGTTAACTTGTTTTGGCAACATATAAGCTACAATATGAAGTTTTACTGGTTCATACCTGCTTAACAATCATGGCTTCTGTCAAAGAGTTTTGGGGACTAGGATTTCAATTCTATACCCTTTAGGTGGGACTAAGCCACAATGGATTCAGTTACATCATTTAAGGATCACAGCATAAGATTTCTCAGTTTAGAGCCCTTCAAGCCCTTCTTACATATCAGTAGTTCCAACTTTGTTTCTGGGTGATGACATGCATAACTTTAATGAAGAGCACCACAGGCTGCGAAAGCTTATACCAGGATATATTTGTTAGTCTAGTTTGTTGGTCTTCAGTGAAGCTATAGCTCATAGATTCATTGAGCTACGCAAGCCCCTTCGCCACGACAAGGCAGTGATCCATGAAGGAGAGTCTTTAAGGTACTGAAACATTTGTAAGATATATATCAGAAATCACCATTTAATATGTTACATAAGTTATCTAGACATGCTGACTGCCTAGCTTGCAAAGTAGTTACCATGGATGTAGCTGGCAGTACCTTAACACCTTGATTCAAGAATCCATTTTGTTCTGGCCAGTTTAGTCTGGGAGGTAACACTGCAAGGGTAATAAACCTATAAAAATGTATGCATTTCTTTCTTGATTCAATAAAAAATGTTATTCCCTACATACATGGATAAGACATCAATGCCTGCCTACCTCACCTAATTCACTCTCAAGAATAGCTTTGAATTGACTAATCCAAAGTCCTGGAAGGAAAAATGGACAATTCCTGAAATATTCTCACCTCTCAGACAGGTCAGCCCCTTCTGGGCAATCTTAGCTATGTGCGTTAGTTTTAATATCATACTCTGATCTTTCTTTCTAGCCATCTAGCTGAAAAATCAATCAAGAAGCAAGAACCCTTCCTGTGTTTATTCTGTTCTTTGGTCACAACCCAACTTATGGTTTCCTTTGTCTTGGAGCTATAATTTCAATTATCAGCCATTTAATTATCTTCCACGTCCTCTTCCTCATATACATATACAAATATACATATACATGTGCCATCCTGAGATCTTGATTGGTTATAGGATGGGCTATAAAAGTTTTAAATAACTAACTAAATACCCTGTCTTGGTATTAGGGCAATCAGTATGCCTGCCTTCTGTTCAGAATACTTCATGTTGTTGTGTCTCAACTCTGAGAATAAACCTGGAGTCTAATTAGCTTTTAATATCATTCATCATTTCCTCTTCTTCTACGATATTTTCAGTTAGGAAACAGAAGATACTGAGTCCAATAATCTAACCAGGCAATGCAGTCAAGCTGGCAGGGGAATGATGGGTTGATTCACTAAACTCCATAGAATGTTTTCAACTATGTATGAAAAATTTTGGATTACATCCATGAAATGTATTCCAATAAAGTCATGAAAATGGGCCACTGGTAGGAGTATAATTCACGCTTTTCAATGCCAACTACTTAATGGACCTAAACCAATCTAATATCTTCCTACCCAAATTAATGAGTTTATTTAAGTCATAAAGTTACACATTTATTTTAAAGAATCTGCATTAGAGTGTTTTAAAACCATGCATAGTTAATTCCCTAAAGTCAGTTTTCCAATTTTGGTTACGTGTTTTTAATAACCTTTTCTATAACAGAACAAAACTAGATTTACAAAGCATTCCTGTCTACAGTGTATGCTGGCTGGACAAGTTAATGATACTGATAATTGTCCTAATTTAAATTATACAAGAACAAACCAAGATCCTGCTGGATTAGATCAATGGTCTACCAAGTCATGTTTCCCACAGTAGTCAACCACATGCCTCCAGGAAGCCCACAAGAAGGCATAAAGGATTTCCCTGCTTTTGTTCCCCAGCAACTCACAGTTAGTGGCACTATGCTTCTGAATCTGGGAGTCCCGTGTATCTGCCATGCCTAACAGCCATTGATAGACATAAATCATTGATAGACATTAATCAGATGCAAGGGAATCCCTGCCACCCAAGTAAGCATGAGAAAGACCACTGCAACTATTACTACTATTGGAGAAGCATCATTTTATTTTTGTAGCATCAAAACTATGGCAAGAAGGAGGCATCTCGATTACTAAAGACAGTAATGCCAACATGATCCAACATTTCATAATCTACAACTGCCTATGTACTATGCAGTGAAGTGAGCGCAGGAGATGCTTTTTCCTGATTATGAGCCCATCTTGCTGAAAAACACATCGAATGATTTCTTCACATGTTTATATGAAGGGGGATGCATGCACCTTTCCCATGACTGTTTTGACCCACAGAACAAGTTTTCATTTTTTTTTTTTTCATCAGACGAATTGAGCAGACCACCTGCCCGGAAAGGTATTAAATCTTGCCTTGGTTGCTCCCAGAATGGAGACATCAAGAACACCATTCCTTTATAGTCTTTCAATCTGGAGTGAGCATTGCTTAATGGCCAGCTAATCTATTCCTTCAACCATCATGTTCACTGAGTATCAAAACATCTGGTACCACAGAGAAAACAGTTGAAAATTCATGGTCCTTCATATTATCATTCTTCATTGAAATCATAATTCTGAAGGCATTCCTGTTTCTATCACATAGAATTCACTGTTTTCTGCAGATACTAAAACCTGCTTGTCTTGACGAACACATAGTGCTTCATGTGTTACAATAGAAAAGCTGATTTCATTTTTTGTTATATATTTCATACCATGTCTTATATGTCCCAATCTTGTTTTCATCTCAGTTTCCAATATTTTGGCCTCTCTGGCTATATTATATATCAAAATGTCACTATAAAGTAAAAGGCATGATCCATTGCAGTTTAAAAAGAAAGGAGATCAATGGGGGTTCCTGAAGGCAAACTGAGAAATATAAAATGACAACAACAATAATCTATAATTCTCTTTCCTGGGGCAACACCCTTTCTGTCCAGGGAAATTCATTTATCTTCGCTGTAGCTTAGAATGCCAGAAATTCCCAGATACAGCTTTTATTCAGTCTTCCTCAACCTGACAATCTCAGGAATGTTTTGGGCTGCAGCTCCTGTCAGCCCTGCCCAGCATGGCCAGAGCCAGGAATCCTGTAGTTGGAGCACAAAACATCTGGAACATCAGGTTGGCCAAGAGTTAAATATAAGGTGTAACTATATCTGAGGAGCCATGCAGGTAGCTGAGCTTCCTAATGCACACTTTCATATTGGGATCTAGTTGACAGGAAGCTTCAGAAACAGCTTCTGTTACAATGTGGGAAACCCCAGCTAGAAAAAGAAATTATGAAGAAGCTGGTCTGCATGTTGTCTCATTCACTCATTTATTCAATACACCATTTGCTACCGAGGTCTCAGGATGGTCTTAACTTCTTGCAGAATATATCTATGTTTCCATACAAATGACACATGATAAAGAGGACTCACTTGCTTAGCTCCACTGAAGTTGCAGCTGCAGCGATGAAATCATCATGCCGACTCCTCTTCTGTTAGTCAAAAGGTAACTTGTAAGCGACCTCCAATTTTGGATCCCAGAATAGAGCTCCAAGCACATACATCAGCTCTGGAGCAATTATCTGCCTGAGTAGAAACGTTTTTATCAGGTGCATCAATTACTGTGAAAAGAACTCTGGGTACACATCTTCCTTGAAGACTGAGATTTGGCCAGCTTTGGCAAAACAGGAGAAATGGAGAAGACAAGATTGTTCACTTTATGGAAACTTATCTGCATTTCAGAATCTTCCATGTCTTTATGGGTACTTCTGCCCATCCAAATGTTTTGGACCAACTTTTGCCAGCACCCAATGGTCAAGAGAGCCAAGGTATACCTAGAAACCTGCTTTCTGCCCATTCCTGCTTAGGTAATTCACTGACCACCCCATCGTGGTTATCAGGGAAGTTAAGCTCTTTCTTGTATAGTTCTTCTGTGTAATCTTGCCACCTCTTCTTAATCTCTTCTGCCTCTGTTAGGTCCCTGCCATTTTGGTCCTTTATCATGTCCATCTTTGCATGAAACATTCCCTTCATATCTCCAATTTTCTTGAAGAAATCTCTGGTCCTCCCTATTCTATTGTTTTCTTCTATTTCTTTGCACTGTTCATTTAAGAATGCCTTCTTAAATG